>NC_092013.1:24359446-24706727 GCF_042242105.1 Pempheris klunzingeri
AGGGTAAAAGGAAAGAGATTTCAAAAAGTTATTGTTATTATTGTATTATTCAAATTGGTAAGTTTTTCAAAAACTGGACAAATAAAACTAAAATCATCTTATTTGAGAGATACTAGTAAAAATATATTTCTTTTATGTGTATTACATGTACTTGTGTGCTTTACCCTCTCCAGACCACTGAACCAACAGCTGTCAGGTGCCTTGTTCTGAGGGGACTCCCAGTAATTCTCGGGGATGATGCATCCAAGTTCTTCAAAAGCAGCTCAGTGAGTATGAAAACTGTTGTTTCCTTTGCTATTGTGTCCCCACAACTAAAAGTTTATTGAATATTTGATTTTTGTGCAGTGCTTTAAGGCCAGCTAACTGTATAACTATTTTCAAAAAAATTGTAACTGACATGAATATCTTTGTTTCTCTTGTTTCTCAAATTTTGTAGGACCTTCATGACAGAGACATGTTGAATGTTCCAGTGGGTATCCTCTGCTCTGAAGAAAGTGGTGCCCAAAACCCATCGCTGCTGAACCCACGCAGAGCAGGGGTCATCATAGAGGGCAGCCTTGTGATCGATGACCTTATCAACCTACCTCAGGCGAAGTGTGTTTTGTTTGGCCTAACATATGCCCTCCATTTGGAGTATCCAAAGTGTATGAAGAATACACTCACCTTCATTCAGCAAGTGATGCTAAACCTGGGTCGAAGTGTCCTACCACCCAAACTTCAGACTCTAAAGAATGCACTTGCCCTGTAAGATTGATCATAGCACCAGAGTGTTCATTGGGTACGTAAAGTGCAAGTTTTAGTTCAAGCTAGATTTATATGTCTATGTTGTAGTTCAACAATATAATAGAAACATGTTTTATTTTCATAAAAGAGTTCATGCTGACTGGTGAGCGGTAAGCATAAGACCTTAAAAGGTGCACAAAGAATGTAAGTCCTTTAATGCTGTTGGCAGAGGGTCCTTTTCGTGTGATGGACAACACTAGCATTACCACATCTTGCACTATAAGCATTTGTTTAGATAATTGTTCATTGTCTTGTCAGAGGTTAAACTCTGTTCTTCCTTTCTTGTTCTCTTTAAGAATATTAGGAGTTGCAACTGATGTTCAAAATACAAAAATGTTTTAAATTGAGATATCTTACACCTACAGAGGTTGTAAAAGCTTTGTTCTACTCTGTGGAAGAGCAAGCACCACAAAACTTTTTCATGTAATGTTTTTTTTGGCCTATTGCTACATAGCTACTTTTTATTTGGCAATATTAAATAAAATTGTTCAGTTAAATCCCTGCATTTTGTGTTTATTAAATGTTTTTTATTAACACAAATAACTATTTTGGTTAGAGATAGGATTTTGAGTTTGATTAACTTAAAAAAAAGTTGTTTAATCAATGATGAATTAATCTGATTGCAATTGAGAAAATTAGTCAGTTTACCTTTAAAGCTGTTGTAAAATCAACCCCACTATCCAACCATTCAACTCAGCAAGTACAAATAACTTGTCTTTTAGTCTTTTCTACTTAATAATTTAAGTCCAATACTTTTAGTATTAAAATTAAACCTACTTAAACCAATTAATTACTTGATCATTACTCAAATAATTTAAGTGCAATCGCTTGCCTCAAATTTTTTAAGTAAACTCTACTTATCCGGGCTTACAGTGTATGGAAAACTTATGGAAAGACACAGATGGGTGAAAATAGATCCCAAAACACCCCAGACGAAGACATGTCCACACAAGTTAAGAATGGGATTAATTACTAATCCTGGAGCTTTATGAATAACCTCTCTAAAGGTACAGACACAAGAAATAAAGAACAAAAAACAGAAAGGAGTGGAGTTCTGAATTCAGTCAGAGGCTGAGCTGAACATGGTCGATAGCTGCTGAGTCTGTTTCTAGGTAGTTTACAGCTAATGCGTGTGCAGCTGGTACATTTGTGATGGACTGCACAAATGAGTCAGTATTTCTTGCACCACTGCTAACAGCAATTAAGCTTTCTGAGAATCAACGAGTGCTTCACAGACTTTCTCTGCCCTGGGTTTAGCCTCTCCTAAATGAAGGACTGCTGCAGGCACCCTGTTTTTAGTTAGTCATAAAAAAATTGGCACACGTCAGAGCTGACACGAAATTTGCCGGGATCATTGCTCTCATCTTAAAGAATATATCAGATTTGTTTGAAGCCCAACAGAAAATCCGTCTTTTTGGATTTTCCCGACGTCAATTTTCCTTTCACAAACACATATTTCAGACCTATCAGAGATTTTGCACCCATGTTTGAAATAGTAAGTAGGCCTGGGCGTGGCATATTGGCTCCATAGTGCACTGTAATTACTCTAGCAGTGTTTTGGCAATCACAGAATTTTGCACAAGTGGCAGAACTTAATACCTGACATGGGTCTTGGGGCTCGGGTGCAGTAAAAATTTTGAAGTCATTGCCCCCATCTTTAAATTTGATGTAGTTGTACAATATTTGGTAGGAACATGCAACTTCCCAAGATGTAAAAAAATAGTCTCTTGCAGCTTTAATTTGGTTTTATTTGTGTTGTTTCTCAACAGAATCCTGTGCCAGCTCTATAGGTCATTTCCTACTGTTCATATTATAAATCAAGCTCACAAACACATATAGAAGACATATTCTCAACCTGACTTTTTCAGTTTAGTAACACAATACATCCCTCTGTAATGTTGACATTTCCATCCCAGATTATTTCACATTCCTTATTTTATTTCTCAGCATTTCTTGCTATTGTCTGTTTCACTCTACCAACGGCGCCCTCCCTCGTGCCCGTATCCATCACCTCTGTTGTTGTTGTTCTTCTCCCTCTCTATTTCTCCTTCTGCTTCCCTCTCGTCTAAAACAGTGAATGAATTCACCCCTTGCTTTGTGTGTAAATGTAAATGTGGACACATCCAAAGGTCACTGATTACATCAGTGTCTCGTGGGATCTGGGCCTTGTCTGCCTGTCCTTTATAACTGTGCGTGTGTGTGTGTGTGTGTGTGTGTGCGTGTGTGCGTGTGTGTAGATTTGTTCTGAAAATTTTCATCTTTGGCTCATTTGAATGTGTTTTTAATTATCTACCCTCAACAGGCTATCAAGAGAGAGAAAGAGAGAGAGAGAGAGTGACCTCGAGAGACACAGAGAGAGAAACAGAGACTAATTTCTAGCTGTATAAGGGACATGCATTAATGTTTGACTGCCTGGCAAAATTCAAATTAATTCCAGAGGACTCAATTTGGTTCATTCCTCCCTTTGATGCCTTAGGCGCAATCTAGCTGCACTGTTAAAAACTTTCAGATTTCGGGAGCGGCTGTCAGAAACTCTCAGTGATCCTGAAGAGGACTTCAGTGTTCAATTCTTAATACGTTTTAGCAGCTTGGAGAGATCAGCAGTCTCTGGTTGTAGAGAAGACACAGACCATTTGTGTTTTTCACAGCCTCTTTTTGTATATTGACCCTCTACAAAACTAGTCTCATATTCCGTGCCACTGATATGACCATGCTGTCATCTTTATTCGAAAATCTGAACTCTAAACCAAATTTTTTTTTTTTAAATGGTAGAAAAAAGGCTATTATTATTACTATTATTATCATTATTATTATTATTACTATTTTCTTCTGACAGGTATTTTCCTGACTGAACATACAGAAGATAGAAACAGAATAATGCTTGAATTGTACATACAGTAGGCTATTTAAATAGACAATCTTTGTCCAGTATATGCGTTTCAATCCAATCAAACTTTGAACTTTTATAACAGTCTCAGTTGAATACTGATGCCTCTATATGACAGCAACTAAATGAGACCATTAGCCCGGCTATGTAGGCTGTCACTATATTTTTGTAATTCTAAATACCTGCCATCGGGTCCCATTCTAACAAAAGGATTTGTCTCACTTGCCTGCTGGTCCAGCCAAACGTTAGCCAGGAGCAGGCTTAGGTCTAAACTGGGTTAGCTTAGCTCTTATCCCGGCTTTCTGCTCACCTAATGGGGGCATCTTAACACCCTCTGTGGCGCTTGATCCGGCTAATCCGGCTGGATGGTTGGGAGATGCCACAGGAAGTGGTTATCTGTAGGTTCAATTCAATTCAATTCAATTCAATTTTATTTGTATAGCCCAATATCACAACAGTGTCTCATAGTGCTTTACAAAGTTCACTGAAATAAACAAGTGTAAAGTGTAGTGTAGGTGTGCTGCTTTTAATTCAAAACGCCATATTTCAGTTGTACTTCCATTTGTATTTTACATGTACGGTTTCTGAGATGCTCAAGTGTCGTCTTCATTCAGGAAGCACATGGAATCTTCTGTATTTCTATAGGGACAAGTATATAGCATAAACCAATGCCACACACCACAGCATTTATGGACTGCTAGTTAGCAAGGCTGTAAAAATAATGTAACATCACACAATGAAACAATAACATACATACAGAACAGCAAGGAGACACAGAATTTACAAACTGTTGATAGCTGCTTTACCCTGTAAGAAAAGTTTCTCCCTCAGAACCGTTGATAAATCTGCAGCCTCTAATTTGAGAAGTAAAAAAAACAAATCAACATTAACACAATCATATAAGCACCTTAACCAATTCATTTTCAATTACTTACTTTTATTGTCATTGTACTAATTAACTGTTACAACACCACTGGCTGCAGATGTGTGCTATTGTGCTCAAGTTGTTCTCCTCTGCAATATCCAATCAAGACAACGCCGTGAGTTTCCTGACTAATATTCTCCATCCTTTGAGTCACTGTTGTCGTGCTTCGCTGTGATTGGCTGAGCCGTGAGCAGAGTGATGAGACCAGTAATGTGCTTATAGCTCAGAGTGCATTTATTAATCTCTCACCAGACCCACAGCGCCCGCACCTAAGACCCACCACTTTGCTCTGGTTGTTACACTCGTGCAAATTACATAGAGATTTTGTTATATTTTAAGAGATCTATCCATCCATCTGTCTTGAAACATAGACTGAGCAGGCTTAGGTAGCAAGAGCTTTCTCTTTTTGCTTTTGTAGGGGGTGTATTATTTTGGAAGGAAAGCCTTAAGATATCCACATGTGCTGATACTTGCTGTTATGTGATGTCCATCTCTGTGTGTTTGTGTTTTTCTTTCTTCATTCTTCTCTCCTCTCTCGGTTTCAGTCGTGTGGGTCATCTTTCACTTTCAGTCACTCATTCCTCCCTCAGCCTTTTCTTGTCTTCTCACTTTTGTCTTTTGGCTTCCTTGTCTCTCTCCACGCGCTTCTCTCTCTGCCGGTTTTGCTTTTGCTTGGTATGTCTTTACCTTCTGTACCTCACCTGTCTCTCTCCTTTTGAGTGACATGTCGGCGTGAAGAGACGTATCCAGCTATGTAGGCAGTCAAGACTGACAATGTGACTGTCCTCTACTGAAAGTGAGATATGTGGACAGAGAGAGAGAGAGAGAAAGAGAGAGACGATGAGAGATGGTGGGGAGAAAAGTGAAAGTATAAAGAAATCCAACAAAATAGAAATAAAAGATGAGTTAGAAAGACATCGCCAGCAAAGCTTTGATGCCATTGCGGTGGCTACAGTCAGTAAACAAGCTCTCTCTAAAATGTGTCGTTGTGGACCTTTTACCTTCTTGCTTTTACCAAGCTTGCTTTGAGTAATTTAACTTTATACAAAAATCAATAAAACAGTTTAAGGTAGTTGCAAACAAATCTTGTTAAAGTCTGTAACTGTCTGGAAAAGCCAGTGTTTTCTTTTGCAGTGAGTGTGTTTGTCGGTATGTGGACACAAGCTTCATCGCTTAAATGCATATTGTTGTTTGTGCAGTCTTATGATTAGCTTATGGTTAGCATTATAACGTGATGAGGATGCTTATTGACTCCTAACTGGTGAACATCATCAGCTCACTACATTGGCGAACAACATTTCACTGTCACCAGCTCTCAACCCAACTGAAAACCTATAGAAGGGTACTGTCGACTGCCCCATGAAGCTAAATCAAAACAGAATCTTAAGTATGTTACATATGTGCTTGAAAACCAAGCCAACCCACAGTAAGTACGCCCTGGCTTAGTCATATTGTTACTCACACAAACACTGCACTCTTTGGACGGCTGGACGGCTAGCTACTGGGATAGCCATGCCAAGGCTTTACTCACTGATTTCTTATGGCTCTGATCTGTAAATCAAAAGATTTAATGTTTTTGAAGATATAGGCATTGATGAACTGCCATGTTGATTATTAATTTTGCTATTCCACATGACTAAATAACACAAGGCTAAATCCAGTCATGAGACCCAGTAAAAGCAGTGTAGCAGGAATGCAAATTTTAGAATTTGACTGTAGCAGAATTCATGAGCAAGCCTCCTAGCAAAACAGAAATACTCGAATGTACTCAAACGGTGGCCTTGCTTTACCTCAACTGCAGAGGGTAAATAGTGAAAGGACTCCACAGTGCCTTTTTAGTCTTTTTGACCACTCAAAGTGTAACACGACATTCACATTCACATTGACACACAATTCATACAGTGATGCCAGAGGATACCATGCATGGTACCAACTTGCTCATCAGTCGGACAATATAAGTTACTTTCATTTTAAAAATCTTCAGCCACATATTTGTCTCACTGCAAAATTACATGAGCAACTTCAGATTTACAACCATAAGCCTTTTCTCAATAGTTACAGGGGTGTTTGGTTTCAGCTTAGTTTTAAAGTTGTTGTTTTTTTTTAAAGTAATGCAAAGTGTGTTTGTCTCCAAAGAAACAGACGGCGAGGCTTGTGACGGCAGACGACCCCAGAGGGTTAAATTATATCAGTATCATAGAAATGATAAAAGTTTTGTAACGTAATACAATGCAGATGTATGTCTCCGTAGCAACGGTCGATGAGGCTCATTGATAATGACGCCGCCTCTGCTCTGAAAAACGTATGAACATTCTTGATTGACTTTAGAATCGAGGAAGAAGTAATTCAAACTGATGGCCTTAACGATAGTCCACCGTATTTTTGAGCTATCAAGGAGTCTGTCGTGTTTGCATGTTGAGAAGTGGTGACAATGAGGAGAAGCCTCCACAGCTCAAGTTTCCACCATTAAAAACTGACAAAACAGATGGTTTTCTAGGATGGAAAGAGAATAAATTAAAATGATACCATTAACAGTTTGTATTCTTTGCATCTGACCTCTGGACCACCACAGACTGATGTGGACTGATAAAAGAAAGAGTTTAAAACAAGGATAAAATCTTGTGGTTAAATGTCGAGTAATGTAGCAGTTATAGTCAATAATTGTTACACCTGGCCTAGGGGAAACCTGGGCGCAACACAAGGGAAATGATTCCCCTCTTTCCCCGCTCCCAAGGGTGACCCGTGCCACAGCAGATGCAGTCCAAACAAAGTGGTTTTATTAGCAAGTGGCTTCAGGGTGAGATCAGGCCAAAACAATAAACTAAACATCTTATTAAAGACATCAACTAAATTACCTAACCGAAGAAAGTAAAATGAAAGAAAATACAGGCCTCTTACCTATCTGCCTAACAGGAAAACAAGAGAAAACTCACCCCTACAACCACCTTGTACTACTTTAAGTGCACATTGAACAACAACTTGAGAGTTGGCACAGCAGGGTCCCGTTGAGAGCCAAGAAGGAAAAAGGAGTGGAGATGGTCTCAACAGGTGCCTCTCTTAAGGTGGACGCCATCAGGTCCTCAGCCAATCCGGAGCCACCACCTGCAACTCAGACACCGGACAAGCAGGGCAAAAGCACCACCCTCAGGCAGGGAGGAAACACGACAGAAAATTATCCCCAAAACCAGTATGAACTGGGTCATAACAATAATCAAATATAAAATGAGAAATAACAGCACAGCTTCAATCAATCAATCAATCAATTAATCAATCTTTATTTATATAGCGCCAATTCACATCAGTGTTATCTCAAGGCGCTTTCCATAAAGAGCAGGTCTAGACCAAACTCTTTAATTAGAGAGAGACCCAATGATTCCCACATGAGCAAGCATCAGATATTATATTGAACAACAGTGGCAGCTTCTGTGATCTGAGGTCCTACAGAAGTCCGACTGACAAAAAAAAGATTGAATGAATGATGTGAATGAGAATGTAATGCAAAAAGCGCTTTGAGTAGGCGAAATGACTAGAGAGGCGCTATACAAATACAGACCATTTACTGCATAAATTCCAAAAGGTGTTGGGAGAGAAAGATTCATGCAATGCTTCAAAAATACACTGAGCCTGGAGCGCATGGACACCCATAGGTTTGGTTAAATTTAGCCAAACCTATACAAAACTGTCATTGCATACAAAACATTGTGTATTTACATGTATTAAAAACAATCACTAAACATTCTTCTGATGTTTAACAATGATGATTGAAATATCGATGCCATTAAAGTTTACAGGTACATGTGATGAATTAGTGGTATGGCTGCTATAAACCGCCATAGCTGTGGATAATGGTTGTGCATAACGACAGCTGTTGCGGAATCTCACCACTGCAACAGAAATTTAATTAATTGAAATTGAGGCTCATGCATGTGCACCCAGTTCCAAAATTATTTCTATTTATAAAACAGAACTATGCATAGTTGTGGCTTTAAAAAGAAGAAAGAAGAAGTTAAAAGAAGTTAATTTACAAACTTGTTCAAAAGGACAAGAAAGCTGAATTTTTCATGACCTGAATGTATATCAGCAAAAGATAGATCAGCAAACTGTTATATGTTAGAGAAAACTTTGGTATCTGCCCACATGATTATGTGCTGGCCCTATTTATAAGAGGTTTCATAGGAAAATGTCTCAGAAACAAGAAATTGCTCAAGATTCACCTCTGGATTTCTGAAAGTCATCTGCTTTGTGTGTGTCCGTATGTGTGTGTGTGTGTGTTTGTGTGTGTTTGCTTGTGCCTTACGACTGCATATACTGTAGTCCAGAGAAGCAATTCAGTCGGACTGTCTGTTTGCATTTTTCACTTTGTGGAACATAAGCTCTCACATGGTCTTGCTCACATGCACACACACAGACACAGTTACATTTTCAGTCCTGTTTTCAATGATAAAGTCTTGCAGGCTGCTAAAGGTTATTGTGTCGGAAGGTGTAGATTACCGTCATTTTGACTTCAGTTTATAAACTGATTTTGCTGCTGTGGTGATGGAACATTTAGCTTTATTAGCTTTTTTAACCCCTTTAAAATGGGGCAAGATAGCAAAGAATTGACAAATTCTATGTTGGCATTGGACAATCATCCGATGCCAACATTGAGTGTCTGACCATACCATAGTGGCCCACAAATTAATATATGTATAGATACATATATGCATAATGCATATATAATGCATATATAATGTTGGTGGAGGGCTTCACCTTGTATGTATGTGTAACACCGAGAGAGAGCGGGAGTGGTTGCTGTCTGCAAAACCCCTTGCCAAAGTTTACCTCAAGTCATGGTATCATCGATGGCACTGAAAAATCGACACCTGGCTGTAATGAAAAGGGGTTAAACAGAGCTTCTGAGGGAGCGATTATAGAAATATTCCTCTCTGCCAGTTAATTTAGCATGATTCAACCTCTGATGAGATTTTTCTTCCAGTGAGTTTTAATCAGAGATGTATTATTAGGATGAGAAATTAGACTCCAAGATGGTACCAAATGTCAGGGTTGGCAGCCAGGTATACAAGGAAAGGCAAACACAAGCAGAGGCTGATTCTCGGACACATAGTGATGATGTATAAACACCTTGCAAACATTTAGGCAGGCAGGTGCAGGTGTAAACCCGGGACACAAGTACAAAAACACAAAACAGCAAAATACAAGGTGAACTGGCAGCGAGCAAATAATCTGGGCTGGTATAAGAAGGGAAGGCTGACGGCAGGCGAGTCAAACGTGGAATGGGTGCAATGGGCAGTCAGGGTGGGAAAACACACAACAGCAAGAAACAAGGTACTGTAACACAAATAAGAGAAGACTAGACTACAACAAAACAAAACCGGAAACAGCAGATGAATAACAATGCTACATAATAAGACAAAGGGGAGAAAGTTGGAACCAAATATTAACTAGAATTAGAATGTCCTGGCATGTCTTTTTACGAAATACTAAATCTAAATCAGGACACCAAAGTGTTTCAATAAAAGTTGCAAACCCAGTGCATGAGCCAAGACAGCTTTCTCTCTTTGTGGTTTCCTTTTGTAGTCCGGCACTCATGTGCATGCAGTTTTTCTGCAGACTGAGAGGTGAGAGGTGAGAGGACCTAAAATAAAAAATGAAAATAGCTAGAAAATAAAAATGTGAGGCTTTGAGAGCTTAAACAAAGATTACATTGTTAATATTAATAATCGACCTTGTTTTCAGTCAGAGATGTGTCTTATACGAAAGTCTATGAAAACAATGCTCGTTGGGCTGCAGGTTTTGGGCTACACAGTGGTCGGCCACTGAGACAGATTTACAATCTGAGAGCTGGATTATGCTGAAAGTTTTTATGACATGATGTCTGACCATGTCAGAAGTTGAAAAAAAGGTTTAGGTTTAGGTGTTCAATACAAGCAGGGTGAAGAGCCTGCCACCAAAGGGGAGCACCAAACACACCTGACAAACTGTAAAGTGGGCATGAATGTCAGATTTAGAAAGGTACTAAAACCTTTGACATCTGGTGATGGAAAGGTGTAGGGAAGGGAGTTTTACTACAGGACTGAGTTAAAGGGCAGGCCTGAACTACGGGTTTCATGGTGCATCCAATTTCATAGCATTATTTCTCTGCCTTCATGTCAAGTCAGGGAACTGATGACAGGATTTAATTGCCAATTTGGCTGTCCATTCTCTTGCAGCTTGTCTTGCATACTTCTCTCTCCAAAGCCTTTCAGATGAATGCTGAAGGTAGAAATGATCTCTCCACTGTGGAACGAAGCTATCTCAATGCAGTGCAATGCAGGGGCATGCTTGTAATAACCTGTACTTAAAAAACACAAGGTGCATATTTTCGATATGGCACCCCCAGTCTACCGTGAACGTTTGAATTTGATCTGTATGGATTGTGATTACTGGATGTCTCCAGATTGTTGTTTATTAATGGTGACAGCATTTGGACAAGACTGAGGACAAATGCTGGAAGATGGTGAAGGGGTTCACTTGTTGTCTCCAAGTGTGGTCAGCCAACTATGAAGACGTTACCAGGGGACTGGGCAGTGCAACAGGAGGTAAACTTGTCACTGGAGGCCAGTCCTGTCGAGCAGTGGAGGTCCTACAGCTGTTAGATGCCACAATGAAATCCTTTAACTTATTGTCAGACTGTTGGGAGGCGCTGTTGGTGATGACTTCAGCATAACGCAACATAATGCCTGTCCTCTTGTTGAAGAATGGCAGGTAATCATATGAATCATCAGAGGTATACCACATCATTGCCGGAAACGCGCAATGCAAGAGAGGGCACACGAGTTATTAAAGTACATTTGTGCAGAATACATTCAAATTCTGTTTACAAATGACTTGATGTTAAGCATTTGTTTTCAATCTGGTTCATGTGCATGTTTATTTATGTTGTGGTCTTCAGACAGGTACATTATCAGGGTAATTTTTATGAAAAAGATGTATTTGAAAACCATGTAAGGAGTGGTATGCATTACCAAGAATTACTGTCATTGACCTTTTAGACAACAGAAATACTTGTCTATTTGCACCCAAGTCCAAATAGCCAGTTTGCCACAATTTGGCTATTTATACCTGGTCTGGTCATGCAGTATATGAAACTATACATTCTAACTCAGATTGATTTCAGTGTAATGGCTGAATTACAGTTAACAGGACCCAGGAGAATCGGAATAATATCCCTGGTGAGATCAACAGTAAAGTAAATAAATTTGTTACCTTATATGTTCAGTTTTCTTTTATTAGTTTTTAGTTTTAGTTTTATCAGTTTGCTGAACTGCAACTAAAAAGTTGCTGTTTTATGATTTTTCAGTTGCAGTTTGGTTGGGTTTAGGTACCAAAACTGCTTGGTTAGGTTTAGGGAAAAGATCCTGGTTTGATTTAGAAAAAGCCAAATAGAAATATAAAAGACTTTTATCATTTTAAAATGTCATCCAACTTACAAAAAGCATCTGCCATAATAATATCTTGTACATCCTAAAGATAGAGACCATACAAAAGGAATCTGTGTCCTTCTTGTATAAATATAACAAATGATCACAGAGGTACATGCTGTTATCTACACAGACAATGGAGTTGCATGCTTTGAAAAGGGACTCAATGCAGTGAAAGTTCTGTTTATCTCTCTCCCCATTCCTCGCCTCTGCCACACATCTCACAATAATTAAATGGCTAATGACGGGCCTTCTGTCTCCCTTGAGTGCCTTGTCTCACCCTCACACACACCTGCGAATGCACACATACACACACACACGTTCCCAGGGGAGACAAAGATGTATTTGCAATGAATGTGAAGAAGTCACATCCAGATTTAAATGAATGGTTTGAGTGAGAATGATTCTCACTGATGTAGTTTGCTTCATTTTAAGTCAACCAACAGGGAACCTGCACAGGAAATTAATTTATGGTAGTGTGCCTACATACTCTCAGCTGTCCGTTGTTCTTAGTGTTTAAACTGAAACCCTAGAATGTAAATTGCAGCACATTAATGTCTGTACAAACATCCTGCAGAAACAGTTGTTGGCACACACATTTCTCACTTCAGTTCATTTTATCAAAACTTTTGACATTTGACATTGCATAGCAACAACGTGGAGTAAACTGTGGATCACCTTTAACAGTTTTGACAAAAAAGTAAAATTAATTAAATTCACGATCAAAACCTCGCATTAAAATTCATAAACTCCTTATTGAGTCCTACAAAACTGAGCACAATGTTTCTTTTCCCAATGACATCTGTGAAAGATTTGTGCGAGGTGTGAGGACATATGGTTTGATGTGAATGTAAAACTGCAAGTTTGGAAATTGTCACAAAATGTAATCTATTGATCGTGTCTGTGGACACGGATTTGTCATTTTTAAACTGGTGTATTTGAATGAATCTTTTCGCTGCTACAGTACATTGTTTTTGTCTACCAGTAGGACTTCTGTAGGACCTAGTATCACATAAGCTGAACAATTTTTAGATTCATTTTTTAAAACTACAACCACTACATTACTAAGCATGAGATTTTATCCATTTTCCTCTCTTCATTCCACATCAGTCTGCAGGTGGTCCGGAGTGTCCGTTGCCGTTCAAAAACATGTGTTTGATAAGTCAATAATACAACCGGTAAATGCTATGAACATTAATTTTAATGTATTTCTCCTTCAATCCTGAAAATCATTCTGTGGAGATGAAGACACGTTGCTTTTCCTCGTTGTCGCTTCTTTCTTATTTAACATTTCTAAACATAAAAACATGATGATAGCTCAGCAACACAGCAGACTACTGAAAGGGCCAACTGTTTAAATAGTAATAAGAGACTTCATTGCCCGTGAGCCTCATAGACCGTTGCTATGGAGATGAACACAGTCCACAAAACTTTTATTACCACTATGACACTATTATATCTTTTATTAGATATTTGATATATTCGATAGATGTCTTTTTACAACCTTACCTTGTAAACTGTAGAACTGCTACAGTTTACAAAGTAGGCTAAATATGTGACATAAACTAACATATATATTGTTCTTAACATATATCATCTAGATGCAATACAAAGGACAACTTTATTGGGGTTTTTTCCACACCAGTATGTTCCAAGGTGTTAAGAAAGATGTGAAGACTCAGCAGATGACCAGGCTTGAGTATGATTAATTGATTAGTGAAGTATCTAAAACTTAAACCAAAAGTTTTTAATGTCACAAAGGTCACTCTCTTTTAACCTTGCTAGATAACAGTGGTAATCTATGCTGATAAGACTGGGAGTTGGCTTGAGTTGTGTCAAAAAAAAGTAATACAAAGCCTTTAGTGCTTCAGAGGGAGCTGCGTGAAGTCTGATCATATATATGTTGACTCAAGTGATGTAACTTGAGTCAACACTGGTTGGGGTTTAAGACTACAAGTTTAAAAATGTAAAAAAAATTGTTAGAATGGACTTAAAAGAAGTGAGCTTACCAGGCTCTGGTAAGTGACTGCTCTTCATCTCTGCTGCAGGCAGAAGCTGCATGCTACATTAGCCACTATTAGGATAACAAGCCCTGATCTCTGTCCAAACTGTCAGGTTGTGACAAGAAAGAAGAATGTGTGGAATAAGAAAGGTCATAGATCTTGCACTTCTGCGCTAACAATGTTATAGGAGTGTTAAATATGTAGAGTATGCAGTCACATTAAAGACAATAATTTGCACTGTGTGTCAAAATTTTTATAAAACATTTGAGGTATATATGCAACTATGAGATGCACAGTTTCTGCAAATGGGACAATTTTCATTTATCTATCATTTATTTGTTTTCAGCCCAGTATGGAACAGATCAATCTTTTAAATTTGATTTTTGTGGGATTTCAAGTACTTGTGAAAGAGACAAGAGTATTAATCAATCAATCAGTCTTTCAATTCATAGCTAAGGTTATCTCAAGACACGTTGATTTTACCAGGCGATAATGGCAAGGGAAAAACTCCCCTTTAACAGAAAGCCACCAGGGATAGAATCGGACTTAGGGGTGAGCAGCTTTCTGTCTGGGGCCGTGTGGGGTGAGGATGACAGAGAGAGAGAGAAAGAGAGAGAGAAAGAAAAAGTGGGAGGAAGAGACAAGAGACAAAGAGAGGGAGAGAGGAGAGACAGAGACAGAGACAGATGGGGGAGTGGGCGGGAGGGAGAGTGCAGAAATGCCAGGGAGATGAGGGGATGAGACTGTTGGGGAATGGCATGCAACAAAGTCCCATTACTGGACAGACCATGGAACGTGAAGTGTGACAAAAACGCTAAGCATTACTGCTCGTGAAAGACAGATGTCAAAGCTGCTGATTCTGCAATTCACTCTTGAAGCATCAAGCAATGCTCATCAATTGATGCATATCAGTATTTACAGTAAGAAGATAAAAAAAAAAAAAAAACCCTGTCACTGCAGGAACCATGAGGGTGGGGAAAAAGGGAAAACAGAAATGTCTTACTCCTAGAAATGAAATTTGGATTCCCTGTAGCTTCGACATTCCCCATGATTGTTAATACATCTGAACTGCTGACGGGGCCATTTTGAGCCGGCGGGGTTAAGCTTCCCTTTGGCCTCGTCTTGTTAAGATTGGAGGTGAAGTTGTAAATTATTGAGCGAGATGTTGCGGGCTAAAGTGTGAGTGCAGTGTCAGCGTACTGCAGGTGTAGTCTGTGATCTGTGCAGATTGGGTTGAGATGGCTGAGTCGAAGTAGTTCAGTTACATTATTGATAGAAATGATCTACTTGTTAAACACAGACATGGATGATGTACCTGTTCTGAGCTCGCAGCGCTTCGCCACATTATGCAACTTGTTTTTTTTTTTTACATGGACACTCACCTTATAATAATAATACACATGAATAGGCACGGTACATCCTGTGCATTGGTAAACCAGATCAAAAGAAACAGCTCATAATTTGATATGTGCTTTCAAGTTTCCCATGAAACGTTATCCCCTTGATGTCTACTGATGTGTAGCACATCAACAAGACTCACATCTGGTGATCTGAAAAAAAAAAAAAAAAAAAAGAGAATGTTTGAAGACATAACTTTCACCCTGCTCATTTCTCCAGTAACTTTCCATTAGTCCCCCATCAAACCAAGTCCATTACATCCACTGGGCTTGTTTTTGAGTATGTCGTTACTGTAAAATAGTGACGCTACATTAGAGCTCTCTAAACTTTCGCTCTCCCTTGTCATTAACGTCATGGAAGCCAATTGATATGCTTGCATGGTTGTAATCCTCCCAACTCCGGCCGTCTCTTCAGAGAATTCTGCGGAAAAACAAATTAAAACTTGAAGTCTGACTGCATGCGGGTGGAAAATCGGATGATAATGGTGCAGTATGCTGCTTTTTTTCTTTCTCTCTCTCTCTCTCTCTGTCCATTTTCCTATCATTCTCGCAGGCCTGTCTCTCCCTGCATCCATCCATCTTCTCCCTTGCTTGTCTTCTCCTCTCCTTTCAAAACCTGCACACCTCTATTCCCCTTATCTTAATTTTCTTAACTCCCTTCCTGCCTCTCTCTTTTCCCCGCATTTATGCCCTGTTGTCTCTCTCGTTACCTCCTTTCTTTTACTCCGTCAGCTTCAGCTTGTTTGTCCATTCATTTCTTGAATCTGCTCAGTCCCTCTCCCTTCCTTCGTGCATCCTTTCCTATCTTCCCATCTCTTTCATCATGTCTCCTGTCGTTCTTTCTCTCTCTGCGCCTTCCTTCCTCCTTCTCCTCCTCTTCATCCTTTAACGTCTTTTTCATGCCATACCTTTCTCTCCTCCTCTATCCTTGTCTTCACCTTCCTCTGCTCTTGACCCTCATCCCCTCTCGCTATCCGTGCTTCTCTTTGTAGTTATCTCCTTGTCTCTTCACTCTTCAACCGTTCCCTCTTCCCTCTCAATCAGCCCCTCTCCTTTCAAAATTTCTTCTCTACGTTTTTCTTCCTCGTTTTGCATTTTCCTTCCCTTTCCATCTATCCTTCTCTGTAGCTACCCTTTATCTCGTCGTGTCTTCAACCTCTCCACCAGCCACCACCTTCTCTCCTCCCTCCTTCTCTTCCAGCATTCCTCTCTATTTGTGAAAGAAAGAGAAAGATGGTATCATGCAGGGATCACTGCAATCCAATTTTGAAACCCCCCCATCAACTGTGGAGACGAGAAAGTGAGAGGGACTGAAAGACAAACACTGGGAAAGAGACATGGAGACTTAAAGTCTTCTGGGAGAGAGATAATCTCTACTCCTTGTACAGTATATCCTCTCCACTCAATAAGCTCTCTCTCCCTTTTCGTCTTTTCCATGTGGAGAGAAAGCTTTGCAGCAGCCACCCCTTTCTCCCTGTCTCTCTATCTTATCCTCTCCCCTTCCCTCTCTCTCTATATATCTTTTCCTCTTCCCCTCCCCGTCTCTCTGTCTTTACCCAGCGCTTGATATTCCAGGCACGCTGCATTCAGCAGGTGGAGCAATAGCTTTGCTGCTGCCACCTCTCGCCCCGTCTCTCCCAGACAGCCATCGATTTCCAATTGATGTGCCAAGCAAGAGAGAAGGGAGGGAGGTGGTGGTGGGGGATGGGGTGAGACTTGGATGCAAGGTAGTGCAGGTGGAGGGGAGTGCAGGATGGAACCCCTGAATGAAAGTTACATCAACAAATACAAATATGTTCTTCAACTGAAGATCACACACATACGTGAACATCATCATCATTCCAAAATAAAATCCGCTTTAATCTGCTGCTTTTAAACACTTTACCTTTTTTGGTTTCAGGCTTTTCACTACACTTTGGAGCCTGGCAGCAGCGGTTTGCTCCCAACAGCCAGATTAACGTTGAAACAGGAAGTACTATATCCTTTCTGTAGTACAGTGGAAGTCAGGGTGGTGGATGGTCATATTATAGTGCATGTGACTTTCATGCAGGAGACCAGATTTTGCGTAATTTCACTTATTCATTAGCTGTAGCCATGCTCCTTTCGTAACTCTAACAAAAGCACAAATTCACCTATATGACCTGACTATTACTTTTTCACTTTGACCCACTGTATCAACATTTTGGGCCCAAGTCCGATTTCAAAAATGATATCAGTTATAACAATAAAAAACACAAACATGCTCAACGAAGCATTTCAAATATTGAAAATGTAACCACAAGTTGCAAATATGAACATTTAAAGGTAAAATTGAGATTAAATCAAACTATCTACAAATATTTACAACAAATAGCAGGTGGCTATAGGCGTTTTTTTCTGTCTTTCTTGCTATTACCCTCTTCAAAACAGGTGATGTACACAATTAGACAAAGAGCTACATCACAAACTTGCATTCCCAGAATTCAAAATAGTGCAAATGTAACACATAAAAGACATCAAACAACATCAAATCAAACTTTATACAAATATATACAATAAAAAGCAGGCGTTTACTTGGTCTATCAACTTCAAACCAAAACGAGGGGCGAAGTTTCAAGTGAAGTTGCGCTCCAGTTGACGTAGTTTTTTAACATGAGGACGCACGACAAAAGTGTGGGGGTTGCTCACTTGCAGTTACTTGCTCCAATTCATCCTAAAGGTGTTGGATGGGGTTGATGTCAGGGCTCTGTGTAGGGCAGTGAATGTCTTCCGTACCAAAGTAAGAAAAACGTTCTCTTTTACTGACCTGGTTTTGTCCAAAGGGTCATTGTCGTGTTCAAACTGGAGAGGTCAGGGCAATCAGCTTAAGTATTAAACCTCGTCCCAACAATAAGAGCTACTGGGATCTATCAAATAAAATTTGGATGAATGAGGAAAGTAAAAAAATAAATTAAAAAAAGAATTGGGTCCAATCAACCCCTCAACTCAACTTAGTGGTCAGAATTCATCAAGCACAAGAACACAAACATACATTTACATGCATAGGCATACACCATACAAAGAAATGTGGAAGTGCATGTGTATGTAGCCCAGGGTGCATTTGTGGGGAATTGTAAGATGCTTTTTCATAAAACCTCCTTTGGAGAGACATCTGTCTCAGTTTGGAGGATCAATATTTGGAAGTCCTCTTCCCACAGAAATCCAAATGATCAGTAAATGGGATCATTTTAATCTCAAATTGTAACAGATTGCGACAAAAAAGATCTAGAGCCCGATTCCCAACATCTTCTTAAAGACTACAATGATCTTATAATCAATAAGACTTCCTTAAGCTTTCCAAAAGCAGCCATATTTAAGCTTATTGAAATTGAATCTTCTACCCACTTATAGGAGACTAAGAGCGTCTTAAAAGGCTCTTTGACATCTAAGAGCAAAAACAAAAACTACATGTACTATGTGTTTTTATTGTTTTTGTTAATTTTGAAGTCTTTCACATGATCACGAAGCTTTTTCAAGTTCTGTGTTTTCTCTTTTCTTTTTGTCTATACTGTGTAAGTTGTTTGCCACACACTTATATACAGCAGGTGTGATACAGAGATGATTAAAGAATGACATTCACAATAGATGATGTGTATATTAATGATGGTCGCTTTACATTAGGTTTATTATGAGACTGTAACACGGCCGAGCAGGTCGTCCATCAATCAGTGGCTCAATCCCCAGCTCCTCCAGTCCGCATATCCAAGTGTTCTTGGGCGAAATACTCGACCCAAACTTGCTCCTGAAGCATGTGTGCTGATGTGTGTGATAGACTAGTCTCCTCCAACTTAGATTCCTCCTGTATGAATGATGTGTGAACGTGAGTGCAGCGCAAAAGTGCTTTGAGTGGTCAAAAAGACTAGATTGGTGCCGCACAAGTGCAGACCATTTAACAGGATATATGTACACTTCCTCTTAAGTGCTGCTTTGGGAAACACATGATGAAATTTAAGAGCATTCATAGAAACGCTCCCAGAAAAAAATCCCAACTCTCTGTGGATTTAGATTGCTGTGCTGTTTTAAATGCGTTCCTGCGGAGCTGTGTACCAGTGTGGGGTTAACCCAGCGTAGGGTTTGGTATGTGGCAGTGGTGGTGGATGCTTCTCCCTCTAAAAATAAACAGCGCATAATTACACTTTCATGTTCCCACCTGTGCAACCACGTTAGAAAAGTCTGACAAACACAAAGGAAGGCGCAGTAATTTAAAGTTTGCATGCATGCACCCAGGGATTGCATAACTACAAAAACAGAGGAATTAAAAGTGGAAGAATCAAAGATTTATGTATCTAAAAGGCTTCCTGAAATATATTAAAGGTGCTTAAATTGAATTCTACACAGATTCCTCCCAACTGACTTCGCACAGACACTGAGGGCAAGGTAAAAAAAACAAAACATGCAGCAACATTAAAAATCCGATCATGAAACCATAATAAAGGCACTCAGAGAAGGAGAGCGCGAGAGAGAGTGAACATTCAGCTATGGCATACAGCACAAAAACAGCTCAAACTACTTACAGAGCACTTCTTTGCTTTGGACACCATGCTGTGTCCATAATGAAGTCTGATTGCTGATATTGACTGGCAAGATATATGGCAGTGTCTGCTCTTTCTTGAAGCTGCTGCATGCTCTTCTGTTTTGGCGCATCTTTGTTTGATTTTTTTTAACTTTGTGATTCAGTTTTTTGTTTTTTTTTTCGTCAATTTTCTGATTTTAATCAATCAATTGGGAAAACACCTGTCTAGAAATATAATATAATTACACAGAATCCAGGTGAAGATTTATAATAACCATCTGCTGCATAACACTTTAGTTGAACTATTTATTAAATGCAATGAGTAGGTTCCAGTTTGAATCAGTGAGATTCTTCAAAAACATCTGATTAGTGAAAAAAACAATAAGAATATGTTAAATAGCTTCGTGTTTTGTACTGCAGTGTGAGCGTGTGCATAGCTTAAATGATACTCAGTAACAAAATTATTTCACAAGCTTTATGAATTAGCATCTATTATCTGATTGCCTGATTTGTCTTGTTTGCAGTGGTGAGTAAAGTGCACCTAGATGTGCATGTACACTTGTATATGGAACCATCTATTGGTCCATTTGTGCGAGCTGTGCTACCGAAACTCTCCAGATAGCAGGTCCTTACAATGGATTGTTTATTAAGAAATAGCCACTCATACACATCTCTCAAAGTGGGCCTGTACCAATGAGTAGGTAAATCATTAAGAAGAAACAGTAACGCAGAAGAGAAATTAATTCATGTATAAGATGAATAACGCCCATCTTAATCTGAATATTTGTGGTGACATCACACAAATCTACACTGCAAAACAACAATCAGATCAAATTAAAATCTATCTGTCTATAAATTGTTTGGTTCTAGACATTTTTATGATTTACTGTATTGCGCAGGTGAGATGTCCAAACGTGGCTACTGTTTACAGTGGTACATTTACTCATTAACTTAAGTACGATTAAGGACAATTTTAAGGTACTTGAACTACACTAGTACCCTCAATTTATGGTACCAGATACAGATACTGGTTGCTTTGACTTTAGGTACAGAATATATGACCAATTTACAATACGTATGAAGGGTTCTTGTGTGAGTCAAAAAGTAATAATATATATTTTGTACATGAAAATCTTTGAGGTTCATAATTCAAGACTAAAAAGGGACCAGTATATATAGGTGCTTACTTTCTCTTGGTAGTTTTGCTGGAATTTGGTATTTTTATAGTACATATATATATATATATATATATATAGAGAGAGAGAGAGAGAGAGAGAGAGATATTACTTTCTACTTTAATTTCAAACTTTTACTTAAGGGAAGGATCAGAATTACTCTTTCACCGCTTGTGACTTTGAGAAAATGATAATGACCAAAAAAATGTGTAATGTGTATTATCCGACTGACATCTTATGCAACATTACCTGAGGAAACCTGTCAGGTGAAATGACCGTCTAATTATATTTTCCATGTTTGGTAGTAACCCTGACCACATTTAGTCGCTTGTCCATCGAGCAAGGTTCCTCACACAGAAACCCTGTATGACATCACACATGGCTCAGTGTTACAAACCTGCTGTTGTCAATCACACATACATTTTTACTCTTCCTCCGCTAGTGGTTGGTATGCTTGTACGCGTGTGGGCTATATGTCTTCTTCAGCTGTCCTCAGCTTCTCTTAAATTACTCTTCCTTTTCTTTTTTGCTGTGTCTCTCTCCAGTTGTCCTCTCTTAGGTCTATTACATGAAAGACATCTAAGTGTACGTGTATATGAGTGAGTGTCTAAGTGTGTGTGTGTGTGTGTGTTTTCGTGTACGTGTGTGTGTGCAATGTATGCCCTTGTTTGTGTTTATGTGACATGTGTGACACCACAGCTGCTGTAGCTTGTCTGTGGGTATCAAGGCTCTACACTATATACTTACAGATGCTGTAAAAGGACATGCACACAAGCTTACTGAATCCAAGTTTTGCCTAAATACAATACCACAAGTATTTTTTAAATGTGGTGTATATATCTGTATTACTGCTCACACACACACACACACACACACACACACACACACACACACACACACACACAAATATTGCCCTTTCTCAGTAATATTATACAGGGTCAGCAGGGGGAAGCACAAGCTTCCTGTTTCAGCTCTGCATGTGTGTGTGTGTGTGTTGGTGTGTGAATGTGTGTGTGTGTGTGTGTGTGTGTGTGTGTGTGTGTGTGTGTGGCTGCAGAATAGTCTGGTTGCATCTGTTCATGTTCACATGTAAGACTGTGTGTAAAACAGCAATTACATGTGTTAAGAGTGGTTTTTATGCTCGAGCGTGTGGTTATACTTGACTTTTTTTTTTTTTTTTTACTTTTTTAAACCCTTGTGTTTTCTTGACATTCACTTTACTTCCTCATTGTGTGCAGTCCCATAGACCCCACTGCTTTGTGTAGTAATCATTGTAATAATAATAATTCCTTTTTTTTTTTCTTTTCTCATAATGTTATGTTCCTTTCTCATAATATTTCAAGGATTTTTATTTAAATAAATGTCAATTGGTTCACTATCTTTGGCTAATTACTTTCTCGATAGGGCCCGGTAGGGTCAAGGCGCCACATTCATTATGTTATAGGGGGACAGGTAAATACAGGAAGTACCCAGCAGGAGCCTGGTGAAGATCCACCATGGGCCCTGTACATGTGTACAGTATGTTATTCTACAGATTGACGTTACTCATGTTTGGGTTCAGTTACACCCCAGTGAGGTTGCCAGGTTACCAGGTTTTACACATCTACAAGATTCAACATTGTTAAATATGTTTCTTTTAATGTATTTCTCAGAATTTGTGTATATTCCTTTATTCCTGTCCTGTTATTATTGTCCATTTAATAGTTGTTGTGATAGTTCAGAATGGCACAAAGTGGTGGACCACCAGACCAGCATTGCTGTCCCGGCAGCCATGCAGCGAGCATGACCAATACCATTCATGCAACAAACTCATTATTAACTTACATTTGTCAGCTTTAATGCTGCAGTAAATATATTTGCTTTGGGGGAATTACCTCAAGACAATGATTTCCAATCCTATCAAATTATTATGAACCATGGATACACGTATGTTTTGACATTGAGGTTTGAGGTTTAAACTACTGGTTTGTGATCTGTCAATAGAAAATAGCATTTAAATGTTTAATCAATCTAATTTAAAACGAAGTGACCCCATCCCTTCACACAGTCTCACTTAATTTTCAGCTTGATTTAAAGTATAAATAATACTGAGCCTTGCACTGTACTTTAAGGTGCCCTTAAAAAGTAAAACCATTTAATACTGACGTTTAGCTCTTTGAATTTTAAAATTAACTATGCATCAGTGCCTCTAAAATAAATAAATGGATCAAAGTTAACACAGAAGTCATACAGTTTCTAGATTGGGTTCATTCGAGTGTTTCAGGTGACAGCATAGAGTACAATGTCCACCATGAGGTGAAGGACGGACGGACGTTAGATCCATTAAATGAAACACAATTGCACTGTCAGTCAAGTGATAAGCAAAACTCATACATTTTGTGCTGTATGTAAGGTCCTTATTACTTACTTGATGAACACTACTTGATAAATTATTACAAAATTTGGTAGATATCAATGGTTCTCTGATGATGTATCTTAATTACTTTCGTGATTCTTTGACGTTTCCTCCAGCATCATGATAAGGTTCACATTTGTGGGTTTGAAGTACAGCCTCACAGAGCTGCTAGCTGTAGACTCTTAGTCTTGTTAAGTGTTCACAAAAAGTAGCAGTGTACTTTTTTGAGAGTGCTTATAGTAAAATGAAAACTTCCAAGAGTCAACTATCTCATCACTCCGCCTTGATTTGTCTGCTCCGAGCTCAGTTTTACATTATCAAATTTGTTTCTGCATAAACATCATTTCTGCATTAGCATTTTAGTTTGCCCAAACTTTATGACTGACTTTTAGAGCAACTGACATAGAATTAAAAGTTTTGCATCTTGAAATACACTTTCAGTTTATGTTCTTATTTAAAGCACCCAATGGTGAGCAGGCAAACAGTCAGTGACTTTGATAGGGTTACTCTAGGTTTCCAGATAATCAGTTATCCTCCATCCCTCAGTGCCTCTCTCCCTCTTCCCTTTCATGTCATTTCTTCACTAACCTCTGCAGAAAAGTTGTTCTAAAAAGCAAAGATGGCAGCAAGCCAAAACATAATACCGGGAAATATGCTTAAACGCGCTGTGACAATGACCCAGTTTGCAATTTAATGACTAGCATAGTTTTTGAAATAGACTGCACAGTAACAGTGCACGTGATGAGGTAAAATCAACGGGTTGGGATATAAAAATATAACCTGCAAAATTCTGTACCAGAATAACAAAAATTTGCAATAGATATATATATATATATAGGTATATGTTAGTGTTGTGCGGGGGAAAAAACCCATTACATTTCAGAATGGGCCGCATTTAGTAAATCTGCATAGAAATGTTCTTGTAAAATAAATGTGAATGCAAAATTACTATTGAATTTATGATACATGCTCACTGGAAAATTTTATTGAATCAGAATCAGAAACTTACCATAATTTTTGGGCATCCATAAGTAGGATACTTCCAAGAAATGAAGGGCAAAGTAATGACATCCAGCTGGGACTTTCAGTAATGTAAGATGGTTTTGCAATTTTTTTGTAATTAATGAGCACGATAACATTTACATATCATTCTAATGAAAATAGCAATGCAAACAAAACTTCACATTTGAATTGCAGGCTCACATGATGCTGGAGTGAAGGACAATGTGGCATCGACCTCTCACTCCCAGCGGCCAGCTACACAGTCCAATTCCAAAAGCACCTCCCAGTGATCTCGTCAGCATGCCTGCATCCTGACCAAGAAGGTTGTCCACAACCAGCAGGCACGCCTGGATGCGACGGGCTCAAAAGATATTAAAGGAGACATGTTATGCAAATTTTCAGGTGCATGCTTTTATGTGGTGTTCCTAATATGTTTATATGTTGTAATGCTAAAAAAAAAAGCTTTATTTTTCTCATATTGTGCATACTGCTCTTTTTCGGGCCTCTTTCTGAAAGCTCCATTTTCGCTCCTGTCCCCACTCCCATCCCGAAAAGCCCAGTCGGCTGATGTCAAGTTGAATGGACTCACCAAATAAACAGCAAAACAACATGAGACATGGCAAATTCTTAGAGCTTCCAAAAACACATTAAAAAGTGCATTTTGCATAATATGTCCACTTTAATGAAACATTTGTTGAAAATCCTCACTAATAAATACACAAATGTTTTTAAGTGTGTGATTAATTTCAGCAAAACAGCCCTGCTAAGAGGTCCCACATTTGATTGTGTGTCAAAGTGGCCTGTTCAGTGTCTACTTTAGGTGGTTGCTGAAATCCAAAAATTACAACATTTCAGTATGGACAATAGGTTCCGTCTCTTTAAAAGCCTGCTGCTAAT
Organism: Pempheris klunzingeri; assembly: GCF_042242105.1. NCBI lineage: Eukaryota > Metazoa > Chordata > Actinopteri > Acropomatiformes > Pempheridae > Pempheris > Pempheris klunzingeri. Next base: position 24,384,902 of record NC_092013.1, read on the forward strand.
TATGATGTCATTGGCCTAAGTGGCCTTCAGGAAATTAGGGAAAGAAGGAAGAAGAAAAACTGTTGGCCATATTTTACATTTCATGCTTTTTGAAGCCACTGTCGTATTGTTCAGTTTTGATGTAGGGTTTTAGGTTTAAAAGCATTGGTATTTTCCACGCTAATATTAGCATGTGCTAGCTTTCGCTTGTATTGAGATGGATGGGATGTCCATGTTAGCGGTTAAGGCCAAGTAATAGCATGCTTTTAGAGATCAGCTGTATACTATGAATATTGAAACAGTGACGCTGAATGTTAGCATATAATTTAGTAGTCAAGATAATTCTGATAAGGTCTGTAATGTATTTTTCATACATACTTGTAGTTTTTACCCAATTCTGATGACCATCAAATGGAGCTGAATGAAATTTCTATTGCGTGATGATTTGAAGAGGAGTTGTCTGTCTGCGCAGGGCGGACAGAGGTGGCAGAACAGACATTCTTATTTATATATAATATAATATATTACAATTTCTTGGTCATTGCAGTATGTCTATTGAGCTGCATTCCCTGTAAAGGAACAAAACATTAATTTGTCATATACACTGAATTCATGTATTGATAACATTTCACCTGTGGTTAGCAAATGCTTGCAGCATGTGCTCCCATCCATGTTACCATACTGTTTAATCATTGTTGTTATTGTTTCTGTGCACAGCTTCCAGTGTAAATCATTTACAATGGAGTTCCTGAGTTTTGCCTATGGGGATCAATAAAGGGCGTCATCCTATCAAGCCAAGGGAGCTTCTTTGGGGTTCAGCTCAGTGCAGTTTGGTTAAGTTTCTTGTTGCCTGAGAGCCGTGGGCATTCTGGATTGTTTTGTTTGGCTGCTCGGTTCATTTATTAATTTTTGACATGTTTTTTCTGAGGTTGTCGTATATATTTTTCCCACAAACTACATTAAAACTGCACTCTGTTTGTTTTGTCTGGTGAAGATTATTCCTGGTCTTTTCACCACTGGGCCAATTTTTACATGGCTGAGTAGCCAGGATTGATGGCTTTGGTCTGCTGGCAGGAAGCCAAAATACCCTCTAATACCAGAGCCACACTGCCTACCTCTGAGTGGACTGCTGTGACAAGCACGCGTGTGGAGACCACACAGACAGAGCTACTGTGGCGCTGCTGCAGCGATGTCTGCCAGCCATCCTCTCTTTCTACACCAAGTTTGCCTTTGATTTGATTTATACTGTCTTTTTTCACTGTGAAACCAGTGCCTGTGTCGCAGAAAAACTAAAGACGCCTACTCTCAAGGTGAGCGGCAGCTGAGCCGTGCATGAGCCGCACCTGAGCCGCACCTTGCAGTGCTATTGGGGGGTGTGCCTCGGAGGCCACTCCGAGCAGATTGATTGCTTTGCAACGGGAAGTGCTGTTTGCAGCAATGTGGAAGAACGTTTTGCAATTGAATGAACAGTTGTTGAGAAAGAAACACACACCGTTGTGATCCTAGTCGAGGCCCATGTGCACACACGTTTAAATATCTCAACAACAAAAGAGGTGCAACATGTAAATATGAAACATCAAATATCAACATATCAATATCAAATGTCAAAAATAATTTTGTAGTGATTTTGGTTTTAGTTATTAAGTTAATTATTAGTCATAATACCAAATTGATAGTTTAGTTATTTCAATGAGACTGAATTAGTCAAATTGGCTTCTTTTTTTATCCTTGTTTATCGAGGTGGTGCCCCAATCGAGGGGGACCAAGTCCCCTTAATCAATATCATTATTATTGATTATTTCCCACAGCTAAATTGCCCCAGAAATGGTGCAAACCCCTGAGCACAACACTATTATATCATTTACATCACTGAAATAAATCATATATCATCTATATGCAGTGTTAACTAATTCGGCTTAACTAGATATTTGATATATTCGATAGATTTGATCATTTTACAACCCTATTTAGATTAAAATGTTGTGATTATTTCACGAACTTCTGTGATACCAGGTTGTGTATAATGAGTACCAGCTTTATCGAGTCACTTCATAAGTAACAGTTTCCACCTGCGTGTTTAATGATATCGTAACCTATTTTTATTGAGTTGCTTGTCAGCAAAAAGCGTTGTCTGATTTTGTTTTTGCCAGTAAAACAGTGCATGGATCTGTGGACTTTTATTTTGAAGGGGAAAGGAAGTAGTGGGTGAGATATACACAAAAACCCTCGGCTATAATAAAGAGAAAACCTGTGTTTAAGTCACATATTCAGATATTTGTTCATATATCAGATAATATTGAAATATGAATCCATATGCATGGACTGTTAAGTTACACTACTTGTGTACATCTGAGTATAAGCATTGCAATACTATATACTTTCTTTATTTTTTTTTTTTGAACATTTATTAGAACAAGATCCTTGACAGTGAGTCTCCCACAGTATGACATACATTAATACAAGTGTAAACCAAATAAAAAGAAAACATAGATGACAGAGGAAGTGGAGGGCTATCCTTCATGGATTCACTTCTTTCCTTTTTTTAGCTTGTCCAGGGGAATACTAACTGTATGATCAGTTTGCTAAATACGTTATAACAGGTGTCCATCTTTTTAAATAAATGTCCATTCGGAGTTGTAGGCTTGCGGTTATATTTTCCATGCAGTTCACGGTTTGGAGTCTTTGCACCCATTGGTCCAAGGTAGGTTGGTGGGGTTTAAGCCAGTTTACTGTGATTATTTTGTGGGCAATCAACATCAAAACTCTGAGCATATATAATTTGTTTTTTCCTAACCCCCTCGAAGGTGCAGTGCCCAGAATTAGCTGCTGCGGGTCAATCGACCTGTCCAAGTGTAAAATCCCACCTATTTCCCTCTTCACCTCCCCCCAAACCTTTTGCAATTTGGGGCAATCCCAGAAAATGTGAGAGAAGTCCCCTATAAGACCACAACCTCTCCAGCAGAAAGGGGAATACTTCCTTTCAAACTTGGCTATTACTATAGGTGTTCTAAAATATCTCATTCTTACCTTCCAACTGAATTTTCTCCAGGTTGGACTACTTAAACATTTATGCCAGGACATCCAAGAGTTTTCCCATTCATCATCTGCAATTATGGTATTAGCCTCCAATTCCCATTTACCTTTTATATCCAATGTGTCAAGTGATGTGTCCATGTGAATTTTACCATACAAACAGGATATTATGTTTTTTGTAGGGGTTTGATTCTTAGCAATCCCAATCCAGTACTGTTCAAATTTTGTCCCATTCCTTATGTGTCATCAAATAGTGCCGAATTTGAAAATACCGAAATAGATCATTGGCTTCAATACCATATCTTGCTTGAAGTTGTGCGAAAGCTCTGAGTCGTTCCCTCGAATAATTGATTTATTGTACTCAGACCCTTCCCCGTGGTAAATTTAATACCCGTCTCATCTTCTCCCAAACCTTTAATGTATAATTAACCCATTCATTTTGTATCTTAAGTTTGCGCCACGCATTTGTCTTAAGAAAGGGGAGGGCTGAAAGTGAAATATTTACTGAGCTTTGCTCTATATGTACCCACTTTGTATCCAAATCTAACCTCATCCACGAGACCAATACTCTAAGTTGTGCTGCCCAGTAGTAACTTCTGAAATGAGGCAGAGATAGGCCACCCTTTTCTTTACGTAAGCTAAGAACTTTGAGTCTCACTCTAGGCCTTTTGTTCTGCCATATGAATTGGGAAACCAACCTATCTAGGAGTTTAAAAGTAGATACAGGGACCGTAACAGGGAGAGAGCTAAAGAGAAACAGCAGCCTTGGCAGAACATTTATTTTGACGGCTTCTACCCTCCCAACCAAAGAGAGGGGTACCACATCCCACTTTTCAAAGTTTAATCTGGGAAATAAGTTTGTCATAGTTCGCTCTGTATAATTTAGAAGAAATATTAGTCAGAATCACCCCCAAGTACCTAAAACCTCCTTTTGACCATCTAAATCTCACAAGTCTGTCTAGTTGTGTAGGCCAGTTTCCTGTAATCAGCATTGCTTCAGATTTCCCCTCATTAACCTTATATCCTGAAACTTCTCCATAGTTCCTCAAACACTGCATAACCGCCGGTACAGACGACAATGGATTTCTTATAAATAAAAGAATGTTATATACTTTCTTTTTAATATTCATGTCATAGTTTTCTTTATTAGTTTGTAAATATGTAGTTTTTTATTGTTTATGTAGATCCACGTTAACTTCCACAAAGTAATTGCTTGTCATCCTGCGGTCTACACAAGAACAATAAAAACTAACTAGAGAATGCAGTGTCTGCAGATGTTGCGGCATGAATGCTGACTGCTGAACAGCTGATGCCAAACCTGTTGACTTTTGAGTTGAATGAAGAATCAGCTGAGGGAAGATGAATGAGGTTCTCATCACTGTGAATGGGATTTAAGAGTGGAATAATGCCCAGAAAATATGAAACGTGGACTATTTAAGTGTTTGAATGGATTACGAATCAGTGGATAAGGGTTGAAACCCTTGATTAAGTTGAATTTTCTGAATAGTTTGAACATTATTGAAAAGTTGAATGATAACCAGAATGTTAGGAGGAATAGTTGGAAAGGTGGGAAAGTTGACAGGCTGATGCTAAACTGGACTGCTGACCTTTGACTTTTGAATGAAAAATTACTTGCTGAAAAGCTGACGCTAAACTTATTATGAAAATCTGGTGGCTATTATTTTGAAAATCTGTTCGGTTTGGACTTGATGTGTGCAAGTTTGCTTGTGTCTATATACGTCTGTATGTGAATCCGTATGTGTCTGTGTGAGTGTCCAACGTCACTAGTTGACTGATTTCTTTCACCTGAGCATCCCCGTAGTAGTTCATGGTTTAAGGGTCCAGGGATTTCCTACTGCACCGTCCCATCAGTTAGGAATCCACTACCTGCTGTTAACTGCCATCTAAGTCCTGGATCAGACCAGTCATTTAATGAAACCTCACAGGAGCTCATTGAGGACATGCAGAGCAAATGAGCTCAGAGTGTGTAATTCCTGTCGCTGAGATGTTTTTACTTTGGAGATGTGAAAACTTATGTGTTTGTTTGTTTGTGTGTGAGAGAGTGGGTGTGTGTTTGTTTGTATCAAACTGCACTAATTAGCTTATCTCAATAAGTTGTGAGGTTGCCATGGTGCTGCTAAGTCACTTCTAGCTCACATATCTGTGGGATTTCAGCTGAGGTGCACCCCAGATTTTAGCTTAAGACAGTAACTGCCATTGCTTTAGAGTTGACACCACAGGAGACCACATCCACCTGCAAAGCCTGGACGTGCCACCCTGAATTCTTTTCTAAATTCTGACATCATAAACCGAATATTTCATTGTGCTGTTTCTTCTGTGCTGCTATCCCATACCAGATGTTAAGCTTTTATGGGACGGGGCAGGCTTCAAATACCCTTTATGACTTCAAGAATGTCATAAAATATTTCTGGGAGGCACATATAAAAAAAATAAAAAATAAGCTTCTGTGACAGGTTGTGTTGGTTATGCAATATACAAAACTTTGAAGCCAAAAAAAAAGAAGGTTGTTACTTTTCTTATTGTTGTCAAACAAGAATCATTCAGTTTGTATGCGGTGCTTGAACCTGTCTTTATACGAGATGATCAGTGTCAGTGGAAATATAGAGCAGGTGGTTATTTATAAAACCCAGACTACATTTAATTGATCAATAAATGAAGAAATCGCAGGTAACACTGAGGCAGTGTCATGAAACACATGCTGGCAATGGACCAGCAGCAGCGCTTCCTAATTAAACCTCTAGCCTGAACGATAAAAACTGACCCAGCTGGCCGCTAAGCAGGTACTGGGGAAAACACAGACTCCAGTGAACGGAGCCAATATTGTTATCTTGTCCAAGCTTTGGATGCAGCATATGGTCTCTTCTGATGAGAAAACATTGGGCTTCCACCTATCATCAACCAAAGACTTGCTAGGGTAAAGAAAAAAACCGGCACTGCCAGGTACCAACTGCTGCAGCCACCACCTTTTGTTTTCACCCCACTTGCCCCAAAATAACCCCTGTGTCTCATACACATACCCTGTGTTTGACTACAAGATGGTATTTAGAGATAACGCGTACACACATAGCTAGGTTCAAGGTTCACTTATTTTTTCATCTATTCTTTTCTTATTAAAACAGAGGAGACATCCCAGTATATTCCATTACACGCATTTGACAGGGTGCACAGATATTACTAAAAAGGGCAACATATGGATGATAAAGTCGGATTCATGAAAGATTATAAAGTAAACAAAGTTGGCTTTATTGGCGTTCCAGAAGCAGCTCGGAGCTCCACTTCTGTTTTCGGCCCAACAGCATCAATCGGCACAGAGCAGATGAGGTGGGCAGGAAGTCAGACAAACAAATGGCGAAAGAGAATCCAGTCAGTTTTCAAAATAAAAGCCCCCTGTGCCGACTTTCAATAGCATATTCCACCACCACATCAATATTATTGTATAATTGGTGGCACCATGCCAGACATTAACCAGTATTTTAACACCATGTTTGATGAGAGGTTCGTCTTGGATGTGGAAAAAACTATTTCACCTTCACTTTAGAGTGAATGGATGAATGTCTTTATTGTCATTGTAACAGGTACAACGAAATTGAAAGGTGCAATCCTCCTTAGTATAAAAGAAACATACTCGAATGCAGTGTAATAAATAGCTAAAAAACAAAGTGCAAAATAAAAAGTGTCTAAGTACACTAAAGTGCAATGTAAAAAAATAAATATCATCCACACCAAAAAAAACACGTCATTGCACAAGATTCCAGTCATACAGTATTTAGTGCAATTATGGCTCTTGCATAGAAACTGTTTTTTAGTCTGTTTGTTCCAGGATTTAATGCTGTTTGTTGGCTATAGTTCAACAAAGCAGTACATACACGCAATACACACATTTAAAACAAACAAACAACAAAACGTAGCTTGTTTGGACACGTTAAAGAACGAAAATCACAGGGAAATGACCAAATCAACTAGATTTGAGCAAGACAACTAATCAGCCAGTGGGTTTTACAACTGTGCTGAGGACCGAGCAAAACTGGACTGCAGCCAGAACGCAACGCAGACGTCCCCAGTAAAATTACTTTATACAATTGCCACACCACTTAGCTATTAGCACTGATATGGTGTCACCTACATTGTGTTCTGTGCAGCTTTAGAATATGGCAAAAGTCAAATTAAAATGATGAAGTAAATATATCTGACATACCTTTTCCCTGCATTCTTCTATAAACACTTTTACCAGCAGAAAATGACACACTTAGTGTCTTCTCGTTCAAATCTAACCTTAAAGAAGCTCATAAGCTTTTGATTGCTTACATTTGCATTTATTACATAAAGACACCAGAGCTCTGAGGCACTGCTGCTGCATTGAAATGGATGAATGAAATGTCGCGCTTGTTGAGGAAAGCTTTAGCTGTTTTCCAGCTTTTTGTGGGAGCCATATAAATATTGCCCCCTAGTCAAGCAGCCGCGTGATGAACATGAATGGGTGCGCTGACCTACAGTCATGTTATACCCTACATCGCAGTGATAATAACAGATGCAAAACTCATTACTGTTATTTCATGCGAGGCTTAAAGAGAGGAAATCTCTTCTTTGGTGCTACATTCACACATGAGTAACGTGGCAGCTGTGGTCACACAGCCAGGTCGTTTATTTCACACAAATGAATGCTCCTCGCCTCATCTCAGCGCTAAATTGTGTGGGTTGATCCGCTTAACGGTCTGACGGAAGCGGGGATATTGGTATTAATTGCACACCAAGGAAGCACCCCCCCCCCTCGACACAGACACCCCACCACACACACACACACACACACACACATACCTCACAGTCTGATTTTGCATTACTCTCATTTATTTAACTGTTATCATTATTGTCTTTAATTTTGTCTCCATTCTTAAACGGCCGTTGAGAGACGGAAGAAATTCATTCAAGCTGCACCTCCACTCTCTTCTTTTCCATCTATTTTCAACACTCTACCATTATCTATTATTTTCCACTTCCCCCTCTTTTCCTTGTTTTCATTTCTCTCCATGCTCATTGAGAAACGGACCCATAATGATTGATATTCCACAGTTACACACAGGTGCTCTGTTGTTGATTGCGCTCAGAGAAGTGAAGGTCGCTACTCCATTGTTTCATGGAGGATGTTGCATGAATAAACAGCTATTATAACCTTTCTAGAGCGATTATTATTACTGTGTGTAATTTTCAGCTTTTGTCCTCTTGTTTCTTCAGTCCAGTGTTCAGGTGTGAGGTAATGATTACTGTCCAAATTATAGAAAATGTTTGATTTCACTTTCTAAGTTATAGTTATCAACAGTTATAGTGATATATATAGATATATATCAACAGTGAACAGTGATATATAATAACGTCTGTATCATGGTGAGCTTTTACAATTATTGCAAAGATTTTTTATAATAATAGTTATAACAAAATAATATTGTAGAAATACATTTTCACTCATTCATAGAAAAAAAAATAAAATAAATGTACATAAATAAGTTAACGTTTTGGGAAACACACTCACGTCTGTATATCTGTATGTTAATTATGAAGCTAACCAGCAGGCAGTTGGCTTAGTTTAGCATTAAGACTGGAAACAGGGAAAAAGATTAGCCTGTCTCAGTCGAAAGGTGTAAACAAAATCCACCCTCCAGCACCTCTAAATCTGAGTAATTAACCCATATATCACTTCCTGGAGACTTTCAGAAGATAATGCTCTCGGCAGAAGAAATAGTCGGGCACATAACACCCATATAGCATCACAACTTGTAGTTGTTACACTTTGTTATTTGTATGGATTAAACAATTGAAGAAAGGCATGTTAACAAGTGAGCTTCAGCAGTGCTGGCAAGCGAATTTAACAAAATTGTTATTATTATTATTATTAGATTATTAATGCTGATGCAGTTGCTAGCATTTTAGTGTTATAGCTGGTTGAAGAGGAGACCATTTCAACTATTTTATTTACAGGCAGTTTGTGACTTAAAAGCTGTTAAATAACGTGTGGTTGGGTAAAATGTACAAATTTCCCTCTTCACTGTAATGAAGTAGAAGTGCAAAGTGGCATGAAAAGGATCCACTGTAGAACAAGTACCTCAAATTTGCACTTGAATACACTCCTTGAGTGTGGACAGAGCTCTGCTTTTCTCATGTTTGCAGCCCCGGTGCTATAAGCTCAGCACATCGAGACATGAGAGCAGAATCGATCCTCTCATCTACGTCTTCGGCAAGAAAGCATATGAGCTCATTTCCCCCCCAAAAAAAGTTAAATATCTAACAGAAGCCTTCTAAAAAAAACGTTAGAAGAGCAAAAGAAATCAGCATAATTAAAAAAAAAAACAAGCAACAGTGCACTTCCCATAATCATGGGTTGTTACATTGTATGTGATGATATTTGCTGCTTTGGTTCAATGGCCCCAGTAGGTTACTTTCTTTCCTGTTAGACCTCGCTAAACGTAGAGCGAATTTTAGTGCTTTGCTTTTGAGCACAGACAGCAGAAGTGCCAAGGCTCATTAAACAAGACAATTACACTTCTGTCTCAGCGCAATGCCACTACCTGATGTCTGATTTGGTTCAGGTAAATTACAGTAGGGTGGAGAGGATGCAGGTAACGCCAAGCAGTTTGATGATTACACTTACCATGCAAGGACACACACAGAGATGCAGTTAAGCACAGTCACACGCGTCCGCTTTCTCGTTCTCATCGGCGCTCTGAATGTCACACTCGGGCACATCCAGAAAAATAGATTACAACAGAAGACGAGTCAGTTTCAATCAACTATTATCGCAGCGAGGTGTGGACTATAATTATATTGTATGAACATTGAGAGTGCTCTTGATCAGCAATGGTATTACACTTTAGGTAATGCTGTGCAGAAGAAAATCATTTCTCTCCTAGGATAGTAAAGGGATATAAAACATGTAGAGGAGAGTCTTTTTGTATTTGGCCTGCAGCAGGGAAATGTCTCTGGAGAAGTGTTTTCACCTCACAGAACTTTTTATTTACTTTAATTATTAAGATTTTTTATTTATTTTCTCATTATTATTTATCAGAGCCAATAGATCATCATCACCTTCAATGAACTGGAAGGCACGATAATTGCTATTTGACATTTGTTGCTCTCTTTTACAGTTTTTCATTTCACAGCAGCTTTTTGCACTTTTTCTAAAAGGCCCAGTTCGCTGTTGTTGCAAAGGCTTATCTCCATCCTTCTCCTCCTAATGTAAGTAGTGGGTTTTTTTTTTGAGGAACAAACAGAAAGACATAAGCTGAAGAAAGTTGTGGATATCGGTGAATAACAGTAAATATCCTCATAAGTGATGTAGAGATGACTTGCAGGGCTAGCTGGAAAAGGTGTGCTATGATCGGCAGTGATAAGATTAGTACATTAGTACATTAGTATATTTGAACAATGTGGTGAATTGTATAGCCCACTGAGCTGGCAAAAAAATATGCTGGACTGAAAATGAGACCTCCCAAATGATTCAAATTCGAATCGCAAAACCGTAAAAGACGAACCGAATTGGCGGGAGATAACGATAAACAGTAAACGCTGCTAAAGGTTGTTAGAAATCTGTCCAAGACCAAAGAACTGTTTAGCTACCCCAGGAGAGATGAAGTGGAGAGAAGACAAAAAGTTTGCCAGGAAGGATGGCCACCAGGAGAAATAAAGAGGAAAGCCCTCCTAGCATTAATGGAATAGATAGATAGATATCTACACATGCACAACCTGCTATACAGTATTAAATGAAGATCTTATTGTTGAATATGAAAAAAATGACTGACAGCTGAAAATTTACTTCCCTGACAACTAAAAGCAATTAGGCCTTTATTTTATATTTCTAAGTTTTTTGTATTTTAGCATTTCAGCAAGGTGCATTAACAGTAAAATGTTGTACTGTAGAATACTATTATTGGTTGTAATTCCTCCATTTATCTGCCTTTCAAGCTTTTGAACAGAGTAAACTTTGTATAACCAGTTCACCAATGTATTTGGGCCATTGTTTGTTGCTGTCTTTCTTTGTTTAAAGATCATGAAAAAGGAAAAATGTTTAACTTTTAGATTTATTATTACGTCTGTTGTAAAAGTTCTATCATCTTTTTGATATGACAGCTTAGCTGAATATATTGGGATTAAAGCTAGTTGCATTCTTCAGCAGGTGGGGAGATGAGGGGGTGATGCGTAATGATAAATACGAGAGCCACCATATCTGGTGCCTGAACAGGGGTCTATGGGGAGGTACTCAAGCTTGTGTAGATGTGGTCTTTACCCAAAATGGGCCTCTTTACTTTGGAATGCATTAAAAACATGTTACAACATGCTACATATATATATGTGTATATGTATATATATATATATATATATATATAGCAATATCATAGATATATATTGTATCACTATTGTAAGAATTAAAAGTTTCAGTAGAAGAAATTCAGCATGTGGAACTGAAAATAGAACTTTTGCTCACCTAGAAGAGGACATCATCTCACCAGTCTGTATCTAGTTATTGAGCTGTGACTTCACTCCCCAGTGTGATGCTGTTGGTGTGTCCTGTGGTGTCCTTGACCGGTGCGCACAGAGGATAAATGAGCTCTTCTCTTTATTGGCTTTTTTCCCCCCTCCAAGTCTCAGATACCCTCAGAGATAATGTCCCGTTTGTTCTTATGCTCATAGTCACACTCACAGGTAAGAGCAGCTTCACATACGTGTCCATGGTAACAGATACCTGCTAGCTAGAGACTCCAGTGAGCCAGATCAAACAACTAACCCAGTCTTTATTCTTTTATAAGAGGTCTAACTTTCATTTAATGCGTATTGGATCAGAATTGGTGTCATCCGACACATGATATCGCTGTAACAACTGTGCACAATCTATTCTGTTCAATCTAACCTAAAAGTCGTCAGTAACAAAATGACTTTAGATGTATTTGCACAATCTCTTTGAAGAAAATTGACTTAAGCTCTTCCAATCTGGATGCTGTAACACACACACACACACACACACACACACATACACAGGCAAATCCTCAGCTGGCAGGAAAGGGCCTTAAGCTGCTCTATTCTAAATAGCATTCCAAAGACAGCAAGGGGCATTTGTTTGCTGAAACGCCTCCATCCTTTAAACCTTTAGTAACATACAGACACTCATAAACACACTCTCTCACACACACATGCACACAGACACAGACAAATGCTGCCTTAGCAGTCCAATCTTTACCACATACCGAAGTCTTAACATTTAAGTGTCACCTTACTGCCCCTTGTGAGAAGGAAATGGTGAAACAGCCCCCATGTGGCCACTTCAGAAACAATTTTACAACAAAACGTCTTCAGTGGTGAGAGTTTATGCACGTGTTTTACATACGACGTAGATTCAACAGGTTTAATGGCAGGAAAATCCATTCGAAACGTTTCTGATCGTATACAATGCAAGCGTCAGCAAGAAAATAAAAAATCCCGACTTCCTGGCTGTTTGTGAGGTTCGCTCTCACAGCAGCACCAATCCTGCTGTTGTGCATCGTGCGTTTATTGTTCAGATGACGGACGTGACAAACATCTTTACGGTGAAGCACAGCAGGGGTGGCGTTCAGGAGGATCTGTTTGGACTGGATGTAAAAATTACTCTCTAAAATCTCCTTCTACACTCCATCCTCTGTCTCTCGTCATAATCTTCTCTCTTTTCTTTTTCGTTTTGTTTGTACACCTCTCCCACCTCTCTTTTTTTTGTGTTGTGTTGCCATGTTCCCTTTTTCTCTCCTCCTTTGTGTTTGTCTCCTTTCATCCCCTCCTCTCCTCTCTTCATATTTCTCTATCTCACAGCCCTCATTTTTCCCCCTAATAGCCTTCTCCTAGATTTATTTTTTTCTCATTCCCCACATCCACTTTTTCTGGCTTCACGTGTCCTCTTTTTCCTCTTCACCTCTTTTGTGTTCCATCCTCTTCTATTTCACACATTTTCTTTCTCTCACCAAATTCTATTTGAGTCTTCATCTAATTTTTTCTGTCACTTTTTTCTCTATTTGGTCCTACCTTTATCATTTTCTTCCCCCTATTTTCTCCATGTTTTCTTCACCCTCACTCCCCTATTATATATTTTTTCTCCTTCTCTTATCTGTCCTTCTCTTTATCCCCCTCTCTTATCGCACCATCTGTCCATTCCTCTTGTTCATCCCCTTGTTCTTCTTCTCTGCCTCTCCTCCCCTCATTTCTTACCTCCCCTGCTCCCCATCCCCTCGTTTGCTGGCTTTCGTTTTATCGTCACGCTCCCCTTCCCTTTCATTCCTCGCCTTCTCCTCCCACCCATCTGTCTCCTCTCCTTTCTTTTCCTACCTCTTCACATCCTTTCATTTCCCTTTCTCAACCTTGTCTCCACGCGCCTCTCATCTCCCTCTACTTTTTTTTTTGCCTCAGTCTTCTTTTCTTCTTCAACACTCTTTCTTGTCTTCTATCAAACCCCACAAATCAGTCTCCTGTCTTGTCTAACTTTGCCCTCTCCCACCTTTCATCTCCTCTTCTCCACCCCATCATCAATCTATCTCCTTTTCTCTGATCCTCTCGCTCTTCTTTTTCCTCCCTGTCTTCTATTTGTTTCCCCACATTTTTTTTTCTGCTGTGGCATGTGATGTGCTGTTGAGGCATGTCTGTTTGTTTGGCATTCCTTTAGCATTTCACATACCTGCAGTTATGGAAGTCAGGTCACAGATTAAATAGACAAGTCGGTACGAAACAGCCAGGAGAGGTTGCCTTTTTGTGTGTGTGTGTGTGTGTGTGTGTGTGTGTGTGTGTGATGACTGTAGGATGTTGTGTGTTTAGTGTAGCCCTGTAAAGACAGAGGGAGAGAAAGAGTTATAGTGCACAAAGTGAGTCATCTCTGGCCCCTTGCTATACCCTCTGGCATTCTTTTGTGAGCTTTAGACCAACAGCCAATGACTTATCTCTTTGTGTTTGTGTGTATGTGTGCATGTGTCTGTGTGTGTGTGTGCGTGTGTGTGTGTGTGTGTGTGTGGGATTATCTACTCTGTGTACACTGGTAAAAAAAAAAGTTGTCAATGGAATTTTGGTTCAAGGACAAAGGTCTTTCTAAACACACACACACTGCTTTCTTCTACCTACTCAGATGGCACGAGTAAATGGAACGCATGTCATGTCAGGCTCTTAGCAAATGTCCATTAAAGCAGAGAGAGAAACCCAAACCTAGTGGATTTTCATTGTGATCTATATCTGTGATTCATGGTGACATTATTACTATTGCTATTTAGACAGAATTACCTTTTCTAAATCCCAAATAAGTCTAATTGGATTTCTGTTTCTGGGGTATTAAACTGTTAAAAAAAAGAGTTTAATTGACATCTGTAATGTCAGTCTGTAAGATAACTGCTGATACTGTACAATCTCTAAAAAGGGAATTTGTATGTGTTCATGCATATAACATAGGGAACTTGACATATTTTCCTTATTTGGTGTGATAACAGTGAGTGATTTATGAGCGTTTGTTTATTTGTTAATGAATGTATTTTGCCACATTCAATGCCAGGTTGCCACCAAACAGAAGTTATTTAAAGAGCTATTTGTTTGTGTTACCCTTGTTTGCACTGAGTCACTGTGAGTCACTATTGTACTGCAATACACAATACGCATTCACAGACACACATTTGCTTTAAAGGAACACTTCAAATATATCATATTTGAATATTACTAGTGACATGCAATGGTAAAAATTAGGTATTTCAACCAAATAATGCATCTTTAAAGTAGATATGTGTCGTGGAGACAGAAATTGTAAACTAATTCTACACTGTTACAAAGTTGGAATACGCCCAATTTTGTTAAAGCCTGAATACACAGTTTGCAAAGGTTAATTGTGGTTTAAGTTTCACTGTGATATGTTTGGAAGAGTTTGATCAATAAAGTTGAGAAGATACACACTTTATTTATCACGAATAAATCACAGTGTCACAATCATTTCATGAGAAGAGGAAGAAAAAACATGTTGTTCCAACTTTATGGGCAATAGTGACACACATCATGTCACTTCTGTGTAAAAACGCAACATGTAAAGCAACTAACTAGAAAGCAAGATGTAACATTGTTATTGGAGAATATGTCTGTGTGTATAACTAGTTGCTTTCAAACACTTGTTTCTTTTGGCGATTTTATTTACATTTTTTTTAATGTATTTTATTTGCACACTAATGTTTTCATAAGCCACAGCCTAAGTGTTATACTGCTTTCCCGTTTCCTATTTAGCTTTATTCTATATCTAATTACATAACGTTTAGTATTTTGGTGATATTAGTTTTCAAGGTGTCTTTCTCTCAAATATCAAATATTAAAATCAAGCAAGTGAGATGTCAACAAATGTGGTTCATCATTCCTGAAGGTTTGCTCAGAGGCATTATTAAAGCACTGACTCTGGAATATTCTTCCTGCGTTCCAAGCCATAAACAGTAGTCTGCATTAATATCCCTCGACTAATGATCACCAGCAGCAATGCAAATCTTCATAATTAGGTACTTTGTTGATTTGCTATTTCTTGTTTGTATGTTTAGTCCCCAGGGCTTGCTATTATTCTGTTTATTATACTACTCCTTTGCAGAGCAGGAGATGAAGAGAACAAGAGCAGGGCAAAAAAAGGGGGGGGGGGGATTATGGACATGATGTTTAATTAGTTTTAATATATGGGGATTTCAATATCTCCATTGTGCATTAGTCTCTCATAAGTGTCTTTTCCTGACACACACAATTAAGAAAAGTTGCAATTTACTTTTTATTTACTGTTCCCGTCTGTCTTTGTATAACACACACAGAAACACAAAAGAGTTTTTGGCTTTCACAAATAATAATCAGAATTTTATATGCAACTGAACACCTGATTCTGAATGGTAACCAGCACTGAATGTGATACAATTTTCAATTCAGACACCAAAATTCTAGATGATCTGATCTCTTTCAGAGATCTGATCTATATCCTCAGTAGCCAAGACGTTTACGTCTGTTTATTTCCTCTTCATCTGACATTTTGACTTTGGGGTTTTCACTTCTGGCATGAAAATCGTTTTTCATATACTGATGAATAATTTGACCAATCTGACATGACTAAATTAGAATCTATTCATTATCAATATTATGTGGTTTATTTGACAGATGTATCTTCTTTGTAAACAAGGAAATGATAATTGAGTGATGTGTTTATTACATAGATCTTAGGAGGTGGAGAATTTAAACTGTCTGTGCTGCTGCAAACTTTACGTTAACCTGACTTGCTGAAATGTTACTAGGTTCTTATTACGCACTTATTCACACGCGAGACTGGCGTGTTATTTTGCTGTTTATTGCTACCGCAATTACATCATGAGGTGCTTGTCTGTCAGGAGCTTAAGATAAGATAAACCTTTATTCGTCCCACATTGGGGAAATTTGCAGCAGCAAAGAACAAGAATAACCGTGCAAAGATAAGTTAAACAACAGTTGCCTGTATAAGTAGAATATTATATAAATAGAATAAAAAAGATTAAGATTATAGACATATTACTGCTACCTGAAAACAACTATACTATTTTGACCTTTGTTTCCTCACATCTTTCTCTGGCACATTTCTGTAGCTCTACTTTCCCTTTGCAACACTGTCTACTCTGATTCTCTTTCTTCAATCAAGCATCAGGAAAGGCCTCCAGAAAAGTTAAAAAAAAAAGCCATTCAATCTCCCTGTGAAATATAGTTGCTCTAACATGCATGAGCCTCCTGTGTGGCACGGTTTTATGTGTGAGTGGTGTATGCATCTTCTGTGTCAGTGTTCACATTTAGGGGGGGACAATCAAAAAAACACCTGCACAATATACAAAGATTATGAAACCAGAGATAAACATAGTTTGATTGTCTCATCCGTGGTCTGTCCTCAAGAATCATACCTCATTATGGGCAAACTGCTTCCCTGTAGTCCCAATTTCAAAGCATTAAAACCACATCAATAACATGTTGCTAAGTAGTACTCATTTCTCTCTTTCTGTGTAATTTATCATCTCTCTTTGTCGGCCTCTTCCTCTGCTGCTCTGCCGCTCTGGTGTTTGAAGTCTACCTGTGGTGGATTCCCAGGGGGCTTGGCCAGGTCTTTATGAATCATTAGTGCTGCACTGGGGTTGTCTTTTCTGCTGCCTGCTCCACACCCACATACTCCCCTGAGGAGAACTACACACACACACACACACACACACACACACACACACACACACACACACACTCTCCTGTGGCCCACCACAAAGATTGGGAAGGTTACTTTGAAAATGTGAACTTTAGTTGCATGTAAATGACGTGAAGATCAAAATGAAGCATAATGTTTTCCATTACTAAGAATACTATTATCCATTTTATTTGAACTTTTCTGCTACATTTTGTTATTAGTTGTATTGTCTTGATTATTTTGCATTGTCTGTGTTCTACAGATGTGCTGTATTTAATTAAAAAAAACAAATAAGGCAACACAAATCTTTTCTTGTCTTACATTAACATAGGAATAAAAAATACCACAGCAAAATACAACAGCAAAAATAAAAAATAATTATAAAAACAAACAAAAATGAGCACCTCATAATTAGGATAAGAGGAATCTAATCCTGACTTTTCCGTATGAATGTCATTTTTGTAATCTCTTCCCTTTATTCCCTCTTTGAACAAATGTGGCAAATGTTGCAGCTTGTTACTTTATTGTTCTACATAATTTAATCGCCCCACTGTGTCCACGAATAAGTGCGGCTCTTGTCTCTGCCCTTCACACCAGGTTACACACACCCGATACACACACCCACACACATACATTCTGACCTTATATAAAAGCTATTTAGAAAGGTTACAGTGGAATAATATGTCACATGACAAATATGAGAGGCACATTTGTGCATTTCCAAAAAAAGCATGTAAGTGTGTATGAGGAAAGTTTGAGAACATAATATTTCACTTTACTAAACAAACGTCATTATTATTATTATTATTATTATTATCATTACTAATACTATTATTGTGTCACTTGTGGTAGAGTTACCATCATGTTCAACAGTCACAGTTTCAGATATTACTAACACGCTCAAATACCGCAACTGTACTTGTGTAATGTAACTAAGACATCTAAACACTTATTCATGTTACTGTATGTAAAATGAAAGCAAAAATGATTGTAGGACTAAACCTTTTGGGATGTGAGATTATCTCTGGCGTGCTGAGCATGCAAATGTGAAATTTACCACAGCTGAAGAACACTGAGTAGTATGCTAAGGCTAGAGATGTGCTGCATCAGAACAAAACAGTGAAAGAAAAAATAAAGAGGGAAGAGGCAGAGATAAGAAAAGACTGACAAAGAGAGACAGACAATAATTATACAAGGACACAGCGGGAGACACATGCAGTCAGACAGTTAGTCAGATAAACATACAGACAAGATGAATGTATTCCAAAGCTCAAAGCATGTCTTGAGGGAGCTATGAATCTCCTCATCCAGCTGTTACATATTTTCAATGCTCCATTTACAGTGGGTGGACATTCGCTATGAACCTGATCAACAGCCTCATAAGTATTCTTTCTCTCTTTAAGCAATGTCTGGGTTTGGGGAGAGGCTGACTGGCGGGAGGGAACAAGGGTGGCACTAAACACTGGTTAGACTCCACAGATTAAATGTGGTGGAAATGTGTCATGCTAAGCTACTTACATTAAGATATTGGACATTTTGCCTCAGTGTGGCTGGAGCATTGGTGGAGAATGTTTTGCTCTGTGACACCATTATTTTGGACACCAGTAGTAAAGGTAATTTGGTCTGGATAAAGAAAGGGCAAGGAGGGGGGTTCTCTGCTGTTGCCCTCTGATTTCTTGTACGGTTCATGTTCACACTGACTTATTACAACCAGACTTACAACCAAGAGCTAGAAGCTCGAAGTCAAATGGACTGACAGGTCCATTGATTGGACTATTTTGACAGCTGTCATCCTGCATCATCAGTGTTACATAGATCCACAGAGGAAAATAAAATTCTGATGACTGACTGCAGGTCATGCAGCTCTTTGCTGAACCTGTTGTATTATTAATGTTCACTCGTGTCACAAAGAGGTAATGGAGAAATAACTTATAATAATATTACTAGTATAAGTCTGCAACTGAGCCTCATGAGAAATAATGACAACCAAATTGAGAGAGGATAAAAAAGTAAAAAATTTGCTGTAATATTACTGTGGGATCATTTTCTGATTGATCAGGTAACATCCTTTCATATATATGTGTGTGTGTGTGTGTGTGTGTGTGTGTGTGTGTGTGTGTGTGTGTGTGTGTGTGTACACTACTATGCAAAAGTTGTAGGCAGGTGTGAAGAAATGCTGTAAAGTAAGAATGCTTTCAGAAATATTAAATTTAATTCCTTTTTTATCCATTTTACAAAATGCAAAGTCAGTGAACAGAAGAAATCTAAATCAAATCAATATTTGGTGTGACCACCCTTTGCCCTCACAACAGCATCCTCTTGGTAGACATGCACACAGTTTTGGAAGGAACTCGGCAGATTGTTCCAAACGTCTTGGAGAGCCAACTACAGATCTCCTGTGGATGTAGCCTACCTCAAATCCTCGTGTCTTGTCATGTAAGCCCTGTGGGGGCCATACCATAACTTCCAGTTCTTCTTGGTCTTCTTTACGCTGAAGATAGTTCCTAATGACATTAAGAAAAATGACCCCCCTTCACTAAACACCTTCAAAATAAAGCAGCTTAATTGAATTTTAAATCCCAAATCTATTTTGCATGATGAAACAACCTGTTATTCATCAATTCAACTCAATTCAATTACATTTTATTTGTATAGCGCCACTCACAACACAAGTAATCTCAGAGCGCTGAGCGCATCATAAAACTTTTTTCTGACTTTTCTCTTACACAGTGCAGAAAAACTTCATCTAACCAGTGGACATTAGTTTTCATCACAACGCAACTGTCATAATTGTTTTCTTCACTAAAGTAGAGGTTTATTATCACTATTGCTAAATGTACTGCATAGCTGAAATGTGCAGAAATTAGTTTTGAATGAATTTTATTGAAAGGAAACAACAGTCAACAGTCTGGAACGTTTTGGCAACAGTTATATATTCTTATAGGAATTCGACTACAAAATACTAGTCTTCTCCCATTTTCTGAACCATTGCCCCCACAAGGTGTATGAACAATAACAATAAATAAGAATAAAATAAGATAAATGATACAAAACAAAAATGTGATGAACAATCCACTCTAATTAGCACATGTAGGACAGTATGCAAGTGTGTGTGCATGGGCTTTGCAGATGTATTTCTCACATGTGCAGCATATACTATTTGTTTTGCAATCCTTCATTGGGGGGCAGAATTGACATCCTCTTCTCTTGCCCGGCCCAGCTGCAGCCTCAGGTGGGTCAGGACATGATTCGGCCCCCTGAACAGCTTTCACAAGTGCTGCAGAGGCATCTGTGCGGGGGAGGTGCTCCCTTCTCTCAATGTGTGGGGTTACAAGTGCCTTTCCCAGCTGCTCCAGGAACACCCTCCTCTTGTTCTTCTTTTCAGACATCCAGGTTGGGTTGATCTTGTTCCATATCACAAAGGCATTGTATGAGGACACATCAATGATGTTATGGAAGATGACCAGGGGCCAGCAGGCAGTCATCCTCCTGCAGCTGTGTGTTCCAATAGCCTTGTCCAGGTTGTCCACGCCTCCTTTGTTGCGGTTGTAGTCAAGGATGATGGCTGGCTTCCGGTCCTGACGATAACTGATCTCAGCTGTTTTGTGCAGTGTGCTCAGGAGGACCACGTTCTTGGTCCTCTTTGGGAGGTAAGAAACAAGAGTGGTGGTGGGGGGTGGAGGCAAATTTTGACTAAACGACCTCTCTCCCCCTTGTTGCGAGGAATGCAGGGGATTTCAGGCTTGTTCTTCCTAACTGTGCCAACCATGGTGATCTTCCTCTTCAGGAGCTGCTGTGCGAGTTCATAAAAAGTAAGGAAATTGTCATACGTGACATTGTGCCCCCTCAGTCCATCTGTCACATCAAGCACAACCCGCATCCCCTGGTTCTTCTCCGGACCTCCATTGGTCGGCTTCCCTGTGTACACTTGCATATTCCAAGCGTAGCTGGATTGTGCATCACAGGCCACCCATATCTTGATGCCATACTTTGCTGGTTTGCTGGGCATATACTGCCGGAAAGGACAGCAACCTTTTGACAAAAAAAGATTACAAGCAGTAATGAGTATGAGTGTCACAGAAAACAATCACATAAATCAATGATGTTACAGCACAATAAAATAAAATTAACATTGCAAATGAGTAACATTACAGATATGAAAATAAAAAGTTACCTCTGAATGGAACCAGTTGCTCATCCACTGTGACTTCAGGCCCAGGGTTGTAGAGGTATGGCAGACGCCCCAGACCTCTCTGATGGCCGCCAGTTTATCTGTCACGCGGCTTGTAGGTCTTGACTCACGGTTGTCAAATCTTAGCATTCTTGAAAAAGTGTGGAAGACTTTCAGTGGCATTGTCCACTCTCTGCATCCCAGAGACGTGGATGTAGCATCGCCTCAGGACCTATATACACCTGCTAAGATAAGCAGCCCTATGTAGGCACACAGGTCAATCTCATCCATCCTTTTCCAGTTGTCTCCATATTTATGGAAACCCTCCAAATTTGTCATCTCCTGGATGGTCTTTTCAATTGCTGGTGTGATGAACATGAGGAAAGTTGAAGATATGTCCTGGGCATGTGCAGCTACATATCTTGTGGGCCTTGGGGTCATCCTTATGACATTTTGTGCTGCGATCCTGCCCTGGTTGTCATATGGTGTCAAGGAGGTGGTGGAGATGGTGGAGATGGTGGAGATGGTGTCTGTTCTTTGACAAAAATGTCTCTCTGTCAGTTTGGGGGATTTGTTCTTCATCTGAAGATGCATCGTGCTCTGGGCTGTATTCTTCTTCCCCATCTTCTTCTTTAGCTACCTCTTCTAAATCATTGTTCTCTTGTTCCTCCTGGACATCTGAAAAAATCTCATCAAGGACCTGTTCTGGAACAATGACCACTCCTCATTTCCGCACCAAAGTATTTAAGCTCATCATATCTATTTCTTCCCCTTTTTTGACTCAGTTTTCACATGACTTGTAACAATCTTGCATCACCATCTCTATCATGGAACATAAGCTCTTTCGCAATACTTCAGACAGTGGTCCCTTCGAAGATCAGCTAACTCCTTAAGTTTACGTGTCTCCTCAATCTCTTTACATCTCAACTTTTCAGCAACCCTGGTTGCGCTCAGCTGTCCACATTCCATGGCACTTGTGGCTATCACAACTCCAACACCGCCAGATCTTTGCCCGGCAACACCAGGAAAAGAATTCGGCTTCGGCGTCCAAGAGATGTAGCCCACTCCAGACGCCTCTCTCCGAGCCATTCGAGATCCAGGCACTTGAACGATAGGCGAAGCCTCCACGACACAAATACACCTCACTAACATTCTGACTGTCCCTCAACTCCAAACATATGCCAGGGGACTGTCACTCACCTGAAGCAAGCACTCAATCAGCGCAAAATTCCTTTTCAGCCACCTTTGAGCTCGACACTGTTGACAAACTCTAGATTAAAGAACTTAAAGAAGGATTCATATTCGTCCTTTTTCCAGTCCTCTTTTCCCTACATTCAGTCGTGTAAGAGCAGCCCAAGAGTATATCTGTATCTGAAGCACTCCGCTGGATCCTGATAAACAACTACAGCTCCCGTAAGTCATCCATCTCCTTGATGACTTTCACATTGTCTCACCTCCATCTTCTTCCCCAGCATATCGTCTCAAAGTCTTGACTTCAGCATTTCATGCTCTCATCTTACCTGACCGGATGGAACTGCTTCAAAGCCTTCCATGCCATGCACAGCCTTTCATTCCTTTCGCTTGACGTCCTGTTCCTCAGCAGTTTCATCACATTTGCTCATTCAATTCTCAAGATTAAATCTTCCACTATTCAGGTCTATATCAGCGCAATCAACTTCTTACTCAACCTGTTGTTAGGTGCACCCACACCCATATCACGTGTTTGCCCCTCACATCAGACCTCTTCATACAGGATATCTGTCTCCTTTCATAGACAAAATCCTAGAATCCATGTTCCTCCAGGCATTCTTCACTTTCCTGCACTGCTCAGAGTTCACCACTTCAACCCTTGACTATTATCCATCTCGTCACGCATCTATGTCAGATGTTTCCATTGATTCCTCCAACACTCTCGTCCTTAAACGCAGCAAAACAAACCAGTCAGCTATACCTCAACCCATCTTCATGTTTCAACTCGACTCAGCATGCCTCATCAACATCTGCAATGACCTGAACGACATACAAAATGGCCACATGCATCTCACCACCTAAACTGCATTTTTTGGCGATCTTATCTACAAGATGGTAGAAGAGACGGCTCCCCCACCCAGAGTCTCAACACCCTGGTTCCTTCCTGTCTACATTTTGCTAGCTGACACGATTCATCTGCATATTCAGTGCATCAGACCACAACCTTAATTCTATCCCCTATCCTACCCTCATCCCTTCATCCCTCAACCCTCACCCCATCAGATTAATCATGCACCAGATTAAATTCCTTCTTCCTCCCACCCACGACACCTTACAGTTTGTATGTCATGCCAGGGATGCATGCTGAGTCCCCTGATTTTCACTCTGCTGACCCATGACTGCGCACTAAATTATTATTCCAATCACTTTGTCAAATTTGCTGATGACACAGCTGTGGTCAATCTAATCAGCAAAAATAACAAATCTACTAATGATGTAAACCAACTGGCCATGTGATGCAAAGATAACGAGCACCTCTCCAGGACTAAAAACACTGCCATTAGCCCAGCAGTATTTCCCTCCTTAAGAAGCACCCATCATGTGCACCTTCTATGAAGGCGTCATTCTGACCAGCTGCATCACTGTGTGGTTTGGGAGCTGCACTACCTCCAACACCCTTCAGTGCATTATAAATATTGCTGAGAAGATCACTTGTGCCTAACTCTTTTCCCTCCTGGACATCTACAACACCCACCTAGCCAGCATTGTGAGTGACCCCACCCATCCCTCACACAGCCTCTTAGGTCTTCTGCCATCTGGGAGAAGATACCAGAGCTTGCTACACCAGATGCTATATCACCTTCATACATCAGGCTGTCAGGATGCTGAACTCTTAATCCTCTGTCTCCAAAAAGTCTGGACTGTATCTTACCCATCCCACCCCCTACATGTCCACCAGCACCAGCCATCAGAACTAGATTATACAAACATACTGAGTGTGCACACACACACACCCACACACACATATGCCTACACTGGGCACCAGCCACTTTGTCCAGTACCCTACTGCTGCTAATCACTCATCCTGTAGATGACATATTAGCCTACTTGCCTCCATGGTACTTTGTACATAGTTATTAGCATTTTTTTTTTTTATTGTAGTATATTTAAATAGTAGATTGTTTCGTTTTCAGTAATTGTGTTACAAAGCAGCAGCGTCTGCAAGAAACAGCATTTCAATCCTCTATTTGTTCTGTACATAAGGCTGAATTAACAAGTAAAGTTGCCTTTGAAATGAAGGTTTCTCTTGACTGTAAAATGGCTATTTTGCTAAATATTTTCAAATGAAAGCCATCAAACAGCATGAAAGTGGAGCTTGAAAGGCCTCATGCCATGTTTTTTAAACCAAAAAAACCTATTGCGCTAACATTTATATCAACCTGGCCAATAAACATTCTTATTAAACTGGTTATCAGACTTTCCAAACTGCTTGTTGGTTGCAGGCCCTTGTCACCCACCTATGTACTACACGGTTTGCAGTGGTGATCTTGTTCCTTTGTAAAGTTAAAGCCTCTTCCAGTTAGGTGTTTCCTTTATTTGGCTACCCTGAATCAAGAGGGCTTGAGTGAAGGAGAAGTTTGAAAATCACTATCCTAAGTCAACAATGAAAGTTTAATTTTCTCCCCCATGTCAGCCTGTCGTGTCTGAAAGAAAATGAGGTGAAAAACATCCAACATTCCTGATGTCCTGTGTGACTGGTTTGATTTCTTTTAAACCACTGCATCCTTGTACATCAAAAGACTCAGAACTGTATGAAATATACTCTGATGTTTTTGTGGGAACAAGATGTTAAAACATCAGAGTGCATTGCTGTGATAGCATCTGAGTTTTGTTTTCAGGTACAAGTTATGCATACAGATTCAAGTCAGATTCATGGTGCAAAAAAAGTTAAAGACCCAAGTTAAACAATATGTTAGAATTCCTGTTCGTGGCATTTAGGCCCCTCATGTTTTACATATCAGCAGTAGTTGCTTTTAACTAAAGAGGTACTGCTACCTGAAACATTAAATGCATGACTTTCTACTTTCCACGAGATCTTTCACATGGAAGAGCAATCAGACACCCACTGTTCAGAACAGGAAATGTGAAATTGCACTGTTATTACAAGAACAGCATCGTTACAACTATCGCATGAAAGCAGGAAGGGCTGCAAACTTAACGATGTGTGTCCTCAAAGCTTGATGATGTTGTGCTGTCTGTTTCACCAACATAGGGAGTTATTCAAGGGGTTTTTGATTAAAATAATTTTGCTGATTCTGTCCTCCAACAAGTGAGAACCCAACAAACATTGAGATGTTTGACCATCACCTGGACGTTCTTCTCTGGACATTTAGCTGTTCTTTAGAGATTTCTGTATACAGTATATATTCTGCTTTTGAAACAGGACTATATGACTTTTGATAAGCAGCCCTAAAAACAAAATCATTTGCAACCACATCAGTTAGATGCACAGACCCAGAGTTTGTGGTGTGTCATAAAGCGTTCTCTCATGAGATCATCTCTGAATTTCTCCTGTGAGATCATACTCGCCTGGCCCAAGTCACAAAGTGCAAGAATGGAATTAAGAGCGTATCATATTATATTAACTTCACAGAAACACACTGAGTAGACACAGATGTGCAACAATATTCTAGCATGATGGACAAAATAGAAAATGATGATCATCAACAATAGAGTTGCCTAATCAAAGAATTTGAAATCTTGATCCATCTAATTCAATCTGAGGCACTTTGTTCCTATTTCCACTGAAGTGCTGCAGTTGACTAACTCCAAGATGTCCAATATGACAACATCATGACAATCCTCATTGGGTCTCTGTGAGGGAAAGAGAAGCTCTCAATCACTGAAGTTTTCACTAACGGGAATGTACACAGAATATACCCGCTACCAAGCAGGTATATTCTGTTATAAAATATCAGAAAAGCCCAAGTGATATTTCTGCTCATCCTTGTCATGCTCTGCCTCTCTTTCTTATCTCTTGGCAAGCTAGACTTATGGATGCTTCACTCAAATATGAAGAACAAAAAATTATGATTTTAGATAACTCAATAATATATCCTACATATCTCTCATTAACCTTGTTGAAGCAACATTATAAAATGTTCAAAAACGTAGGGGTGTGAAATATTCCCAAAACTAACCAAATCATCCCAGTGAAAATGTTGCAACAAACTGTATGTTGTCATTATTAAACGTGTGTAGCATGGAGTAAGTTTGTAAGTGTCACCCCATCTTTTACTGACACTGACTTGATGTGGCTCACATATTCAAATACAGATCAAAGCAACACCAATTATGGTGGCATACTGCGATTAACACAGTAACACAAAAAGCAAATTGGCATACAAACCCATGTCCAGTCTGAACACTAGCATAAAGAGTTAAATACAGAGAGAGAGAGAGAGAAAGAGAGACACAAAGGACAGAAATAGAAAAGGACAGCTTTGAGCTACAAGCAGTAAAGAGACAGCTGCATGCTGAGAGAGAGAGAAAGCATAAGAGAAAGTTACACACTGAGTGATGGAGAGAGACAGAGAAGGGGAGTACGGAAAGGTTCTAGGTTATTATATGTAAGGTCTCCCCCCATGGAGAGGAAAAAATGCTCTTCAGCACCTAACATCCATCTTATACCAGGTCTGCTGCATGGGGAGTATATACACACACACACACACACACACACACACACACACACAAGCAGGCATGTCCACACAAAACGAGTTATCTGGGGCCTCAGACATACATCCAAGCAGTCATGCACGTGGACACATACAGGGCTCATGTGCACAGATACGCTCACACACACACACACACACACACACACACACACACACACACACACACATTCAGCAGAAATAGACCTGAGCACTAAAGGTGGTAAGAGGGGAAGACATAAAAACTGGATGTATCCCTGCAGACCGGTTGGGGTTGGGTGGGGTGGTTAGGGTGGGCGGATGAATGGGGCTCCTTAAAATCTGTGAACTCGTCCATCCAAAGCCTTACATTAAATCACACTCCGGAACCCAGTTTAATGAAAACTGAACAGCCGTCCTTACTCACAGTAACTGAACATTATTTTTAGCCACGTTTTGCCTTTAAACCTAATGCAAAATGGAAGAATTTGAGATTCCATTTGAAGGGGTGGGTGCTAGGTAGTGCATTTCAGATGTCCTGCCAGGCAGATGAGAAACTAATCCTCCCCCTGAGACCATAACCCATGAATATGATCATCGTTTTACTGTTAGTTGAACAACACGGGGACAGAGTTGAACCAGCTCTAGGAGCACTTTTTTAAGATCACGACAGCTGAAGAGTTCACACTTTGAGTGTTCTGGTTTATATTTTACACTTATATTATTTAATCATTCAGATCCAAGCAATATTCAAGGCTCTAATCTAGGTGTGCTAATGTTATAAGGATATATTGAATGTTGCAGGGAATGAAGCTGTTGATGGATCAGTACTATAGTGGGAACATGGAATGATTTAACATTCATACTATATACTGTATGTTTATTATCAATGAATTTATCTGTGTCTTTATATGTTGGTTCTTAATTGCAACTTGTCGTAAATGGCTTGATTAAATTTGATGAGTGTCGCCTGAAGAGGTGCGTAATTGCAAAATGTGATACATGCACTTTCGACGGCGCTAAATTCCTGTAACAATGGGTCATCCGAGCAGTCTCTCACTATGACAGACATAAACACAGAAACGCCTGACATGACATTTGACGATACAAACATCTTTAAAGAGCAATGTGGTCCGTGATGTAAATGGGCTGTTGTCAAGGGGATGTGACAGTCATTGAGATGGACAGGAGAATGTTATACAGTCAGTGATGTTACAGTGTCAGGTGCAGCAGAGGATCATAGAAGACAGCAACCTGCACAATGACCCTAAGGCAGCTGTCAGAATGAGGGAATATTCCTGACAACTATTCAACTGTAAAAATTGCCATGCTAGAATTTGCCATTCTATAATAAAATCTAAAAATATAACTGTCAAACCTCTCAATAAATTGGCAGCCATGATGATATGGTGATTTTGCATTGTTTATTTTAGTTATTTATTATGTACCAAATTTCAACTCGAAATTTGTACAACTATTAAGTGTTTTCCCCTCTGTGGAGAAAGACAGACAATCTGTACATAACTTGTACAACAGAGTTTACCCAGTGGTAATTCATACCAAAGAGGAATTTGTAAATATGACAAGTAGGTGCTTTCAGAAGAACTACTTGAATGTGTGCCATAGTTTGTTGCTTATAAGAGAATGGCTTGCTCTTGCATGAAACAAAATGGTTGACTCTATTATTGATGACTGTGGCTGAGCATTCCTAGAGATTTTACTTTTAAGTGATGTGGTCAGGTAGCCACAGGTAAATAATTCTGATTCAGGACATTTCAGTAAAGAAATGTGACACTGCTGCACCAACAGTCGGATTTAATTATTGGAGGAAAACCTTGATGAGTGCTCTGTGACTGACAACTATGACGGCTTTGTGTTCATTGCTGCAATATCCCAGACATAGTGACAAGGCAGTAATTTAACTGATTCCATTGACAGGGCCAATGCCAAAGATCTTTAAAATCTTAAAATAAGCATAATTTCCCAGATAGCCGGACCAGTGTTTCACTGCTAAAAACATAGGATGTTCATAAACCTAGGCTTTGCATGCAGTAAAAAGGCATAAAAGGTTTTGAAATTGTTACTACATGACCAAAGAAGGTAGAAAACCTACAACTAGCAGAATGCAAAGGGCTAATTACCTTCATAGCCTATCTGGCTATGAGCTTCTGGTGTGTCTAATGTAGGTGACAAACCCAGTATCCCATTTATATTGATAATAAACCAGTCAGAGATGCTAACATTAGGCTAAACTGTGATAGGACAGTGTACGTGTAGTGTCTTGAACATGCATCATAGAAAATACATTGTATGATTTTACACTATAATGTTGCCAAACTAGAAGCAAAACTATGTGACTACTGCACATGCTGTATCCGTTTTGCTTTTGGTTGTTTTTTTCCAGTTTCTTTCAGGATTCTGAACAGTCACATCGTCAGTAGTACCCTGTCCATATGTGGACCACAGCTTTTGTGTAACGTTACACATGCTCAAGCCATTTCCTCTGCAACTTAATCCAAAACAAACTAGCCTCTGTGAAATTCAGATTGCAGCTCCCTTTCAATCACATTTATGACAGTGGCATACAGTTGTCTGCACAGGGCGGCTCTGCTTTGCTTACCTCATTGGCTGGTAGTGCTAACTCTCAACTGTGGCGGCACCTTCTTCCCCCATACGCCATAAGTCCTCCACACTGCATTTTGGTTCATAGAGGTAGCCCAGAATGTCTGCTTCCACCATGAAACTATTGAAATTGTTTTCCAATTTCGCAGCCCCTGGAAAGAACTAAATACATGCAAAGAAAAAAAAAACATGCTTAACTACAAATCATGATTATACACACACACACACACACACACACACACAAGAATAAAGAAGCAAAAATGCAGTACATGCAATTCGGCAAAAAAACGGCAACTGAAAATATATCTGAAATACGAAGTATGCCACAGCCTCACAAATGGATCATATTTTCTATGTAAGATATGTCAAATAAGTGCAGTGGAGTAAAGATTTCCCCCTGAAATGTACTGGAAATAAAGTATTAAGTAGCATAAAATGGAAACGCTACGCTACTTTATTTTCTAGATTTACGAAATTCTTATTCTGTTCTTTCCACCATAATGAATTTCATAAGGAAGACCAATAACTAAATGTAAATCACCAAGTAAGTGACATTAGACTGGAGATACTGTAGCTTTTTTTTTAATTGGCATCTCTGTGCCATCACCTTCATCTAATGATAAACTAATTTTATCCTGATGGAAAAAGTGCCTCCTCGGTTGTCAATGACTATCAGACAGTATGACTGTTTATTACAGTGTGATTAATGTGAAGCTGATATAACTCGTGCAGCAGTCCTCCAGGTCACCACATTCAATTACATCAGTTACACTGACTGAACAATTTCCCACATCAATAAATGGCACGATGCAATTATTTTTTTCTTCCATAATGATTTCACCTGATATTTATTGATAGAACAAACAACAGGTGGAAGTTTGAATCTCTACAGATTGTTGCGAGCTTGTTGTGTTTTATCAAAACTTGCTTATTATTAAAAGTTATACACAAAGCATGTGCACATGTATATGTATGTTAATGCGTGCATAAACAGTCGTACAGAAATTGCTTTACATTTATTAATATGCACAAAGACAGATGAAGCACTCCAGAGAGCACATAATAAATACATAGACTGGATATAGGATGCTAATAAAGCACAGTGAAAGGGAGAAAGAGAAAAGTACACTGGCCCTTTACACGACAACAACTTACAGATAACACATTTAGAAGAAATAAAATGCAATTTTAGACAACATATAAACAGTTCACAAAAAATAAGGACTTTCTCATTCATAGATCTTAATATATGTCAATGAAGTCACTCTCATATAATGTAGACCTAGGGTAAAAAGAGCATTTAGTTTGTTTTTATTTCCTGCAATGTTGTTTTGTTTTTCCAAAATGAGTTTTCAGCAATAACACCATCATTTGAAATGCTTTCTGAAATCCTGTTTAGTTTCTTGAAATGTTGAGTTTTCTGAAATACCCGTTTTGTCGATTTATTTCTGAAGTGTTGCTTGTTTATCACGGCAAGGCCGCCACAGACAAAAAGAAAAAAACAGAGAGAGAGAGAGAAATATATATCCAAGGAGAACAAGTGTGGAAAAACAGCCAACAACACAGAGATACAGCTGTTCTAAAGACAAAATTCTGCCTGCAAGTTTCATCATTTGTTGTTTTATAAAAACAGCAACACAAATCGAAACAAACAAGTATTCAAATGCAAAAAGATTCAATCTCCTTTGAATTACTGGAACCAACGTGGAATTATTTCTTTCTCCCTCTTTCATGTTTACATGAAACAGACTGTTATCAACCTTTGTTGCAAAATGTAAAGCCTATTGTTGTTATCAAAGCTGTTAACCGTCTGGCCACATGACAAAGATTTTAATACACTTGTGTTATGTAGTATGGTGTTGGAAGTAGAAGCTTGTAAGAGTTGCCAACTCCGCTTATGTCAAGAGGAAGGAAAAAAAGAGTGAAAAACAAAAAAAAAACTGATGATGATATTTGCATCACTGAACACATCCATGATTCCAACCCTCCACAGAAACTGTTGAGCCGCTTTGGCTATTAAAAAAAACTGACATAAAACATGATTTTTCACGATTGAACGAGAAATATAATAAAATGTATGGTTGAAGCTTTAACTAATCATATTGTTGACTTGTTTCCGACTCTACTCCACAATCTGACAGGCCGGCAGGTGTTAAATAATGAATCTGTTGGTCTATAATTAATATTTAGAGTCAATTAAGCACAAATACAACTTGGTTAACCCTTTATCGGGCAAGGGACCATATTTGGTAACTTAAGTGAGAGTTCAAAATGCTGCCATGCTTGCCTCACCATGAGGCAATAAAACTACAAGATTTCTCCAAGCCAATCAGCGACAATCAGGCTACATGACAGACCAGCAAGAAACCATTAATGGTAACTTCACTGACCTTGATTTTCACCATTAAATTGAATTTTTTTTTTAAAAAACTCTCAAAAGTTAAAAAAAAGTCTTGGTCTAGGGTTGAAATTTTTGAAATTTAAGTATTTCAATGAGTGCCCTATAAAGGGTTAAAGGCTTAAGAAAAGATTGTGGTTTGGGTTAATATGACAACTTCTTTAAGGTTAGAGGACTTTTGTCTCCATGGTTATAATAATAGCTCTGTGGATCATGAACGATCAAGTGTCATAATCTAAAAAAGACAACTTTTGACTGTTGGTTTGAAATGGAAACTATGATCCCCTGTAAAAGAACACTTTAAAGCATACTAACCCCTTCATGATGATGGTTGTATCAATATATCAATAACCATGACAGTAAGATAGTTGCTGTTAATATGTGGTATGATTAAATACTTCCTAGTAGAAGAAATAGTGGATTCTTATAATTTCAACAAGAAAAAAAATCACAGGATAGAAATAGGGTGCTTTATTGAAATATAGCCCAACTTTTTATTCACAAGAAACACAATTTACAATTTTCACTGAAATTTATCTCAAATGCACAGAAAACCACCCAACCTGGAAGAACTTCAGTGCAAATAAAACACATTTTCATGCAGCATTCAGTCATTTCTTTATTTTTTTGTACTGATTTTCATATTAATGTTTTCAAATGGTTTTATAAACTGACATATGTTCACTTCTCGTGTATGTAATAACATAAATTAGGAACGGAATAAGTGAGCGCTCTTAACAACAGAAAAAGAAGCAAGCAGGACTGTGAGCTTTTTCCACCAGCAGTGATATCCACAAGTACTCTTGTCTTAAACAGCCACCCACAGCTAAATTATACCCCACACCTCATTCACACAAAGAGCCAATTAGTTGTCTACTCAAGCATTTGGACAGGAGGAATGCCAATTCAACCACTTTGATTGGCTTGTAAGCCAGTGTGTCGCTCAGCAGATCGCAGCTGACTGATAACAGAATTACCTGGGGGGGGTGGGCGCATACCAAAGGCAAGACACAATACATGACCTATTGACCTTGTGTTGGTGTGGTGGGAGCTTTTGAATGAATGTGGAGTTTAATGTTGGGTGTCCTGTGGTCAGGGTTACACTCAGGGTGAAGGGTTGTGAAACGACTAGTCAGTGTAACAATATTTCTTAATTCCATAGCAAAGTAACATAACTGTATAACCTGCTGACGTCTGTTTTATGTGTGTATATATGTGCCCAATTACACCTCCTATGAAGATAAAGAATTCTACAGGTTCACAAGTCTATAAAGCGAATTCAATGTAGAGTAAGTGATGACAGACAAAATGACAGAATCTCAGCGGTCTGAGTCACTCAATTCATGTGGGCATCCCTCAAAAGTTTCAGTCTAGTACTAAGTTCTCTTTGTGTCAAAGAGCGTTTCCTAGCAAGCCACGACAGAAGTAAAGTAACATAACGAGGGAATTCCACTTTATTTGTTTAACCTAGACTGAGGGTACAAGCCGTGCTGACTGATGTTGTGTGTTTATTTCAAATACAGCTTCAACATCTTCTCTTATTCAGTTGTTGCAGAATCTAACGATGGTGATGTTGAAAAGTCATGTCACGAGAATAAGAAGTTACTTTGGAATTAAGAAATGCATTCATTACCACAGCTGTGTCTCTGTGTGAGCTGTTATTATTGTTTCCTTATCTTAGTTTATTTCATTTCTTTTTCTTTTTCTAACCGCCCCCCACTGTTCTATAACAGTGGGACACCGTAACTGCTGAGAGGTTGGGCCAACCTAGAGTCAAACAGAAAGTAGTAGCTCCTGAATGTG
Source organism: Pempheris klunzingeri (assembly GCF_042242105.1). Classification (NCBI taxonomy): domain Eukaryota; kingdom Metazoa; phylum Chordata; class Actinopteri; order Acropomatiformes; family Pempheridae; genus Pempheris; species Pempheris klunzingeri. Next base: position 24,418,768 of record NC_092013.1, read on the forward strand.
GCGAACACATGGGGATAAGCCATTTCATGTGTATCAGCGGTAGTAAGAAAAAAAAACATAAAATAAACTTGTACTGCTAATTTCCCTCAACACACAATACTTTTGAATTGGAGTTGGTTCCTCAGTTAAAAGTTTAAAACCAAACTTCAAGTGCCTCGTTATAAACAATGTACACCATTGTAATTTGACTTGTCTAAACTTCAAGGATGAACAAGAATTCATTAAGAGTTTTAACCTCAATGGCTGTGCGATGACTCTCCCAGTAAAGGAAGCATAAAGTTCTTTGTAACCTGTAACCTGTAACTCCCTGCTTGACCTCTGACACCCGATGCCTTGATCCTGAGGTCAGGAGAAAGCTGCTCATGTGCTAGAGATTGGCAGGGTCAGGTGGAGGGCAAAATGACACCCAAGAAGGTGGATGATACCTAGAAGCAAGGCCAACCAAAATATGTTTTCCCTATGTCTGAGATGGGATTTTCAGCAAAGCCCTATCCAAGATTGCATTTTGAGAGCAAATTTACTTCAGATATTTTTTGACTGTTTTATTAACACTTTAAAGTGATTATTCAATAATATTTCCATTTGGCTTGGTGGGAATTCATTTTAGTGAAGCTTAATAACCACACTTACGAATGAAAACACCCTATGTATCTCCATTCTCCATACATTTTTAATTTCTTTTTTTAACCAATTGTGAACTGCAAGCTTTACTGAATAAATACCTCAGCCTACAGCTCTGGTGGAGAATGCCAATGAGGTCAGATGTACCACCAGATCAAATCAGGGTACAATACCTACAGTGCTGTGAAAAAGTGTTTGCTCCCTTACAGATTTATTCTGTTTTTGCTTTTTTTGTCACACTTACATTAATATCAGACAAAGATAACCTGAGTAAATACAAAAAGCAGTTTTTCAATGATGATTTCATTTATTAAGGGAAAAAAGGTATCCAAACCAACCTAGCCCTATGTCAAAAAGTAATTGCCACCTAAACCTAATAACTGGTTGTGCCACCCTTGGCGACAACAACTGCAATCAAGCGTTTGCAATAACTGGCAATGAGTTTTTCATATCACTGTGGATGAATTTTGGCCCACTCTTCTTTGCAGAATTGTTTTAATTCAGCCACATTGGAGGGTTTTCAAGCATGAACGGAATTTTTAAGGTCATGCCACAGCATCTCAATCTGATTTAAGTCCGGACTTTTACCAGGTCACTCCAAAACCTTCATTTTGTTTTTTTTTGAGCCATTCAGAGGTGGACTTGCTGGTTTGCTTCGGATCATTGTCCTGCTGCATAACCCAAGTGCGCTTGAGCTTAAGGTCACAAACTGATCGCCGGACATTCTCCTTCAGGATTTTCTGGTAGAGAGCAGAATTCATGGTTCCATCAATTACAGCAAGTTGTCCATGTCCTGAAGCAGCAAAGCAGCCCCAGACCATCACACTACCACCATCTCGTCAGTCCACAGAATATTTTCCCAAAAACTGGAAAATGTGAGATGGGCCTTTGTGTTCTTTTTGGTCAGCAGTGGTTTTCACCTTGGAACTCTCCCATGGATGCCATTTTGCCCAGTCTCTTTCTTATTGTTGAATCATGAACACTGACCTTAACTGAGGCAAGTGAGGCCTGCAGTGCTTTAGATGTTGTTCTGGGTTCTTTTGTGGATAATGGTTCTCACTGTGGTTCGCTGGAGTCCCCAAGCCTTAGAAATAGCTTTGTAATCCTTTCCAGACTGATAGATGTAGATGACTTTGTTTCTCATCTGTTCTTGAATTGCTTTAGATCAGCACATGATGATGTGTTGCTTTTTGAGATATTTTAGCCTTCTTCATGTTGTCAGACAGGTTCTATTTAAGTGATGTCTTGATTCTACAGGTCTGGCAGTAATCAGGCCTGGGTGTGGCTAGTGAAATTGAACTCAGCTTTCCAAAAATGTATTTAATCACAGTTAATTCATGATTTAACAAGAGAGGGCAATTACTTTTTAACATAGGGCCAGGTTGGTTCATCATTTAAAAACTGCATTGTGTATTTACTCAGGTTATCTTTGTCTTATATTAAAATTTGTTTGATGATCTGAAACGTGTGACAAAAAAGCAAAAACAGAATAAATCTGTAAGTTTTATACAGCACTGTACATCACACACCAAATGTGTCATCAAACAGGTATGCATTGTGTTTCAGCTGCATACTATTAGCTATTTGTGAATGTGAACAGTATCTGGATGTCTAGCTACACTGCTGAGAACTGCCGTTCACAGTGTGCAACATTACGCATCCCTGAATACAGTTGCCTTTTCATGATTCACGAATTCAAATCTCTTGCCAGACTTATTGATCTTTATTTATATAGTGTGTTTCATACAGACGCATATAAAGCATCTCATGCAGATGTTGTCGGCAAACACCAAGCGGCGGACCATGCAGCAGAATTTGAAGACCTGGGAATGAGGATGGCCTTGCACAGTGGGAAATAAAAGAAAAATATTCCACTGACTCTACACAGCAGTTTGACTGCACTGAAAATTCTTGGTCATTACAAGCATTAATCATCACATCGGTTTACTGGGAATAAACCAGCCATCTGGCTAGATTGCTGGCAAACATGCCAAAACATACTTAGGCCACTCCTGAGGCAAATCCAGAAGTCAGGCAGATTTGCAGCAGCAGCAATCAGTGCTGACGAGCAGATTGCATGCTTGCTTGTACTCAGTCAACAGCATGGTGCAAGGTAAAAACCTCTCAAATGACAATCAAATAGGACTGGGCTGCATTGTTACAACAAAGTAGCAAATGAGCATATTCAGACACACTGGACACCCACACAGGTGATTTCAGTTATTGTGACTGCTTAGACCTCATACAAAACAAATGAATAATTCAACCATCCTACCCAAAAGTATGACCAAACTAACTGGAGAGTCAGGTAGATGTCAATCAAACATTGTTTGTACACCCCCACACAGTCCTGTGGTGGGATATAATCAGCCTCTTCACATAATGATTCAGTCTCTAATCAGTCTCTCTATCCAAGGGCAGATATTTCATTTAACTGTTAGGGGGGACAATAAATATAAAATTTCCTCCAGGGGACACCAAAGGTGCTTTAACTATTATCATATAGTACCCCATGTACCTCTACCTCCACAGCCACAATCACCCTTAAAATTCCCCTTTTCTCTTCTCAATTCCATATGAAGACACAAGTGTCTGACACACCATTTGCATTAATTTAACCTCTCCAAAGTAACTACTTACTGGAGGTCAACCATCAGTGGCACACTTTCAGAGCATACTCTCTCCACAGGCACAACCACAGTACTGATGGCTAAAAAATGCAGAATCATTCTTATTGAAATGCTGTTAAATGCATGTGCTAACAATAATCGTAACCTGCTTATAGTTGTAATTTTTGGTCCTTTCATGCATGACAGTATATGGAAAAACATTTTAAAACCACAGTATTTTTTTTTCTTCACTTTACTCCCATCATACTTTGCCTTGCAGTAACCGCTCATTTTCTGTCAATTGTGTAGTCTACTCAAACAATGAGAAAGAGTTGCACACAACTGCTAGTGATGGAGACAGACAACGAATGCACACAGACAGTGGCGAAATTGGGATTTGTTATGGGGGGTGCTAATGATTCAGACGAGTTGTAAATTCCCTCTGTGCACCATCAGCCCACCTGACCTAGACTTAGATCTAAACTTAACTAAAATTCATTTGAAAGCCTTGTTCTCAGTCTCTCACATCCAACCTGGAAAACACTTAAGCTATTCATATGTATTACAGTGTACCGCCCTCCTGGCATACACTCTGATTCCTAACTGAATTCTCTGAGTTTCGATCAAATATAGTCCTTAGTGCAGATAAGGTAATTATGGTAGGTGACTTTAATATTCATGTGGACGATGATAATGATGGTCTTAGCACTGCTTTCATCTCATTATTGGACTCAATTGGCTTCTCTCAGAGTGTAAATCAACCCACTCACTGCTTTAACCACACCCTTGACCTTGTTCTTGCAAATGGTATTGAAATTGAACAGGTAACAGTCTTTCCATTGACTTCGTGAGCAACAGGCATTAATTCAACCTCAAACTTAGGAATCATGGAAACAGCTGTTGGGCTTAATTTGCATTTGGACTGCTTTTCTCCAATTGATCTTCCTGAATTGGCTTCAACCATTTCCTCATTCAAACTGTCAACTTGTCTCCCAGACCTCATTCCTACTAAGATACTTAAGGAAGTCCTACCCTTAATCAACTCATCTTTACTGGATATGATTAATCAGTCTTTACTAACAGGCTACGTACCACAGTCCTTCAAAGTAGAGGTAATTAAACCTCTTCTGAAAAAGTCCACTCCTCATTGGACTTTCAATTCAGGTGTTTCAGCCAGCTATAGACCTATATCCAACCTTCCCTTTCTCTCCAATATCTTCGAGAAAGTAGTAGCCAATCAGCTGTGTAATTTTAAATTCCATTTGAGTATTTTCAGTCAGGTTTTAGAGCAAACCATAGCACAGAGACAGCACTGGTGAATGTTACAAAGGACCTCCTTATGGCTTTAGCTAGAGGACTTATCTCTGTACTTATATTGTTAGATCTGAGTGCTGCATTTGATACCATTGACCATCACATCCTATTACAGGGACTGGAACACTTCATTAACATAAAAGGAGCTGCATTGAGCTGGTTTAAGTCCTATTTATCAGCTCAATTTCAGTTCGTACATGTTAACAATGATTCCTCCGTCCACACTAAAGTTAGACATGGAGTTCCACAAGGTTCAGTGCTTGGACTGATATTATTTACCTTATATATGCTTCCTCTGGGTAATATTATCAGCAAACACTCCATTAATTTCCACTGTTATGCTGATGATACCCAATTATACTTATCATTAAAGCCAGATGAATCCAATCAGTTGACTAAACTCCCAGTCTGCCCTAAGGACATGAAGTCCTGGATGTCCAGCAATTTTTGCTGCTAAACTCAGACAAAACTGAAGTTATTGTGATTGGCCCTAAACACCTTATAGATTAATTTAACAACTAACAATATAGCTACTCTGGATGGCATTACTCTGACCTCCAGCACCACTGTAAGGAATCTAGGAGTTATCTTTGATCAGGATTTGTCCTTTAACTCCCACATAAAACAAATTTCCAGGACTGCCTTTTTCCATCTACGTAACATTGCTAAAATCAGGCCCATCCTGTCTATGACTAATGCAGAAAAAGTAGTCCACGCAATAGTCCAAACTTTCAGGTTGGACTATTGCAACTCCTTATTATAATGCTGCTCCAATAAATCCTTAAAGACTCTCCAGCTGGTCCAGAATGCTTCTGCTCGTGTACTGACGAGAACTAGAAGAGATCATATTTCTCCCATGCTTGTTTCTCTTCATGGGCTTCCAGTAAAATCCAGAATAGAATTTTAAATCCTTCTCCTCACCAACAAGACTGTTAATGGTCCGGCGCCATCATATCTTAAAGAAGACTGATTGTACCGCACTACCCCACTAGAGCACTGCACTCCCAGAACGCAGGCCTACTGGTGGTTCCTAAAGTCATCAAAAGTAGTGCAGGAGGCAGAGCTTTCAACTATCGGGCTCCTCTCCTGTGGAATCTCCTTCCAGTTTGGGTTCAGGGGGCAGTTACCCTCTCTAGTTTTAAGAGTAGGCTAAAAACCTTCCTTTTTGATAAAGCTTATAGTTTAGGGTTGGCTCGGGCCTTAGACCAACGTTTGGTCTAGACCTGATCCAATCTGACCACTGCACACATGGAAGACTCCTGTGGTTGAACCTCTCTTATCAAGTTGATTGATAATGGCCGTCACGTAATGAGTAATATAATAAAATGTAATGCTGGCCATTTAAATACTTTAAATATATCTTATAAATGCACAAATGTTCACACAATAGAAGTGAAAGAAAATACGCATTAATTCACATTTTATTTTGCAGGCTTTCTTCAAGTTTTTCCCAAAGGTGGTTTCTGTCATTTTATGTGGTTCTAATCACACTGAGGTATGTTCAGGTGTTCATTTTTCTGATCAGTTTGGTTTTACCTAGTTATTTGATGCTGTAAAATGGGATGGAAATGTCATGGTTGACAGCCAACTCTAACCAGTGAGTGTGTCTGACTCACTGGTTGTATTTGGAAACGGAGTCTGCACAGTAGTGATCACAGCACCAACCCTGATCACTATAGACTGGTTCCAAATGACATCACATGTGCAAGATGGCAGGGATATTTTGCCTTTTTGTACAGTAGAAGGAAGCAGAAATGCATTGTCCATCATTATATGCAGCCAGTGAGCTGAATATATAAAACTGATATGACTGTGTAGACCTTTTTTTTACTCTTGCAGTGACAAACAAGTCATTGTTGCCTTGAAATGCTATATGTATTCAATATGTTGTCTACAATTAAATACTTTTATCATTTATTGTGCATGTGCACAAAATATCCTAGTTCATATCCTCAAAGCAGTCTCCTTGCAGGCATCTGACCACAATATACCTCTCTGACAGCAGGCTTCTCTTGTTTGATCTTTGCCTTATATTTCAGCAGCAGCTGAATGACGTTGTGGTCTGATTTATCCAAAGGTGAGTGGGACACCACTTTGAATAAATTGGGCATATTGCCAAAACATTAATACCGACAGACTATGTGTTGTTGTAGAGCAGGCAGATCACAAGGAAGATTGCAGATTTAAAATTCACCAAATCATCTGCCATGAGTGAACTGACTCGTGATTGCTTTTGTCTGAACAGATTCAAAGTATTTTTACATTGTGGTATCAATATTTTCCCGTGTTACATACCTTCTGAACTTGAAAACTGCTGGCTATGGATAAGCGGAAACAACTCTTCATAATTAATCTTGGCTGTCCCTAATGTTAATGTTGAGTCAGTGCACACATAAGCAAAGACAATATCGGACTCCTTAGTTTTCTCTGGTGTCCTGCCAAATTGGAACAGTGATGACATATATTAATTTACATATATAGCTATACACGGTCAGATTGGCTGTGGCTGTGGAGGTTATGTTCAGTAAATGACATGGGCTTTATAGATAACTGGCAGATTAGACCTGGTCTGATTAGGAGAGACAGCATACATTCCATTTTGGAGAAAGAACCTCCCATATCTAGAAACATGGCTGAGTTAATTAGACGTAAAACATGACACCCCAGAATTGAGACCAGGAGGCAGAGATGCAGTCCTGCACGCTTCTCTGCACTTTCATTAGAACAGTTACCAACCCAAAATCCCACAGAGACTCTGTCTGCATCATTTAAATCAGTTAAATCAAAAGTTAACAGCATAGGACTTATACACAAAAGAAACACCACCACTGCAATATTACAAAATAGAGTCTTAAACATAAGATCTCTGTCATTTAAAGCTGTATTATGAGACGATTCAATATCAGACTATCATACCGCTGTATTTGTCCTACAGAAACCTGGCTGTGTCATGAACAATAAATGAATCCACTATTCCCAGGCATATTAATGCTCAGAGTCCTAGAGACAAACAGGTGGAGTTGCATCCATTTTCATTTCAAGCCAATCAATTAACATAATCTCAATAATAAATGAAAACATTTTTCTTAGTCACATCCGGCCTGGAAAACTTTACAGCCAGTAAAAAATCTTAAAATTTTCTTTAAGAGTTTAGAGTTTTTATCAAATTCAGTACTTAGAACAAATAAAATAATTATGTAAGTATAGTAGATGACCTTAATATTCATGTGGACATGTACAACAACCTTTTCAAGTAGCTGGAATTAACTCTCTTCTTACAAGACCTCCCACAGAGACTTCTTATCAAACATAACTGGCTATGCTTTAAAATAGTCTGTAAGGAGCGAGAGTGGTGTAAAAATGGTAAGCAAATGCTGCTTCCTTGTATGTCTTGCAGACCTAGGTTATCCGATAACCCCATACCTTCTGGTGTGGGGAGTTATTTCCTCATGTGGTAGTTGGCCACTGGCTGTGATCTAACTGTTGTCCTCAGGTTCAGCTTTTAAAAACTAGGCACAGGCAGCATGAGGTGATGCACAAGTCAGCTTAGGTCGCTGGTGGTTCTTTGGTGTTGGGTTGGTGTGTAAGGGCCTTTAAGGAAATAAAGACAAGATGACCAAGTTATTGTGCCTGGCCTTAAACACCTTAGGAACACATTATTTAATGACATAACTACTCTGAATTCCATTACCCTGGCATCCTGTACCACTGTAAGGAATTTAAGAGCTATTATTCATGAGGAAATGTCCTTTAACTCACACATAAAAAAAAGAATTGAAGGACCAGACTATCATTGCACCTGCAGCTATCTCAGCTAAAACCATGTGAATACTTCTGAAGCGTGTGTGTGAGGTGTGCACAGTCTCACCACACATTATTCTTTCATAAATACCAGATAATTTGTATACATCCAGTCAGGACACCTGCGACATTTACTAACTGCTGTTGTTTGTGCATTATTTAGTTCTAAGAACTCAATGTGTCACTAAAGGTAACCGGGCCTTTGCTGTTCAGGCCCCTGAGAAACTCAGGCAGGTAAATCTACTATCTTCTTTTAAATCTCTTCTCAAGACTCGCTTTTACCATTTGTTTTTTCTTAACTATTGTTTTGTTGTGCTTTAATGGGTTTATGCATATATATGTATATGTGTATGCATGTATATTTTTTATCTACTTATTTTATTGTTATCTGTAGTTTCTTTATATTGTAGAGCACCCTGTCACTTGTTTTTGAAAGGTGCAATATAAATAAAGTTATTATTACATTATGAATAAATCTTTGCTATGTGATGACAAGAAACAAATAAATGTTGTGCTATTAATTGGCTCGTTATGTATTGCCTTATATGTAAAAGGTTTTGGCCAGTGTAAAGCACACATGTCATTCCATTTATTTAAACCTAAGTGATTTCTTGTCTTGGTTTAACTCAAATTATTAGGAACACAACGAGACTGCACTTTTTTTTCTTAAACTTTTCTACTGGGAAGCATATCGCTAAATGGTTTAACTTTCAGGACACTCACCAGTAATTTGGTGCCCCTGTGTTAAAGCCTCATGCTCCCCATGGACATTTGTTCTGGCACTGACGCTGCACATCCTGTCTCAAAAAGATGCAGAAAAGCTAGTCACACATTTTTTTTTTATTTCTAGGCTGGATTATTGTAATTTTTTTTTTTCTTATCAGGCTGCCCCAACAAGTCTCTGAAGACTCTCCAGCTGCTCCACAATGCTGCTGCATGTGTACTGATGAGAACAAGGAAAAGAGATCATATTTGTCCTAGATTAGCTTCTCTTCACTGGCTCACTGTAAAATCTAGAACAGATTTTAAAATCCTTCTCCTCACCTTCAAAGCCCTTAATGCTCAGGAACAATCATATCTTGAAGAGCTCATAGTATCCTATTTCTCCACTAGAACACTGCCCTCCAATAATGCAGGCTTATTTGTGGAGTCTCCAAACGTAGTATTGGAGGCAGAGCCTTCTACTATCAGGCCCTTGTCCCGTGGGACCTTCTTCCATTTTTGGTCCAAGAGGCAGACACCATCTACATTTAACAGTAAGCTTAAAAGTTTCCTTTTAAATGGAGCGTATAGTTTAGTGAGGGCTCAGGCCTGCTTTGGACCGGCCCTTAGTTATGCTTGCGAGAAGCTTAGACTGATGAGGGACTTCTCATGATGCACCAAGTTACTCTCTCGCCATCTGTAGGCATCCATGTCCCATAATGCATGTTACTAACTTGGTATTTTCCCTAGAGTTTTTGTGCTTTCTTGTCACACTAGTTTTCTTTGGTTTGTAGTTGCAGTACATCTGGCTGCAGAGCCTCCATGGATTGTCGTTGCATACTCCTGTTGTCATGGTCCTGCTTAACTCCCACTGCTACTATTATTGCTATTAGTCATATTTCTACTATAATCATCTGTTATCGTTATTGCTGCTGTTGCTGTAGTGAGTATGGTCTTGACCTACTTTATATGTAAAATAATAACAACAATAATAATGATAATAAATCTTATTTAAAGGCGCCTCGGCACTCAAGGACATCGTACACTGAATTAAAAAAAGTAAAGGTAGAATAAAATGTAAATAATACATGTAATAATAATAATGTAATAAAAACAGGGTAAAATCAGAAAAAAGTAAAAGTGACATGCAATAACCATTTTTGTGATTTGGCACTGAATAAACAAAACTGACTCGGCTCAAGTAACTTAGTACCCAAGGAATGTACAGTGAGCTTAGATGCAGCTGTAGCCTCTGAGCTCTCTTTTAAGCTCCGTGTCAACTGTATGCCAGACACCTTCTAATGCGTATGGCTGTGGCAAATGCAAGCATGACTTGCAGGTCATGTTTGATGTGAAAAATCAAATGAGTGATAAAATAGCTTCAATTTTTTCTGGGACTCTGGGATGCTGAGATTTCCCTCCGCTCCAAAGGCTGTTGATGCAGGGGCCTTTCTGTTAGTGAGAACTGTCATATCAAAAGACACGCTCTGTCCTTTTTTTTTTTTTTTTCGCTTTACATTGAGATCAAAACAAACACACACTCCTACATTAAACAGTTCCTGAAGAAATCCTGAATGTGGTTCTTCGTTTTGCACTCCCTGCATGTCCTCTGTTAAAGTTGTCGTCCGTGCCACCCAGCAAGAAAGGAAATGATAAGGAGTGCCGTTTTTTACTGAATGCAAATCAATTTCCAGATATTTTATGCTTTGACTGCTTTTACAGTTGACCCGGGGGTTGAAGTGAACTGCAGGGGAGAGGCCATTTTGGAGAATTCAATCTGCCACTGTGGTCATTCAGTGTGTCAGCAGAAACACCCCATGAGACTCTCTCACTCTCTTGCTAAACCCTTTTGCAACCACTGTTCTCTGTTGCTATGCCTCTCTGCCTCTCTGTCTCTGTCTCTCTCTCTCTCTCTATTCCTTAATTGTTCTACGCCTCTCCTCCTCATACAACACTGTTTTCCCTCAGCCTCTCCACTCTTTACAGCAGCCATTACACTAAATCTTATTTTACTTTTCTTCTTTAATCATATTATTCGTCCCCTTTTTCTCCCTCTTCTTTATGTGTCTCTGCACCACTGTTGTACAAATGTACATTTATTATCTCTATCTCATTCTCATCACATTGTTCTCTCTCCGTCACAGTATCTCTTGTCACTTTTTTTGTTGTTTTTTTGTCTTAATTATCACACTCTGCGCGTGTGTCGTCATAGCCCCAACCTCTTTCCATTAATTCCTAGTTCTCTGGAAAATTAAAATTTACAAGTGCTTGATTAAAGTGTTTAAATAACTAAATTGGTATGACTGTGCACAGTTTGTTTGGGGATTTTCTGTCAAATTCTCTAATCTGTGACAAGTCGTACCAAGTTACACTTATGTCTGACTCCAGAAATCCAGAAAACAAACTGCAAAGGCAGTGAATAAAGAATCGTTACGCTTTCGTTTAAACCTGCAGATACACATCCATCTTTTACTGAATAGTAATGCAGACCTGCAGTCTTGCTTTGGCTCAGTCAAATCGTGTGTGTGATGAGGGTTTTTACATCATTCTCCCCATCTGTTTCATGGCAGATGAACAGACAAAAGGATTTTTTGCTGTGATTCTGACTCCTGTTTATATTAACTTAATTTAATTTTTTCTGTGTTCCCTGTGTATGTGAATGTGTGTGTCACACATTCACACAAATTATCCCTGACCTAAATACAAGTACCCATAAATACTTTTATTTTAGTCAAACCAAGAACAGAAAAATACTCTGATACAAGTCCTGCATTCAATATAAAGGTATAATTGTATCATTAGCAAACTGCACACAAAAATTGGCCTTTGAGTGACATAGTTTGTTACATACAGTTTAATATTTGGTAATGTAGAGTATTTATGAACTTGTATTTTAGTTGTAAACCAGTAAAGCATTAAAATAAATAACAATAATTGTGTCTGAAATACAGAAAAGTATCTCAAAATTGTATTAATTATACGTTTAGTTACTTTCCACTACTTGTGTTTCTCAGCTTCTCTCTCAATCAAGTTACCAAAACCTGAAACAGAGGAGAGAGACAGCCCATTTAAGAGCTCAAGTTACAGTAATCATGTCGCTGTGTGTGTGAGGACATAAATTGTTCATGTTGTGGGGACATAAATCTGTTTACATGGTCACATTGCTGGTACTTACTGTCCCCATAATGTAAATCATTAAATTTTAAGGTGAAAATGTGGTTAAATCAAGTGTTTGATGTACCCTATGGTAAAAGAAGGGGAGTTACTATATTCAATTCTTAAAAATGTTAAAGATGCAGAAGGAAGATATGTTATGACAGTTGGCACAATAGTAGATACTTTTATGGCTATTACAAACATCTGTGCCGCAAATGAAGATCAGGTTTTTTAAAACAATAACAAATGTGTTTTCCCTCAGACCATGGCCCAGAATTGAAAAAATATTGAATGCTCACCAAAATGATTGAAGAATTGAGACTGGTTGATCCATGGAGAAACCAAAACCCAAAGTAAAAGACTTGCACTTTCTACATTATTCAAGGATTGATTTCTTTCTCATACCAAAGCAACATAAAACTAAATGTCCCTAAACTAAATGCAAAACTAAATCTATAACAATAAGTGATGGTGCTCCTATCATACTTAAACCGGAAACTTAATTATTGATCTAAAGATTTGATTGATTGATTGATTTATTAGATGAACTTAGAAAAATCATATAGCAATATAGCTGTAGTAAGACTGCAAAAAAATTTTAATAATGAAGGAACTTGAAGAGAAAATTAAGATTTTTGTGAATGAACACGAAATGACATTTAATGAAGAAAACTGAAGGATACTAGACAGAGACTAGATTAGCTATCAGCATGCAAAGTAGAAGGAGCTATAGCTTTTCAAACCAGAGATAATATGAAATGGGTAGTAGAGGAAGTCGTTCACTGGCATTCCAGTTTATGTATGGCGTAATGAAGTAGAACGGGCGCAAAGATGATACAACCAAAATATGAGAAATCTTTGATAACACAAGATACAGTAAAAGTTTTTGGAGCTTATTTGAGAAATTTATATACCTCAATAAGGGATGACAATAAAGATTTCTTTAAAAAATATATTTACTGTCACTGACAGAGGAAGAGGCATTTGATGTGACAAAATTGCTCACATAAGAAAAATAATTGAAAACGTTAAAATCACCAGGAACGGATGCATTGCCTGGGGAATTTTATCAGTTTTTTGAAGAATAAATTGAATCAATACTATTAAAAATGTTTGACTATACACTATCATAAGGGGATCCTCCACAAAAAATGGCCTGAAGCTATAATCTCTGTATTACAAAGATAGGGGAAAGATCCAACTAAATGCCAGGGATACAGACCAATCCCTCTCTTCGGCACTAACCTGGAAATATTAATTAATATTCTGGCGCAAGGAATACAGAAAAACTGATTAAACCTGATCAAACAGGGTTTATTCTGTTTCAACAGGGAGCAAATAACATGAAAAGAATAAACAAACCGTCTCTAGTGAATTTCCCAGATGCGGGATTAATAAAGTTTCTCTTATCTTATCTTAGTCCATTACTATTTGTTATTAGTATTGAACCACTGACAGAGATGAAAAGTAATGATAAAGACATATGTGGAATAACTGATGCTGGACATAAAGAACAAAAAATTTCACTGTTTGCAGACAATATACTCACGTTCATTAACGCACTTTCATCTTCCATATCTGCTCTGCTGAAGGATTTAAATGAATATGGCAAAATCTCAATTGCAATGACACTCTCTGGGGAAAAGCAAGCTGTATTGAAAGTTCCAGTGGATTAAGAAAGGGCTTAGATATTTAGGAGTGATAATAACCCCCATAACAATGCAAATATTTACAACTAACTAACAGAAGTAATGCAGAACTCTTCCTCAGGATAAATGCTGAACTTCTTTGATGGCCAAAAGTTCAATTCACTTCATTCTAAATGAGCTGGCTTCATTAGCATGGTTCTTGATATATGCTATGATTTCAAAAATCTAAATATATTACCTAATCCATCTACATGCAGTACCCGGGTACTGCTGCAGACAATTCAATTATTTACAACTATGACTATAACTATGAAAAACAAGATTGAAAAAGTGGGTGCTTTTACCTCTGACATTAATGGGTAGAGTAGAAACAATATGAATGAATATATTACCATGCCTGCTCTATATATTTCAATCACTTTTAATTATTTCAAAATCTATTTTTAAAACTTCAGACTTTTGAATTTTAACGTTAGAATTTTGTTTGGTAAAATAAAAAGGCAAGAATGAGTTATAAAACACTACAAAGTTCTAAGGCTTAAGGTTTAAATCTACCTAATTAGCAAAATGATTACTTGGCTCCACAAAATGTCATGGATGACAGAAGACATATCGTAGATTAAATGTAGGTTGGAATGGAACAGAATGCCTGTCCAGTACCTCTAGGTGCTCTACCAGTTTCTGCTAATCTCTACCATTCTCTACCAGCTACTCTACCAAACACTCAAAATAAAGGCTGACTCTAACATCACTACAAATCAATGGAGAACGTCTTAGTATTTAATCTACGTTTGAGATATCTAATGAAACTTGAGTTTGATGATTAGTAAACATGATATCATGCTAAATTGGCAGCTCCAGTTCATAAACATGTCCATATCATGGCATGGAAGTGTTTGGCACTTGGACAGAGAAGACTGGTAAAGTAGTCTCACATAAAATGACAGAAAGACAGAGGGACCCCAGTAGTAGATTTAACTGTCAGAAATGCCAAGAGAAAGAGATAGAAGCACCCTGTGTTGATTAGCTGAGTCCAAATAAATGCCAATTGATGGACAATGGATTGGGATTAGACTTGCAGATCCTTTCAGAAAACCTTCTGAAACTTTCCCTGCCCCTTTATCTCTATTCGCTTTCATCTGGTCTGGAGGAGATTAGTCCAAATGCCAGCGTATAATGTTGATTAGTGTCAACTCACATTCTTTGCACTAGAGTGAATCTGCAGCAGTAAACGGGGTAATGCATGTGGATGGATTAGCTAATATATTTTGATTTTTGAAATCTGCTTTCATAACACGTCAAGAGCCATGCTAATAAAGCCAGCTCATTTAGAATGAACTCAATTGAACTCTTAGCCGTTCAAAGAAGTCCAGCATCTATCCTGAGGAAGAGTTCTGCATTTCCTCTACAGGAACTCTTTAGAATGATGGTTATGACGCATACTTAAACCTACCCAAAGGTTTTCAAGATGTCTTAAGGGGAGTCCTTCCTTGCCACTGTTGCCTAATGTAATATCTGATGCTTGCTCATGTGGGGATTCTTGAATCCTTAATTTTGAATTTCTGAATTGTTGGGTCTCCCTTAATTAAAGAGTTTGGTCTTGACCTGCTCTTTATGGAAAGTATCTTGAGATAACGCTGTTATGAATTAAAGATTGATTGATTGATTAAGCCATAGTAGTAGCAGTAGTAGGGCACACCTCTCCTAATGTTTTCAGCACTTAAACGACATAATCTAATTTTAGTGTTTTTGTTTTCTATTTTAGACCAGCTGGCTAATCTGGAGGGGTTTTTTTAAAGCATGTTTTGGACTGGAAAAATACTTTGTACGTCCCTTCCCAGATTCAGCTATTAACTGTGTGAATAACATTGTATGAATAATGTTTCTGTGAGCATGGCAGACTTACAGAGCAGGATGCAATGCTTGGCAGATTGCTCTTTTTATTTTTATATTTACTTATCGGAACTAAGTCAAAGCACAAAACAGGTGATGAATAAAGGTGAAGAAGCAAATAAGTGAAGATAAGTAATTAGAAAAACAGGGTGAAGTCTCTCACCTCATTGCAACAAAGTGGTTTAAAGTGGTGTAAATCATTTGAGTTCACTCAGTTGCAGTCTAGATTTCACATCAGTAAGGGTGGCAGTTAATCATGTCATTCTTTGTTTAGCGCTTCAAGCTAACTTATTTTGCTTACCCTCCTCCAGGTAGAACAGGATCCCTGCAGGTGGTTTAAATGTTTCCTACCTGCTGGATTCTTCTACCATCTGGCCCCTAATTAACCACTGCCAACTCTTTCAAACGGAGCTTCCCCATGATGCTGAACATACACTAGAAGGCTTTGAAAATACTGAAGTTTGACACCCTCTCACTTCAAAAGACAATGCGTCATATGCTACAGTTTTCAGTCACAGACCAAGATTTTGTAAAGACTGGAGAGACTGGATCTTGCATGGTCACCATTTGCAAGACCTCAACTAGATTCCTTTTGAGATTTTCCATTATTTCCCAGGTTTTTCACATCACCTGTTTAAACAATGAAATTACATAAAACCTTTGTGAGAGAACATTGTATAATTCTCTAATACAGGACCCTTACCACTACATTTAAAAATGACCAAAACTCTCCTTGAAAGTAAGGCACTTTATACATAGCCAATGAAATGGAAATACAGATTCTGTAAATACAGTTTAAAGCACAGCGTAGCAAAAAGTACAGAGGATAGCTAGCTAGCTATATAACATAACATTACAGTGTAGGCACTGGAGTCTATGAGTCTATGAAGACCCGTCAGAGAGGCACTCTTGTCCGCCCCACAACTCCACCAGTTTCTCCTCCTTTTCCGCAGTCCAAGATAACCCAGACTTTACATTCTTGCGTCTCACCAAGTCAGCTTCGTGTTCACTATCTATCCAATTTGTTGCTTCCTGTTTGATGCTGAAGACAGCTCAACTATAGCCTGTTGACTATGTTCACGTTATTGAACGTCACTATTTGCATGAGCTAGAACTAAAAGACTCAAAGTAATATAAAACATGATTATATTGTAACGTCAAGACAAGGAGAAACTCTGCTTGAAAAATTGTTTGATTTAAAGGTACACATTGGGGAAATAGTAAAGTCATTCTTCTTCTTTTATAATGCGATCAATAATTAAGTGTCACAAGCCACAGCTGAGCAAATGTTTCAAACTGTCCTTGAGCAAGACGCAGGATACACGTGTTAAAATGTAATTACTGACTCAGAGCCACACATCAAAGTAGATTGTCACAATAAAATAATCTGGTATGGACCCAAGCAGCTCAGGGAAATCATCTGAAACGTGCAATTTTTACTGCAATCACTCATGTTGGACAAATCATTTGCAATAGAAACAGGAAGTTAAAACTCAGTTTCCATTGCTGTGAACAATGAAACAAATCTTGAAAAAGTTATCCACTGATTTATCATTGCACTCCCATAACACTGTCAGACTCAGATAGGACAATGATCAAAATCACTGCAACAACATCAGAGATATCGTATTTTACACATTAGAATGCTAAAGTGTGAGTTTGCATCACAGGAATGATTTGGAGAGAACATTTCTTTAGATTACCTCAAAGTAACAATTGTGCAAAATGTTTCAGGTAACCGTCAAGATGTTCCTCTTCTTCACATCTAGAGTATCCACCTCATTCTGCTCTTTCTCACTGCCTCTTCATCTGCCTTCTTTCCTTCTACTCCATCCACTCCATCTAAAAGTTTTCTCTCTTTCTTCTTTGGAACACACGACCAGCTCTTGTTGCTGAAACCCACTTGATTTATGTTCTCCAAGCCTACTTGGGAGAAGAGAGAAACAATGAGGGAGGGAGTGAAAAAAAGAGGAAGAGATAGCATCATCTACACTTAGAGGAGATGAACACATGGTGAGAGAGAATCCCCTGGTTCTCAAATTAGTCATATTCCATGAATCATACACACTTCCAATTTCACCCACTGACACACAGTCACACACACATATATAAGGCTGTGCTTATGCTAATGCAATTAAACACTCAGGGAAGGAGGGAACGAGCGCCAGTGAGCGCTGCTCTTGCTGATGCTGATGAGCTGAACAGAGAACATTGCATTACCATTACAGATGGGAGGGGAGGTGGAGACGGTGAGGTGGAGAGCTGCTGAGGGAGAGAGGGGGGAGAGAGAAAGAGAGGAGAGGGAGAGCACATGCAGGTGAGGGGGATTTCTGAGGAGAAAAACAATGAGAGAGGGGAGGGGGAACCAAATTAGGAAGGACAGATGGAAACAGAAAGGAAGAGAGAGATGAAGAGAATAAAGGAGTCCAGCAGAGGAAATGAACGTTTGTGTAAATGCAAAAGGATAAAAATTCCATTATATCCTGATCAATACATGTATTTGTTGTATTTGTTCAAGCCTGACTGTGTTTATATAGAGCCTGACTACTGATAATATAGGAGGCTGACATTGCTGGTTTGTATTACAGACAATGAGGACACTGTGTAGACATTAATTCCCTGGTCAAAGTTATTAATTACCTGTTTTTAGTCCACAAATGGGATCTGAGTACCCTCATTGTGAGTGTTACCTCTTTTCCACCAGGGAGTTTTGGGGGATGGTTCAGAGCTAGTGCCTCAAATCATATCTTTGAATTTCAACACCAAAAAGAACTGACTCTTGGCCAAGATAACTGGTTCCAGAGCAGTGCCAACACGCTGGACTAGAACCAAGAACTTCTTATGTCAGGAGCTGGGGTGGGATTATTGTGATCATTGATGTGACCAATTCAAGAATATAGAAATACTGGTATTAGAAGACATCCAGCGCAAAATGGCTATTGTGGGATTTGACAGAAACACTGATAACTAATAAACAAAAAATAAATAAACATTTTGAAAAATGACTACAGGGACCAAAGAAGGGCCTTGGCCTATTTCGATTTCCTTAAACTTGGGACTAGCCACGGTAACATCAATCATTTGCTACTAATTTCTATGCTATGCTTGCTTGGGTAATGTTAGCCAACCAACACCTAGCTAGCTCAAAAAAAAGTCATATCGCTAGTCTAAGAACAATAACCTACCTGAGTAGAATTGTGTGATACAAAATAGAGTCTTAATCCACATCAATCCAAATTGCTTTGAATAAGATAAACGAGCAGAAGCTAAATTTATCCACCACAGACAGTATTTGACCAGCATATTTCATTTCCTGCAGAAAACAATCAATTGCAATACAACCGCACAATAAAGATCTTTGTGTCAATTATTATTGTTCTTGTACACAGAAAAGAGAATAGAGCACAGCAAGAGAATAGCAGAGCTAGTGAGAAGCTCTTGCAGCACAGCAGAAACAGGAATCCTGCCATGGAAGCAGACACAAGTGCTTCGAGGACATCAAATGACTGCACATCAGTCACACAAAAGTGTTGTACAAAAGGTTTATTGCATGCTAAGTGAACTGCACTCTTCTGTTTTACTTTGTTGCATTTTTGTTTTTTGTATTTTGCATACTGGACTGTACTGAGTTTTTGGTTTTAAAATAAGCCAATAGACACATCTGCTTCAGTATGCAGTCATGGAGCTATGCAGTTATGACAGTTATGATGTCTTCGAATAAATAAACTGTACAGGAGGATAATGTGATGTGCTGACCTGAGCAGATGTAAAAAAAAAAAGTTGCCTCCCCACTGGATTGCTGTTAATTTCACTTTTTAGCACCTTTCATACCAGTGACAAGACGCCTCGGGGGCCACAATATGATAAAGACAACACTAGACAACATTTTGCACACCAAACAAGAAGAAAGAAGGACAGAAAAACAGAGCCGAAGTCAAAGCTAAGTCTTATGCTACCTATGTTAACAAAGACAATGTGCTTGATGCAGCATACGAGACTAATCTCATTGACGAAGAAGAATCAAATGTACACCGAAAAATTGTCGAGTGTTACTGTTAATATTAGGAAGGTGTAGAACAACAATTTTAGATAACATAATTAAACCACTTAGCTTAACTCTCTCAGAAATTTGTCAAACACATTGAGAAATTGGGGGGAATAGAGCAGCAGGTTTCACATTCGCAGGATGTGTCGACAACAAATGTACCCCGAGTCGGGGAAGGCATTATATGTTATCACCAGGAAAGTTTTGAAAACCAAAGTCAATGGTAGAATGTACGGTTGTTGTCAGACTGAAAAACACCCGTTGATTTCTCTAAAAACTGGATAACAGATATTATAATTGTGCAAGTGGACTCACCCGCACCCTTACATCAGTAAAATGTCATTATAAATCTCTGGCCTTGAGTTTAGGTAGACCCGGACTGCTTCCGGTATGACTGCTGAATTCAGAGTGACGTGAAAGAAGCACATTTGCATATCAAGGCTTTTCCTAGATCACATTATTTATTTATTTATTCATTTACTTGAAAAACATGACAACGTCTGTGCTTTTGAGTATGATTTTTCAGCGGCTATACCAAAAAGACATTTCCCCTCTGAACTCGTGTGTTTCACCTAAACAGGTAAAATTGTCAATATTTTCAATCTTTAACTAAATAAGAGAAACAAAAAACAAATCTGTCAGAAATGTGTTATCTCCGCCAGGCTTAAGCCTAGAGATGATCATGTGTTCTGTTGTGTGTGCACAGCTAATCACAACAGCAAATATCAATATCACATCTCACAACAGTTATCAATATAACGTTAGACATTTACCATCATGTTTAGAGTCCTAATTGCAGTTGGAGGAGGTTGCAGGCTGAGAGAGAAGAGAGATTTTTCTTTTTTGCTCTTTTGACTATGCGTTTTACGATAAGGTGATTCAGCTGATGGGAGGGGAGAACCAATGATCTTGAATGATTTATTGATTGTCTACTTATCCACTACTAAACTTGTGCCTGATGTCAGATGAATGATTCCCCATTCCCATTGTCTTTCCGAAGGGAGCAGGTGTTAACTGTGCCAAAGTTTGTTCCCCCGTTTCACAGTGTTTTCTGTAGCAGTGCCCTCCACAGTTGGGGTTAGGTTTAAGTTAGGTTATGGTTAATGTCTCATGTCCTTTCTGTTATTTGGAAGACTATAAACAATCACAGAGTCATCTATTAGTCACTGGGGACATTTTATTGCACTATGAGTACTTAAACTTAGGTTTAGATTTTTATCTTAGATTCTTGTATTGGTATTTTACTTAAGTAAATGATTAAGAACTTCATCCATCACTGGTCCTCACACACAGCTAAGAAAATGCATTTGCTGAGTGGAAAAACATATTATGAATATATTTATGCGATATGCACACCCACACATGCTCTCCTCACATAATCGTGAATTTTCCCTCTGCCTCCCACAAACATGTGCACACACTGAAATGTAAATACGTTTCACAGAAAAATGTATTATTATGTTTGGTCTGCAGAATAAAATACAGAATTATATGTCAAATGTCAAAGTCTCATTAAGGTTAAGGGTTAAGATAGTTAGTTACCTATGTAGCAGAATAGTCTTGTGCCAATGGACTGCTTTTGTTTTGGGTACCTCAGGGGTAATAAGCCAATCATGGCACGCCGGCCTCCTATATAGTTGGGGGTGGTGGCCCTTTGGGGCACCCTCTCTTCCTCCGAGGCCGAGTGCACGCCCTTCTCTGGTTCGCTTCCGGGTCACAGGTACCTCTAAACCTTGCCAGGTAGGAGTAGTGGCAGCTGCTTCACTTCACTTATTTGTCCCTGAAATTATGCTAGTTGACCCAGGAGACGACATTGCGTGAATGGTAACTCAATGTTGTGATTTTGTAGGAAGCTACGAGGCTAGCGGCATCTGACGCGCTCCCCCCCGAGTGTGAGACAGACGAGCTGTGGGTGCTGCTGGCCGCTGTTGTACTTCGCTGCTGCTTTGCCTTGCGGCGGGACTACCGCCGCTCACTGCGGTGCTTCCCTGATGTGTTTTGCCTTGTGTCTGTGGCTTGCCGCTGGATTACTGCAGCTTGCTGGCGTCGGACTTTGTTGCCGCTTCTGCTTCACTGCTCGGCTGCTACACTGATGTCCGCGGGATGAACTGTTTTAATGTTGTATGTATTGCCCGCTTTTAGTGTTTAAGTTGGTTTATTGTGCATAGCAGGTTCCACTCTTTTTCTGAGTTAATTTTGTTAATTTCTTTCTCCTTATTTTGTATCGGTTTAATTTATTCTGTTTCCGATTATGCATCAGTTTGTTTAGTTCTGTAATTGGTTTGCAGTTTAAGGACTTCTGTTAGTTTGGAATGTTAAGTTCCAGTGTGGTATTTGAGTTGTTGTCATTTATTTGTGACTTCAAAATTTGTTTGATTTTGTTTGGTTGAGTGTGCCCTGTTAACTGTGTTTTTCTGTTTCAGAGCTGAGCCCCTGCAGTGGTGGGATTGGTGTCTCGGTGGTGGTCCCCCTTCCTAGTGTGCTGTGTCGTCAACCCTTGGTTTTTTTCTTTTTCCCTTTCACGCGTGTCTTTTCATGTAATCACACAGGGTGACCCTTTTCCTTTGGGATCCACGGCCCTATTGACACACCGCACCGTAGGTGAGCCCCAGCTCTGATTTATTTCATTTTTATTCCTGTTTCAGGTGCCTGGACGTTTTAGTGTGTTTTCTTTAATTATTGTTAATAAAAGATTGTTATTTGTACGGAACCACGTCTCTCTCTTTTGCGAGTATAACAAACCTGTGTGCCTCTGTGGTATAGAGGCGGAATTAATTCCTTGGGTGAAATTCCCGAGGTGGCGTTGTCAGCAACCGCATAGTAATTGAGTGGGTTTACCCCCATTCGGGCTCAAGCTCCCCTATATTCCCCTATTTAGCCCCTTCCCGCACTCCGCGCCACCACACCTAGTTGCTGTTTTTCCATACATATTCACATTCTCTCATACACAGACAAACACACTCACACACAAAAAAAATAAAAGCATCATTCTGACTGTATTCATGGTTGCAAGGGCCCTGTTCAACAGTAATATCAATTGTGAATATCTGTCTGTTATTTGCCCATTTGCTCAAAAAGTGTTACATCTGCTGTTTTTCGGCAATATTACCCATCATTGCTGCCTAGAAGAAAGTGGATTTGAGGTGAAAAATTCAGTGAATATGTGTATATGTAAAAAAAAAAAAAAGAGAGAGAGAAAATAGGGCTACATGCACTACAAACCACCATAAACTAAAGCTCTCTTCCAACTTACTTGTATGAGGTTTTGGGACTGCAGTGTGTAATGACTCTCCCAGCAGCAAGTTCACTATGTTTAAGTGTGTGTATACATATGCGCTCAAGACACTTCATATTCATTCATATATAGCAGGTGTTGGGCTCCACCAAATTGATGAGGAATGTTTCTTCCTCTTTGAACAAAGGGCTCCCTCGCTGAACTCAGTTTCCACCCTTGGACCCAGTTTATCACTGCCATTCGTCAATGTGTGTCACATGACCCTACAACCTCAGATGGTTGGATCCCTGAGAGTCCGTTCACAGGCCTGCAGCTTACTCCTCCAGCCTCAGCCTCAGTGTGGCCTGTACGAGAGCACATCACCTTTTTCATGGCAGCGACACAACGCCCTGCCTGAACCAAGTTGCTCAGTGCCAGCGGGTATGACCACAGTTTACTGTGCATCCATAAAGTTAAGTTGATAGTTGATAGTTGAAGTTTGTTCACACAGACACATGGTCTTACATGCAACTAACCATCCTCTCCTAACCTGGCACCTTTTTCCTACACACTGACACATACAGTCTTACAAATAATCCTCGGCCAAGAGAAGAAGCTAAGCTAACAGCTACAGCACGTGACTTTCCTTTCTCTGCCTCTGACCCACACGCCAGGGGTTCTGATGGCCATTTTGTAGGGAGTCACAATTTGGTTCTCCCACCTTTTGTAGACCTCCATGTTAAATTCCTTTGCATATTCACATGTATACACACACACACACGCACACACACACACTAGCAAGGTACAGTTAGTTAGATTGTTTGTATGTTTGATTTTGTTATGTTTTAATAAATGTTTAAATACACATGCTATCTTCTATAATATTGTACAAGACTGATTACTGCCAACATTTACTCTGTGAAGAACTCCGAAATCCTTCAACTAGCTGTCAATATGGTAATTTTAGTAGTAGTTATTAAGTCAATTATTAATCATAATACCATATTGATAGTTATGTATTTTATGAGATCTTATTCCTTTTTTTATCGAGGTGGTTCCCCAATCAAGACTTTACACTAAGTCCCATTAATCAATATAATTATGAATTATCTTTAATAATTATTGATTATTACGATAGCCAAGTTGCCCCAGAAATGGTGCAAACCCCAACATTTATTGGTGTCCCTGAGTACTGAGCACAGCACAGGTCAAGATCATGCCTTTTAATTAGGTTTCAAGAATTCAAAGAAAGATTTCAAGAATCCCCACTTGAGCAAGCACTAGGCAACAATGGCAAGCTACTGCATGAGATAGACGTCTAGTGAAGACATTTTTGTCTAATGGTGTGTAGTTCACGTATAAAAACAGAAACATTGTTAGGTAATGGTGTAGTAAAATAGGATTCTGTGGAAAGGCCAGAGCAAGGTCTAGGGTGTAGTTAAAACACTCTAAAGCATAGTGTGTTTATTTACATTTTGAGAGAAGCTAATTCAGTCTAAAAATGAGATGAACACACTGCAAAGGTCATCATTATCAATATCCACATCAATAATCACCTACTATCATTATCTTATCTGTTCCAATGACTAAATTTGATTAAAACCTATGAGGGCAATACACCATCACAAAGAGAATAAGCTGTACCATTTTCCATGTTGAGTGAGACAGACTTACAACAAGATTTTCAAACGAGTTATAATTAAGTTTAGGTCTACAGATGATTAATAGGCTTGAGGTGAAAATGGTTGCAAGAGTCTTGAGGAATGTAAGTATTAATGTCATTGAGGGGACTGGATTTCAGGGGACTATTCAGGCTAACATATTTTTCACGACACAGCCAGGTTTCAGTGTCAGTGAGACAAAATAAATCAATATGATGGTATATTAGAATGTTAACTGGTACAGTTTTGGATGACAGAGATCTAACGTTTAAGATTCTGCGTTTAATTCTCCTGTTGCAGTTTGTGTTCATTTTTTATTTTTATTTTATTTAACCAAATGGTCAGGGGCCAGACGCTGTCTTTATGGGATATTTGGTGGATAAGTGTTCTAATGGAAGCGCAGTGAAGCGTATAGGACTCTAGCTCTGCTTCCTGGTCTCAACTCTGGGTTGTCATGGTTTAGGTTTGATAAATTCTGCCATGTTTCTGGATAAGAGAGTTGCTCCATCCAAAGTGCCATGAAAACCATTTCTCATAATAAGCCCATGTCTGCCCCAGAAACTCTTCAAATTATCATTTGGTGGATACCACCTTGACAGCCAGTAGAATGATGACATGTGCCTATACATGTCAACCCTGGTCCAATCTGGCAGGGGACCAGAGAAAACTACAGAGCCCAGCATTGTCTTTGCATATGTATACACTGCATTACTAGTTACCTGGTTACTGTTGGAGAACAGTAACCAGGAATCACTGTGTATAAAAATCATGTAATATTCACAATTACCCTTGGCCAGTATTTTTAATTTGGATTCAGTGTCACCCCTCTGGTGCCAAGGATGCATCCAACTGTGGTCGCTGTGTCTTTACTTCAAGTTTGTAACTATGGAGCTGCTGATGATCAGAGTTGGTGTTCCACTTTTTCAGGAGAACCTGTTCAAAAACACGAACTGGTTGGTGGAGAAACGGGGGCTTTTGCATAGGGTTCTGGTTCCTTCAAGCCCAGTGTCACAGAGGTTCGTGAAACAGTCACAAAATCTATGAATTCTTGTCTGTGGACATCAGTGTCTCATTTGTTTCGTATTCCTGAGAACAAATTTCAAACAAAAGATAAGATTTAGGCAGATGTGGAGAAATGCTGTAAAGTAAGATTGCTATCAAAAATTTGAAATGTAATTGTTTATTTTTTTACCAATTTACAAAATGCAAAGTGAAGAATAAGAATGTATGGGTGCATAGGAACTCAGCAGGTAGGTTGTTTCAAACATCCTGGAGAACTAACCACAGATCCTCTGTGGATGTAGGATGCCTCAAATCCTTCTGTCTCTTCATGTAATCCCAGACAGACTCGATGATGATGAGATCAGGGCTCTTCACAGACTCCTTCCTTACGCTGAAGATAGTTCCTAATGACATTGGCTGTATGTTGGGGTTCGTCATGCTGCAGAATAAATTTGAGGCCAATCAGACGGCTCCCTGATGGTATCGCATGACGGATAAGTATCTGCTTGTATTTCTCAGCATTGAGGACACCATTAATCCTGACCAAATCCCCAACTCCATCAGCAGAAATGCTGCCCCAAACTTGCAAGGAACCTCCAAAATGCCTGACTGTTGCCTGCAGACACACATTTACCACCCTCCAGCCCTTCTGCGAAGAAACTGCCTTCTGCTACAGCCATATATTTCAAATTTTGACTCATCAGTTCAGAGCGCTTGCTGCCAATTTTTGCACCCCAGTTCTGTTTTCAGGCATTGTTGAGCCGTGTGGCCATGTTTCCATGTCAGAGGTATGGCTTTGTGGCTGCTATCCTTTCATGAAGACCACTTCTGGCCAGACATCTCCAGACAGTAGATGGTGTACCTGGGTCCCACTTATTTCTGCTAGGTCTAAGCTAATGGCACTGCTTGACATGTTCCATTTTTGAAGGGAAGTAAGCATAATGGTAAATGGTCTGTATTTGTATAGTGCCTTTCTAGTCATTTCGACCACTCAAAGTGCTTTTACATTACATCCTCATTCACCCATTCACACATCATTCATTCAGGAGGAATCTAAGATGGAGGAGACTATTCTTTCACACACAAGTTGGGGTTCATTGTCTTGCCCAAGGTCATGCTGACACATGCTGACTCATAGGAGCCTGGCCGACCACTGCATTTACGGTCCTCAACATTGTCTGTTTCTTTGTGCTTCTTCAAAAGAGCTCGAACAGCACATCAGTGTGCTTTGAAATCTTTGACAAGAGACCTTGCTGATGCAGTACAATACTACATATGAAATTGATTATCATTAGCACCTGTTTGGTATAACTGGTTAATAATACACCTGACTATGATCCTACATAGTAGCTGCCTTTGAGCAAGGGCACTTAGAATAATTGATGCTGTTTTGAAGGCAAAGGGTGGTCACACGAAATATTGATTTGATTTAGATTTTTCTTTCTCTAAAAATAAACTATTCGATTTTATATTTGCCTAATATTTTGCACAGTTCTGTATTTCTATTTCTATGGGATTTCTTTTTGGGTCCATGTCAGGTCTTCATTTCTGTAGGACCTGTTTTGGTTCTCATTTTATATTATTAAGTATAACCACTACATTACTCAACATTTAGCCATGAGATTGTGTCTTTGTTTTCCTCTCTTCCTTGGTTTCCTCAGTCCACATCAGTTGGTGGCAGTACAGGGGGTCCACTGCTGGTCAAGACATGTGCTTGATCAGCTTACAATATGACCGGTTAATGCTATGACCTTCGATTTTAATTTATTTCTCCCTCCATCCAATTGCGAAAGCAGCGTGACTGTTTGTATGAAGGCGAAGATGCTCCATTTTTCCTCACTGTCACCGCTTTCTTGTTAAACATTTCTCAACATAAAAATACAACAGTGTTCTTGATGCCTCAACAATATGGTGAACCGTCATTAAGGCCATCAGTTTTAATTATTCTATCAGTAGTTATTAACATCTATTAATAATTACTCTGAAAACAATCAAGTCTGTTTTTCATAGTGGAATGCCGTCATTATCCAGGATGCTTGTTGACTGTTGCTATGGAAACGAACACATCCGCTTTGCACTAAAACACTTAAACACTATATTGTTTATTAGATATTTGATACATTTGATTTATATATCTTTTTACAACCCTACTTTGTAAGCTGTAAGAACTGCCAATCCAAAACATCATGTTCTAGAATACTAGCTTAAATATCTGACATGAACCAATATATATATATATATATCTTTTTATGACCCTATTTGCAACCCTAAACTGAGAACTACAACTGTGGTGCTGATTTGTGTCAAATTGCATGGTGCAGCTCTAGGGAATTGAAGTTTTTGATAAGAGCTCTCCATAACAGTTGGCCCATGAGTGTAGCCCCTTATGATGCTGAATCATAAGCTTTCAAACGTGCACAAAGGTCAAGGTTCAATGGTTAGTATTACACAGCAGGAGCTATGTAGAATTTTCATACTGATTTATGTTACTGTCCAGGCTGAAACTTTTCTAACACTGCATTTGAATTAGCTCTATGACATCATTTTTAGGTATAGTGTCAGGGAGCACTTTGAAGACATGGTGTACTTTTTTTTAGGATATAAATAATGCAAGAATCAAATATCAAGTACAGCCAAATTAGTAATAGGATTGCTTATAGGTGATCTATGATTTAGGGGTAGCATGGTGGTGCGGTGGTTAGCACTGTTGCCTCACAGCAAGAAGATTCCAGGTTTGAACCTGAGGTCTTTCGGTTTGCATGTTCTCCCTGTGGATTTTCTCCGGATATTCCAGCTTCCTCCCACAATCCAAAGGCTTGCAGGTTAGGTTAAGTGGTGACTCTAAATTGCCCGTAGGTGTGTGTGTGAGCATGAGTGATTGTCTGTCTCTGTGTGTTGGCCCTGTGATCGGCTGGCAACCAGTCCAGGGTGAACCCTGCCTCTCACCCGAAGTCAGGATTGGCTCCAGCTCCCCCGCGACCCTAACGGAAAAGCGATATAGATAATGGACTATGTTACAAGTTTTGTTACGTAATGCAAAGTGGATGTGTTTGTGCATCTCCATAGCAATGGTCGATGGAGGTCATGGATAATGACACCACTTTCTCAATGAGAAACAAAGACAAAAGCTTGACTATTTCTAGAAATGAGGACATAATTCAGACTGATGGCATTGATGATAGATAATGATAGTTATTGCCCTATCACATTATGTTACATTGTTATGCCCTGACACTGTTGTGTTTTTATGTTGAGGAATGTTAAACTGGAAGCGGCGACAATGAGGAAAAGCGGAGCATCTTCACCTTCATAGAAGCCCTTTCACTATTAAAAACAGACAAAAACATTATTTTCCAGGATCTAAGGAGAAATAAATTAAAATAGATTGTCATAGCGTTGTATTGTTGACTTATCAAAAATATGCTGTTGACCAATAGTGGACTCTCCAGACCGCAGCAGACTGAGGTAGACTAAAAGAATAAAGAGAGGAAAAAAAGAAATCTAAAAAGAGAAATAAGAGCACAGCTTCTGTGTTCCCAGGTCCTACAGAAGTCCTATTGACATGAAAAGATAATCCGATAGAAATACATTAGTTTGAGATTTGTGCTCAGGGACATGAAAAAATGAGAAATTCATGTCCACTGACACAAATTACCAGATTAAATTTCGTGACTATTTCTTGAAATTTTGTGAGACCGGGTTGTTCCTTCAGTCATCCAGCCGCCCTGAGTAGCAGCTATGCAACATTGGCCCACCAACAGTCATTGGGGGCTGCCTCACTTTATTAGCTAGTCATTGGGTTTCCATGGTACAGAGCTACATTCCTATTTCTAATTCACTGAGCCACCCTCCAGCACAGCAAATAAATTGCATTTATTACCAGCCACCGCCAACTACTGAACTAAGTTAGCTGCTGAGATAACTGACAAGCTAAAGTGAATAACAATGGTGACATTAGCGCAAAAGTTGCTTAAGAGGGAGAGAACAAAGACTGCAGATCTACAGCAGGTAGTTAACAACAGTAACGACGATACAGCAAAATAAACTGTTTGAAATGCAGAAACGTTATGAACAACTCATAACAAAGAAGCTCAACCAGAGCTGAGGCACTATGCATACCACAGCACATCAGCACCATATCTTCCCCATTAAATGTTTGCATGAGAAAAAACTTACATGATTTTCAAAATAGTTGCCAATTAATTTTGTCAATTTTCTACTAATCGTACCACCTGTACTGCGCTATATTTTCATATGTTTTGTGTGCAAAAGTCTCAATTTGCAAAGTAACTAGTAAATAAAGCTAAAATAATTGCAGTGGAGTAAAAAAATACAATATTCTCCTCCAAAATGTGGTGGATTAGAAACAGAAAGTGCCATTAGAAGAAAAGACTTAGGTATGAAGTAAAATACAAGTAACCTATTATATTTATTTATTTACTTACTTACTTGCTTATTTACTTGCTTATTTTTCTTCAGCATAGTACTTGTGCAATTGTATTTAGCTACATTCAACCACTGGGCACAGTTATTTTATCTTGAGTATAACTTGACATGTGAGTGCAGAGACTCGACTTGATTTGCTTAATTCTCACCACAGTACCTTGGGACTTGCTTGAGATTTGAAGGTCAAGACTTGAGACTTGCTTGTTACTTGCACGTGTGATTCCCACTTCTATGCCAAAAGAAGCTCTGCTTTCATCTTTGTTGAGGGCCGTGGTATGGTTGCTTGCAGATTTTTTCAAGAAGACACAGAACTACATCAGGTTTCCAGCAATACAACAGCCAAGTGTAAAGTTGCTCAGATAAATGGTTCTGGAAATATGTGGAGGGTAGACATACACACAGAGATTCCTTCCCTTATACTCTGTTGCCCATAAAGTTGGAATAATTGTTCAATACCCCCAATTTTGTTAAAGCCTGAATACACAGTTTGCAAAGGTTACTTGTGGTTTAAGTTTCACTGTGATATGTTTGGAAGAGTTTGATCAATAAAGTTGAGAAGATATACACTTTATTTATCAAGAGTAAATCACATTGTCACAATCATTTCATGACAGGAGATAAACAACAACATTTTAATTTATTTTTTATTCCAACTTTATGGGCAACAGTGTAGTTATAAATAAGCTGTATAAAAAATAAATAGGTAAAAATAAATAAATAAGTAAATTGTTCCTTATCAAAACTGAGTGTAGAAGTTATTGTACACTGGGCAGATATTAAAACCCTTTGGGGCAAGTTTGTGATATTGGCTATACAAATACAATTGACTTAAGTGATTGGAAGCAGCTGTTTCATTCATGCTTCACATTCACTTGACTTTCTTATTCATCAGTTCCTTTATTATCAGCTGACTAATAACATCATGTTCACAAGCATTCTAAAACTATTACTACCAAGGGCGGCTGTGGCTCAGAAGTAAGAGTTTGGTGTTTGTTCCCCGGCTGTTTCAGTCAGCATGTCAAAGTGTCCTTGAGCAAGACGGTGAACCCCAAATTTCTCCTGAAGCATGACTTCAGTGTGTGAGTGTGTGTGAATGATTAAAAGGAGAAAGGGTGAAGAAACAATGGACCAGAAAAGGTCAGAGAGAAAAAGAAAAAACGAAAAAGAAAAAAAAAAAAGGCTGGTGCTGCAAAATGTTCCAAGCTAACAAATTCAAAGAATCATACTACTATGTCCAGTGCCACACAAAATCCTGTTAGCAACATTAGCAGTCCACTGGCACCAAATAAAGACATGGAGGAAAGACTCAGGACATGGTCTGGGGAGGCGTTTGGCTGGCAGTCACATTTAAATGATATGGCAATATTTTCTTTTTCTTCTCATTACCATTTTTTCCCCCCGTATTCATACTGTAGATTTTCCTTCTCTTTTCACTACAGAAAAGTATTTTGTTTAAGCTTGAAAAATATGGCTAGTTACCCCTTGCCAAAAATATTAGCTTTTATAGACATGGAAATTTGATGGACAGTTACTTCAAAGGGCCCAAATTGCCATTTAAAGGTGATTGCTGTCACATGGATGAACATTATTTTTACTGCCTGCAGAGGTGTTAAGTGGCCATCACTCAGCCTTTTCTGCAAATCACTGTTGCACAGCTTCAAATAAAGCATGTAATAAAAGCATTTTCTCAAAGTACAGATAGATCAGATACTAAGAAAGGAACATTTTCAACCCAAATAAAGACCAGAATATATAATACTTTCAGAAATAGTCATTTCTAGGAGATTTCTAATTGTAATGATAGAATTGTCATATCAAAATAAACACAGGGGAAAAGCACACACACACACACACACACAACTACCTTATCCCCAACTAACTTTGTTTGTGAATGCTCTAATCAAACAATAATTGCAGCACGGCCTCGTATAGTTAGCCTTATTATGATTACAGTCTTAAAGCCTGTAAGTGGGTAAGACTGAGGTTGATGACATGCAGAAAATTATTGCTTTCACCCCAACACTGATATTATTTCTCACCCTGAGGGGTTTAGGATGGGCACAATTGCTACTGTTCCAAGCAATAAACTTCAGGTTTAGTCCAAATTAGCTCTAATGGGAATTGTAGGATTAGTTAAAAAGGAAGTAATTGCCTATAGAAATAATAACTATTATTATTAATATTATTATTATTATTATTATTGTTGTTTGATTGTTGTTGTTGTTGTTGTTACATTGCCTAAACAGATAATGTATAATTTTTTACTGATGCACGATAGCAGTGGTAAAGTGCAATAAATTACACAGACTTATTTAAAATAATAAATACACTAGTGATGGGAAGTCCGGCTCTTTTCAAAAATTCGGCTCTTTTGACTCGGCTCCTTTAGAAGAGCCGGCTCTTACGGCTCCCAAATGGCTCTTCATTTAGTATCACTCTGAGCCTTCTATTTTAGCCTGATTTAGCAATTATGAATGGTTTGTGTGTTGGTGAGCAATTTTTTATTCAGTGTTTTCATAAAATCCTTATTTTAATGCATTTTTTTTTGTTACAAAAGAAATACACAGTTACTATTGTTTACAACTGAACATAGAACCACAGCAAACATCAAATAAATAAAGGCAAGATGCTCCTTATTTTTCGGTTTTTGCTCATTGCTTGAATGAAAATGAGAAAAGTGAAGTTACCTGGCCTGTACCACTACACCAGCTGTCTTCGGAGCGTCTGCTGCCCTTCCTACTTTCACATAATAGTATGATCCTAGTCTGTTCTCGCATGTGATTGGCTGCATGGTGTGCCCATCAAAATAAAGTCTGTTGTTGTATGTTTTTCATGAACTGTGATAATTTACAACTTCCTGTTGCTGTTGTTACTATTCTTGTTGTACAACCTGATAACAGTGGACATAAACAAAATCAAGCAAGGAATTAAACCAAGTTATACTTTTCCGTCAAAGAAAGTCAAATAACCAACAAAATAGTTGTGGAACAGTTTCGACTCTGACAGAAAACATTAAACAAAATTGAATGGTGCAACACAGCTAATAAGTGAAGATGGCTTCCTTTATCTAACTCTCCTTCCGCACAAAGGTCAGTCCTGTCAAGACAGTTTGCAATTGGTCAGTGGTGCAAATTTGAGCACAGAGCACTCAGGGTCTCGTGTAAAGAATGAGAGTTGTTGTCGACAAGGGGTGATTTGGCCATAATTCTTTTCTACCACCTCCTCTCTTCCTCTGGGTTGAACAGAGAGCACCTCAGGACAGAGCTTGAACTCCTGATCCAACATACGTGCAAAAAATTCAAGACAGAAAGACTGAAAGAAAATAGAAGGAAATAGAGGTGGAAAGAAAGGGGGAATAAAGGGGAACGGTGGTACACCGTCGGATTAAACTGGTGAATGTTAAATTTAATTGCGTTAAGCTCCATTAAGTTGCCAAGACGAAAGGAAGTAAAGAGCTCTTGAGAAGAAAAAGACTTTCTCGCCCAGTTTCCTACTCTTTTCTCTATCCTCTTAATTAAGTATGTAGTTAATGACTTGAGCTTTTATTGGCAAAAACACCGACAGGAAGGAAGGAAGGAAGGCAAACATGGAAGGATGAACATATACAAATACACAGCATCCAAATAACGAAAAAAAAAAATAGACCAGAAATAATTATGTTCTGTCAGTTTAAGCACAAAAGAAAGTAGATGATCAGTAAAATGACCTGACAGGACAAGAAAAGTGGTCTCTAAATATACACTTGGGGTGATTATGAACGAGATGCTTCTGGGTAGGCTGGTAAGAAGATCTGGTGATTTCTAACCCAATAAGGGCAATTTGAAAGCAGATGAAGTAGAACAGAGTATACAGAATCCCAGATTCAGATTTTAGATTCAGTTTAGATATGGGGTTACAGGTTGCTTTCTGTCATAGGCTTAATTTACTCAACGTCATGTATACCAGAAAACTGATTTCCGTAATCAGGGTAAGGGATTAGAGAAACATAAGTCTCCAGATAGGTTCTCCTGGAAATGACCATGTTTATGAGTGACCAGGTTTCTCATCATCCTTTTACATTTATGCACAGGCAAAACAAAGACTTAGACACATAGCAATGCCCATTGATCCCTTATATATATGTTATACAGATAATCAGATAATCACTCATCTGGTTAAGGGTCACGGGAAGGTTGAAGCCAATCCCACTGACATTGGGCGAGAGGCATGATGCACTCTGGACTGGTCAACGGTCAATCACAGGGTGGACACACACAAACAGACAACAACCCACGCTTACATTCAGACCTCCAGGCAATTTAACCTATTAAACAATTAACCCAACCTGCATGTCTTTGGATTGAGGGAGGAAGTGAAGTACCCGGAGGGAGCCCACACAAGCATGGGGAAAACATGCAGACTCCACGCAGAGAGCATCACACCTGGGGCTTTCTTGCTGTGAGGCAATGGTGCTAACCACTGCACCGCTGTGTTGCCCCACAGCAACGTGTTCTCATATTTTAAATAACTCCATACAATGTCCAATTAAAACTGAAACTAACACAAATTAGCCTCTCGAAGTCTAAATATATATGCATCTCCCTTGGCCAGATTACAAATCTGATTCCCAGTAAATCAGGGTTGGTTCCACTCCAGTCCAGAAGGGGCTTATAATGATCTGAAGCTGTTTTGTAAGAGAATGTCTCATTGTGATGAAACATAAATGTAATTTCAGTGTAAATTTAGCTGCCATTATAACAGGGGAAAGGGAAAGTTACGTAGTGACACATGGCAGTAGTAGATATTGCGTATGCGTCCTGGGGAAACATATGCATTTTTGACATCTGGCTTAAATGTATCTCTGGGTTCTGGCTGAACAATTGGATTTCTGCCTGTTCTCAGTGCTTCTTCGTTGCATCATTTAGACATAGCTCTTTTTTTGGTTTGAAGTTACTTGCCTTCCCTTCTCTGTCTGTCATTCTGTCTGTCCTCCTGCCTGTGCATCTCTTTCTTTGCCTTTCTCCTTTTTCCTGGTTTGCTCTATTTTCTTCAAGTCATTTCTTCAAGTCCTCTTCTTTACAGCAGTGATAACCAAGCTAATCAGAGGAACAGGATCTGTGCTGTGTCAGTGACTTTAGCTCTTTACACTTCACTTCTCTCTCTCTCTCACACACACACATACACACATACATACACACAAACACACAGACGCACACCACAGAGACAACATCACTGGATGAGGATACTGAATGGGAGAGAGTGCATCATTTGGTGTGAACTTTTTGGTGTGAACATCAGTTTCTGGAACACGAGGACTCTGGGCAGTAGAATTAGTGGAAATAAAACTGATTCATGTGCTTAAATAGCCCCAGATTGTTTTATTATAGTGGTTGTAATTTGGGGTTCACTTCCGCATATTCCCTAGAACCGTAGATAATACGTCAGTAGCCTCAGAACCGGCAAAGATCTCAGTTTTATACTTTTCTAGTGATGAATTTGTAATTTTGAAGACATTGGTTATCCTTTGGGCCAAGACTGAAATTGATTGTGGGGCCCAGGGTGAAAGCTATTAGCTCTATGAGAAGATATGAATTATATATGAATACTGCACACCTGCCACTGATGAAATGTAGGGGTGATTTCTGCTAACACTTAAAATATGCTGAGATTATTTCAAATGATGTGTGGATCAGATTCACTGCATCCAAGCCTTGACACTAACTCTCCCCCAATTAGGGCTAAGAAGAAAAAGTCTAACAATCCCTGCCTTACAGCGACTCAGCAGCTGTATGTCATCATTGCAAAGATGTAATTAGAATTTTGAAAATATGGTGTAATATGTGCTCCTGCTCTCAACCTGCACATTTCTATGGGGTCTTAATCTAATATGATTTCATCCGGGAAGGTTTTACAGAGGATAATAGGTGAGTGAGCTTAACTAACATCAGTCTTTCTTCATGCCTGCTTTGTCAAAATGTGATATACAGTGGCAAGAAAAAGTATGTGAACCTTTTGGAATTTCATGGTTTTCTGGATTAATTTGTCATAAAATGTGATCTGATTGTCATCTAAGTCAAGGGTATTGACAAATATAATGTGAAATTCTGATCTTTCATGTCTTTATTAAGAAGAACCATAAAGACCTCATAGTGCTTGTGGAAAAAGTATGTGAACCCTTGAGTTAATGACCTCAAAAAAGCTAATTAGCATACCTGGAGTCTTGTTAAGTAAATGAGTTTGGAGGTGTGGACTAGAGCTACTTTGACTGATAAAAACCACTCAAAGCTTTTGAGTTTGCTCCGCACAAGAAGAATACGCTTATGTGAGCCATGCATCGCCAAAAAGAGCTTTCAGAGGATCTACGATCAAGAATTGTTGATTTAAATAAATCTCGAAAGGGTTACAAAGTGATGTCAAAGACTTTAGAGATTCACCAGTCTGCCGTCTACAAATGGAGACACTTTGGGACTGTGGCTACTCAACCAAGAAGTGGGTGCCCAGTCAAAATGACCCCCAGAGCACAATGAAGACTCATCAATGAGGTAAAGAAACAACCCAGAGTGACAGCCAAAGATTTGAAGGCGTCATTGGAACTGGCTAACATCTGTCTTCATGAGTCTACAGTACGTAAAACATTGAACAAGCAGGGTGTCTATGACAGGACACTACAATGGAAACCGCTGCTTACTAAAAAGAACATTGCTTCAAGCCTGAAGTTTACAAAAGAGCACATTGACACTCCACAGTGGTATTGGCAAAATGCTTTGTGGACTAATGAAACTAAGATTGAACTATTTGGAAAGAAAACACAGCACTACATCTGGCATAAAAAGGCCACTGCATATCATCATGAAAACATCATCCCAACCGTAAAATATGGTGGAGGAAACATCATGATTTGGGCCTGCTTTGCTGCATCAGGGCCTGGCCAGCTTGCAATCATTGAGGGGAAGATGAATTCCCAAGTGTATCAAAAAATTCTTCAGGATAATGTGAGAATGTCTGTACGTCAGCTGAAACTCTGTAGAAGTTGGGTGATGCAACGGGACAATGACGCAAAACACCGGAGCAAGTCCACAACAGAATGGCTTCAGAAAAACAAAATCCACCTTTTGGAGTGGCCAAGTCAGAGCCCAGACCTCAACCCAATGGAGATGCTATGGAATGACTTGAAGAGAGCCATACACATGAGACGTACACAGAATATGACAGAGCTAAAGCAGTTCTGCCAGGAAGAATGGGCTAAAATCCCTCCTGAACGATGTGCAGGTCTGATCCGCAACTACAGGAAGCGCCTGGTTGAGGTTCTTGCTGCCGGGGGGGGAGGTCAACCAGTTATTAATTCTAAGGGTTCACTTACTTTTTCCACTACCATTTTGAATGTTGAATGAGATCAGATTTTTTATTCGTGTTATTATTTCAGGCACATTATATTTGTCAGTACCCTTGATTTATACGAAGATCAGATCACATTTTGTGACAAATTAATGCAGAAAACCATGAAATTCCAAAAGGTTCACATACTTTTTCTTGCCACTGTATGCATATGTGCATATTGTACATTTTACAGTTTGTTGGCAATTATAGAAGAATAAATAGATCATTCTGATATGTCCAAAATGCTGAAAAATTATTAAAACATGACATATATTCATTCAGATTCCTTTGATATTGATGACACTGGTGTGTTATTTATTTATTTTCTCAGTTTTTGACTGCAGCACAAATAGTGGTCTCACCAAAACCGTGGATACAATTTTTAAATTCTGCTATTTTAGAATATAAATCCTGTTTTCTATTTAGTCACAGGATTTGCAAAAAAAATATAAGAATGTGGTCTCACAAAGACCTAAAGCCAGAAGACACAGTGTGGTAGGTCTTAAAGTCACTAGATTTTATCCTGGGGAAAATGGTCTATGGTATGGTACATTGTCTAAACCTTCAGCCTCTCGCTGTGATGTTAATAATCTGTCATGATTAGCCAACATCACAAGTGTCACTACTAGGTTGTCACATGAACGGAAGCAGGCGAGTGACAGCGTAGTTCTAACAAGACACATAGCATAGCAGCTTGTTTCAATAGCGTTACAGTACATTTAGTACTTTACTTGGAAGGTTTTCACACAACCCTGGAGCATTTGTCTGTTTAGTGCACTTAGTTTGGGCTAGTGTGAATGCTGTCACTCAAACTGTGGTGCGAACAACTGCACAAAGAGCACCTGAAAGAGAAGGTCATGGTCAGCTTCCAAGCAGACTCTTTTGGGGTTTGTTTGTGGTCTGAAGGCAAAAGGACCAATAAGGCTGCAGCATTTTAATACACCACATATGTGATTTGTGGTTTGTGATTGTGGGGATCAAATGTGATCAGATGTGACACAGCAATCCCATTGTAATATTTCATGTAATATTTCTGTACAAGACATCTTGTTTTCATTTTTTTCCCTTGGTCCTTATTCACAACATAGTTTTTTGCAGTCTTATAATACTTGTGATTTTGATAATTTGTTATATCTTTGTGACACCAGAGAACATAAATTGAGAATCGTACTGTAATACTTGTGTTAAAATGTATTGCCTGTAATGTTAAGAGAACCACAATATAAGAGCAGTCTTAAAAACAACTTAGGACAATGAAATTTGCAGCCAGGATATTATGACAGCAGTCATAATATGTTGTAATTACCCTTGAACCCTGAATAAATCTATCCCATTTGTGCCCTGATGTCACGGAACGGGAAAGTGGCTCAAGCGCAGACAACAAACACACAGTGCACCTTTACTGGTTTCAAAGGTTTTATTTACAAAGGAGGGGGAAAACAGAAAACAATCCAATAATGGACGAAAACCAAACTTAACGATCCTCCACACCACAGCCCGCAGCAGAGCCAAAAATGCCGGGACCAAACCCGGGATGGGAGGCAACTTAACTTGGCAGCGGGGGAAGACAGGGACACGGTTGAGGAGTGCGGGTGGCGTGAGACTGGGAGGCAGGAGGTGGAGCAGGCAGAGGACAGGCACTGGAAGTCGGAGGCTGGAGCGGGACGGTGACTGGTACCGGAGCTGGCGGATGAGGGACTGGAGCAGGTAGGTAGCAGGTACCAGGTCGAGTGGCTGACAGGAGCTGGAACCGGGGCAAGCAGGAGACTGATGGAGCGGGAGGAGTGGTCACAACTGCACACAAAAAACAGAGGTAAGTCAGGAATCTCAAATACATACGAACTAGGAACTGTGCTGGAGCAGACTAACGTCTTGTGGATCTACAGTCCGGTGTTGCGTAGTGGGCAGCCTGGTTTTATGGAGAGCTTGATGGGTAAATTGGAAGACCACTCCCCACCGCAGGTGAACTCGATCCAGCAATCAGCCTCCCGGCGCCTGAGACACACCCAAACCGGAACACACACAAGGGCAGAGGAAGGAGGGGGGAAAACAGAAAGACTGTGGCTATCCCAAGCCGAACGTGGAGGCCATAACACCTGAACTGTAATTCTTTAAGAACTGTAATTCTTTAAGAATTACAGACAGAGATGTCTGTCTGTACTATGTCATTGCATTGCATCACGCAAATCTGATCACAGGGATAAAATAATTCCAGAATAATGCCACTTTGCAAGGAAATAGCTTGAAAGATGAAACTGCTAGCTTGTCAACATGATAATCGATGTGATAAGTGGATGGTTTTGAAGTGAGTCTAAGTAAATAGTAGATAGTGTCTCTGTCATCAATTAGGGTACTGCATTTGTGGATAGCAACTGTTCATCTTGAGTAGTTTAGCATGTATGTGTTGTCCAGATTAAGCATTTGATTCCTGCACAGCTCTGAATTGGGCCATTCATTGTGACCAGTCTTTATTTAGAATATATGTAAATGGAGCTTCCCTTTTTTCATTGCAGGAAAATGATGCAAATCCTGCTTTCATTATTACACTTCATTATTACACACATCAAAAATATGTCGTCATATGAACTAGGTACCATATGTTTACACCCAAACATGTTGTTTATTATTTAATTATAAAACCACTGGTGATATTCTGCTGCTATTAAAGCCTCCCTGGGGAGTGGAGGCTTTTGGAACCCTGCTGCAGAGATTTGCACCCGATCAGCTACAAGAGTATTGTGTGGTCAGTCACTGATGTTGGGTGATGTGGTCTGGCTCGCAGTCACTTCATCCTAGAAGTGTTGGATAATGCTGACGTCAGGGCTCTAAGCTGGTCAATCCGGTTTTTCCAGAATAAATCAAAGAAAAAAGAAATAAAACCTAAATTTTCTATGCATCTATTTGTCTTAAATTTGACATACAACAAAGGCCCAATGGTTTGCCATGAACATCAGCCGTTGGTTTGGACGTAAGAATGGTCTGCTTTGCATTACATTCCAAAACTTTTGTTATTACTGTGATAGTAACGTTTCCATTGCTGTTTGATATGTTTGATAGTTATCTACAACCCTACTTTGCAAACTGTAAAAAATACCAATCCAAAACCTAAATAAGCTTGAATATGTGACATAAACCAACAAATTAAATTTTCCTTAACATAGTTTATCTAGATGAAATCTATACTAATTTGGCTGTACTCAATATTTGATATATTACATTGATATGTGTGTGTGTGTGTGTGTGTGTGTGTGTGTGTGTGTGTGTGTGTGTGTGTGTGTGTGTGTGTGTTACATCCCTCATGTAATTGTTACATTTGTCACTTTCATATATTCCATGGGGTTGAAGATTCGAAATTCATAAAGCCCACTTATGACAGAGGGTCCAAAACAAAACTGGAGGCTGCCCCCAACATGGTGTACTTTTTAAAAGATATATCTATTGAGTGTATGAAATATCTAGTATAGCCTATTTAGTAACAACACTGCAGCTAGATGATCTATGTTACGAAGAATTACATTTGTTGGTTTATGTCAGATATTTACGCTAGTCTTCTGGAAAATGAGGATTTGAATTGGCAGTCCTTACAGTTTAC
Organism: Pempheris klunzingeri; assembly: GCF_042242105.1. Classification (NCBI taxonomy): domain Eukaryota; kingdom Metazoa; phylum Chordata; class Actinopteri; order Acropomatiformes; family Pempheridae; genus Pempheris; species Pempheris klunzingeri. The sequence goes on from NC_092013.1 coordinate 24,459,829, forward strand.
AAAGTAGGGCTGTAAAAAAGATCTACCTAGTACAGCCGAATGAATAGTAACATTGATCTATGAATGGATTCAGTAATGTAAACCATATAATAGTATCATAATAATAATAAAATTAAGGCAAAGCGGAATGTATTCATCTCCATAGCAATGGTTGATGAGGCTCATGGGTAATGACGCCACTTCCACTATGAAAGATTTTAATTTTATTGGAATCAAAGAGGAAATAATCCAAACTAATGGCCTTAGCAGTAGTTCGTCATATTGTTGAGCTAACAAGAACACGTATGTTTATGTTGAGAAAGCGGTGAAAGTGGCATGTCTCAATTTCTATAGCAATGACCCATGAGGGTCATGGGTGCTGAGATGAACGAGAAATAAATTAAAGTGGATGGTCATAGCATAAAAAACGTATTATTGACTTATCAAACACACGTTTTAGACTGGCAGTGGACCCTCTGGACTGCCACGGACTTTTAAAATATAGAGAGCAAAACAAGGATAAAATCTTGTGATTAAATGTTGAGTATTGTACCGGTTATAGTTGAAGTAAATTGATATAAAATGGGAAATAACAGCACAGCCTCTGTGCTCCCAGGCCCTACAGAAATCTTACTGACAGGAAAAATAGACATGATATAGACACAAAAAGATAATCCCATAGAAATACATTGTTTTTAAATTCATGTCCCTGAGCAGAAATGAGAAATTGGTGTCCACAGACATCAATTCGTAGATTAAAATTGACTATTTCACAAACTTCTTTGAGACTGGGTTATGTCATCCGTACATACATACATAGAATAAGATTGAAAAGAAAGGAAAAGAAAAGAAATACCAGATGTTTATAATACTACTCACTAAATTAAGTTTTATAACTAGGTTCAGGAACAACGACCACGCCTCAATCCCGCCTCATTTCCATACCAAAGTATTTAAGCTCCACATATCCGTTTCTTCCCCCTCTGAATCTGTATTTACATCCCTCCCTCCCAAACCCTCTCTCTCTCCCTTTCTCTCTCTCTCCCCCCTCTGAATTTAGGGACCACCGGGGATCTGAATTCGTAAACAAGAAGAGACGGCTCCCCCATCCAGAATCTCGACACCCCGGTTCACTCCCGTCTTCATGTTGCCAGCCAACACGCTCCACCCACTTACTCCATCCAACAGACCACCACTTCAATCCCTTCATCCCTCAACCCTTCATCTCTCAACCCTCATCCCTTCATCCCTCTCATCTTCATCCCTTCATCCCTCAACCCTCCATCCATCTATCCATCCTACCTACTCCAGCTCAGACATACTTCCACGGTTTAATAAACCTTTTGAAATCGATAACTTTATTGGCGTGGTCTTTGTTAATGCCAGCCAACACGCTCCACCTACTTACTCCATCCAACAGACCACCACTTCAGTCACTTCATCCCTCAACCCTTCATTACTCTCGTCTTCATCCCTTCATCCCTCTAACCTTCATCCCTCATCCCTCTAACCTTCATCCCTCAACCCTCCATCCATCCATCCTACCTATTCCAACTCAGCCGTACTTCCACGGTTTAATAAACCTTTTGAAATCGACAACTTTATTGGCTTGGTCTTTGTTAGTGAAACAAAGTGTATTCGTACTAGTATTAACAGGTGCTGAGTGCTGAGGTGTTGACAGTGTTTAATACTTTGTTGTAGAATTTCATTTGCATTTAATTAACTGTTTCCCCCTTGACATAATTTGACTGACTATAGGGTAAGTTGAGAATTGGTTATAATTGAATGATTGTGCTAAGATTCTCTGCTCTAGATGTTGGTTAATCATTGTTTCATGTTTAATTTGAAATTGAGGATAGGGGGTTGATTGCGCCGTTCTGTTTGGGAAGTGGCAATGTGATTATTTGGAGGTGAATGCAAGGAATTTAGTGCCTTGGCTTGTCTGTATTTCCTAAACTGACAAAAATTCATCACATCTTTTCACTTTGATAATTTAATGGTTCATAAATATAACACCACATGTTTAGTTATGACATGTAGTGTCTCCATGATGAACTGATAATATTACACTTTGATTTCAACTATGCTGCTGCATTGATATGATTGCAGAACTAATACAGTAGTAGTGGAAGAGTGTAGTGTTTAAATACAAACATATGCTACACAAAACGCAACTGTACATGCACCTCTTTAACCGCACACAGTCCCTACTGAAGCAAATGAATAGCCCCAAACTAATGTGTTGATAACATCAAAGCACATTAGCTTGCCCACTGTCATATATACATAACATCTGTATTTTTGTTAGTTGGTATGTGTTGTTTCACTATACTTCATATCAGTGGGAGTCTGTATTTCTGTATATTAACTTGACTTTGCATGTCGTGTGTGTGTGTGTGTGTGTGTGTGTGTGTCTGAACCCATGGAGTAACACTTTTGCTTGTTTTGTCTGATAGAGCATGTATGTATTTGTATGTATTTGTACATGTGCGTGTGTGACTGCATGCATGTATGTGTGTACCCAGCACCAATACAGCACAGGGATGGATAATGTGCTAAAACAGAAGCCTGGCTGGTCTTTTCCCAGAGAAACCTGGGGATTTATGGGCACACATACACACAGACACACAGACACACACACACACACACACACAGACACACACACACACACACACACACACACACACACAGTGTGTACACAGTCTTACATTCACAAATGTGCAAAATCACGTGCACACTTTTTAAATGCACACACACACACACACACACACACACACAAGAGGCTCAGCCAAAGAATGGAATCAGACAGCAGCATTTGGCAAAGCTTAAGAAAACAATGAAGCATGAACATTATGCATGAAGCATGAAGTACACACACTCACATGCATATACACAAACACTGAAATACTTAAGAGCTTCCTTCCACTGAAACTCAAGTGGGCTCAAATGTGCAAATGAGATTTTGAAATGTAGGTGGAGTTGTTTGCAGCATGAACAAAAAATGCCCTTTCGCATTGTTAAGTGATGTACTTCACCAAGTTTAACTCCTAAGTACATACCTACAAGCTCTAACAAAATAGCACTTGCTGTAACACTTGCTTAAGGCTCATTTGTAGTATCCTGTCATTTTTCCATTCACCTGTCAGCCAATCAAAGCCAGCATTTTCCTTGGAAGTGAAAATCCACTAGTTAAGATCTGGGAGATTAATATGAATTCAATAAGGAAAGGAGAACTCGGGGGGGGGGGGGGGGGGGAAAGCGAGACAGAGTGCAGTGGTTGGGAAAGGGACAGAAAGAAAGAATAGGAAGCAGTGTGAGGCAGACTGTAGTGAAAAAAAGACAAATGGAGAGAAGGATGGTTAGTAACAGTTTTCTAAACGTATTTGGTGGGCATATTTAGTTAAATGGTGGTCTGGTGCCCCAACTAGACACAAAGAACAGGCAAACAATTGTGACCACTTTGGAACAAAAGGTCAGGCAGTGGTTTAGACAATAAAAGTGGTTCTCAAAAATGTTTTGAGAATTTCTAATGATGGATGCTCTGGAAACATTAATTATTCTCTTTACTCATTCACAAAATACTTTTGGGGTGTCTCTGAGCAAGGCACTTACCCCCCCAGTTACTGTAACCGAACCACTCGGTATTCAACAATATGGTTGGTCTGGGGAAACCTGCAACGAATGTGAAGCAGAAACCCTGCAAGGTAACGATCAGCATTTGGCGTATTTCAAACTGTTTTAAATTACCCACATTTCTGTTAGGTCTCAAAGTAGGAGTTGGATGTTCTTACAACCAAAGAGAAAGGGTGAGAGGGTAAGTCCGTGGGTGGAAGTTTGAATGTACAAAGCAATTTTTTGCCCGGTACACTGGGGTGATGTCCTTTTTCCTACTTTCAACTCAGCAACTTTTAACCATTATGAGCGTTATTCAACAACTTTGATTTTACCTTCAATGATACCTCCCCCTTTTTCTCCCCCTCCCCTGGGAAAAATCCCTACACTCGACTTTTGGCAATTCATGTGGTTGGCTTGTTTTGTTTTCAATACATATCAAACTGAGCAAATTTCAGTTTTTGAAAATGGGTAAATGCTGTAGAATTTATTTAACTGAACCAAATTCACTACTAATGTCAACCTCGTGACCACGAGATAAAAAGTCAGTAAATGTTAACCTCTGGTAATCTTGAATGTCATGAACATTCATTGGTGGAACTGAAGTATACTCTAAGAAATGATTCATGGGGTTAGTAAATCACCCGTTGCAGTAACAACTGCATGGGTGTGCTGTGAACTAAGGTAGTTGTGACAGACATAAGTTGTTGGTGCTAAATAAAAAAGGGTTCACTGTCAAATTAAGATCATATTTTGCTTTGAGAGGTTTTAGTTGTTATTTTAGTTTATACATATATAAGATTTGCAAATTTGAAACCCCATTGGGAGTGTCATTGCTCCTGGAGCCTGCAATATAGACATACACTACTTCTAAAACCGAAACACTTTGAATTCTGTATCCATCACAAATTAGGTAGAAACAAAATAAATCAAGCTCAGGTCAGCTAAAAAGTCAGTTTTTATGCCATTGGTCATTCTAATAAAGATACGTTAAATATTCAAGTGTGCTTCTCGCAGAGTATTTGTCACTTTTACTTTCTCATTCTGTGATTCTTCCTCAGCCTTATTGCACAGGCAGACACACGCACACACATGCGCACATTAGCATACACGCTGCCACCACCAAGTCGGGCTTAATTGAAAAGCATCTTTTGAGAATGTTAAGAAGTGCCCTGTTAGCCTGGGGAGAGGATAAAGGCTGTTACATTATTCAGGGCACTTGGCCTTTCAAATGGTACACTTGAGTTGGGTTTTACTCAGCCTTGATTTCCTAGTGCTTTGATTTGTCTTTTGTCTTGTAGTTTTCTGGCCTCATTTGCTTCTGTCAGACTAATTCTTTGAGATTAGATATTACTTTTAGCAAATTTTTTCACAAGGATTTAAAATGTACTTGCTGGGTAGCCATGGTGTACATGTTTTAAAACTGACAATTGTGATGTCACTCACACATTTCTACCTTTTTGCCACAACACACAACACAGCATTACAGCAGTGGCAAATGCATGTGCTAATGCTGATGACTTTTTAAGTCTGCTATCAGCATCTGGTGCCGAGTCTAAAAATCTATTTGAAGAAGCACATAAGTTTGAAACAGATCATTTATATTCAAAAAAAGGGTGCCAGTCAGGAAACAAACCAACAAAGCTGACGCATCTCTTCAAAAACATTGGGCATCAAGTCCTCATATGTGATGTATACACAGCTTCTGACTGATGTAGAGTTATGTGCGCTTTTTGAACTCCAAGTTGAATACTTGTTGGGCTTCACTACATGGTGAAGACCACATGTTTCTTTTGTCTGCAGAACTGTGGACTCCATTTCCCAGTGTCCCCAAGTTTCACAGATAGGTGTGAAATCACCCCTGGACCCAGTTCCACAGCCCCCATTGGCCATAGTGGGACACATGATTTTACGACCTCAGGCCAACAAATCCAAGTCACCCCCACTGAACTTTCTCTTTTCCCTCATCTCTCCTGAAGGAGAGACCAGCTCTTTCCCATCGTCTCTCCTGAAGAGGAGAGACCCTGCTCTCTTTCCGGACGTCTCTCTTGGAGAGGAGAGACCCTCTCTTTTCCATCGCCTCCCCTGAAGGAGAGACCAGCTCTCTTCTCCGGACCCACCTCTTCTTCTCCCCCTTTAAGGACCAGTAACAAACTCTAACTGGGCATAATTAGCATAGCATTACTGCATACATGGTTTACCCCTGTTAATGTATTGACTTGCTTTAATGTTCATTGAGTTTGATTATTGTGATGTGTTATAGATTACTGTGCAGCCATTAAGTTTAGTCGATGTCAGTTTGTTCACACAGACACAGAGTCTACATGTAACTAACCATCCTTTCTTAACCTGGCACCTTTATCTACACACACACACACACACACACACACAGTTTACAACAGGCCTAGACTGAGGGACAAAGCTAAGCTAACAGCTACAGCACTTAGCTTTCTTTGTCTCCTCTGCCCCACACCCCAGGGGGGCTGGCCATCACCATTTGGGCTTCCCCCACCTTTGTGGTCCTATCTCACATTCCTCAGCCTAATCACACACACACACACACACACACACACACACACACACACTCTCTCTCTCTCTCTCTCTCTCTCTCTCTCTCTCTCCCTATTGTTTGTTTGTTAGTCATAGACACATAGTTAGATTGTTTGATTGATTTTGTTCTGTTTTAATAAATGTTTTAATACCTGCTTTCTTCTTTAATGTTGTACAAGGGTGAATATTGCCAACCTCTACACTGCCAAGAAGTCCAAAATCCTTCAGCTAGCTATCAATGTGGTAATTTTGGTAGTAATTATTAAATTAATTATAAAACATAATTCCAAATTGATAGTTTAGTATTTTATGAGACTAAATCAATTAAAACGGCTATCTTTTCCTTGTTTTTCGAGGTGGTTCCCCCAATTGAGGTGGACTTTATTCAAAGTTCCATTAATTTTAATAATTATTAATTATCTTTGATAATTATTAATTATTTATGATAGCCAAATTGAACTTACCACTTGTTAAATCCCAACATACTTTAAAATATTCTTTTTGGTCTGATGTAAAGGCAATCTGTTAGTGTTATAATAAGACCTACCTGGAAGGTATGTTGGGTTCAGTTTTTAAAATAAAGTTCCAAAGATGTGCGAGGCAGTCTTTCTAACTTCAGTATTTCCACCTAGGGTTTAAGATAAACTTGTTAAGCTTGTTCCAAATAATCACACTCACAATCACACCCACTACACTGTCCCCATATGATTTGAATAAGTGAATAATAGAAATCATGGGGGGAGGAGAGCCTTTACCTAAAAACCTGAATGATTCTTTACAAAACTGGGGTATTCTGTTAAAACATACAGTAGCACTCAAAATGATTCAACCCCCATTTCAATTTAGGTGTATTGGCAGAATTTACAAACCTTCAGTAATGTTCTAACTGACTACAATGACTAGCTCAAATGAGCAATTTAAATTGCGCAAGACAACTCATGTTACAGGTGTTTTTTTCAAAATTCAACACAAAATGCCACTTTTGATACCTACTGCAGTCTCAACATTTTTCAATTCCCTGAATAGAATCCCTCATAAGAGCACTCATTTGCCAATTAGATGTTGTCTCAACCACACCTGAAGCAACTAATCAGTTCGGACAGGGCATATACCACATGAAATAGAGTGGAACAGACCTGTGTTGCTAAGGGTTGTAAAAAGAGCCAAGGCAGAGGAAAACTCATGACAAAAATAGAAATAAGGACACAAAAAGTAAAGACAAGAGTTAAAGGATATTTGGAAAAATCAGTACGGAGCAATCAAACTGAAGTTACAAATCATGAATTCATACTCATAATTCATTAAGCAGACAATATAAAGGTATGCTCATGTGTACTGTATATAACAAGATGGTGGGGGGCAATAAACAAAAAAGTATTTGAGGAGCAATTCCTGAGGGGGACTGCCACTGTAACCGGCCATCTTTTTGTCAAAAGACTTCTTCTTTAGGTAGAGGAGATTGGAGCCAGCTTGCAAGTTATAACAAAGTTTAATCTTACATGTAAGAGGAGCGTTTAACAGTGCAACAACATCATAGAGGTTACAGAGTAAAAGGCTCATCTGGTGAGCATATACAGTTAGGTTTTATAATGGGCGTTGTGGGTGTAGTTCTCACACATCGTGTGATCATCTACTGGCGTGAGAACTTCTTCTTGTCCTTGTAGATATGAGACTTCCCACCGTTGCAGAGCACACCCTTGATTGCCACTCTGTCTGGCAATTCGCAAGAATGTCCTCGGATGGGAATTCTCATAACACTTTTCATTCCAGACAGTTCCAGGTAGTCAAATACTGATGCCCCTGGAGGGTCTGTATGAGATGAACCGGCCCTTGGCAATCTATTATTGCTGCAAGAACACTGGACCTGCATTGTCACGGTAACAATAATAGAAACGTGGTTAATGTTCTGAAGTGGTTGCAGTTTGGTTAGATTTTGGCACCACAACTACAAGGTTAATGTAAGTTAAGCGCTAAAATTGCATCATACACAATCTCCACCATGTAATTATTAAGATATCTAACACAATATATCTATCCAAGTTTTTTTCTTCTTTTTTTTCTTTTTATCCAAAACACCTGATACCTGACAGAATCTCTTCAATGATACTGACTGAGGAACTACACATCAAAATAGATATTGGGCAGCCTAGCCATTGCCTAGCATGGCAACTTCACCATCATCAATGCACGAGAGTGAGTGTGAATTGGTCAGTGTAAAGCAAATCGTAAAGTGCTTTTCCATAAGAAGAAGAAAAGTGCTCTATAAGTTAAGTGCATTTATCATTTAACACTAATATCATATGTAGTGGGCATAGCAGTGTAGTTGTGGCGATCCCCATCATAGTGCTGTCTTGTATCCCCAGTTAGAAAGAAAAGCCAGCTGTTTCTAGCTTCAAAACTTTATCACCAAGACCCAACTTTTTAGGTGGATCCGTACCAGCACTGCTGTTCTCCCTGGGGTGTATAACAGGGAGATCCAAGTCTGGACCAAATCTAACTTCTGTGGAATTCTGAGAGAAAGCCAAAGTCTTGCTCTACTGACAGCCATGAAACCTTGGACCTCCACAGCAGACTTAGCAATGTGGCTATGACAATCATTGTATTGTGGAAACAGGCAATTAGACCAGCCAGCTGTTTAAAACTGCACTCAAACTGCAGAGGAATAAGACACTATTCAAGAGTTCAAAGACATCTTGCCAATGGCTTCATTCAGGCCACTCAGTAGCCCTGATTTGCTCTCAACTGAAGTCTGACAACTGAGATAAGATTTTAACAAACTGAAATTCACTGCCTTTTCCCTTAAAACCTTGGCTTTGAAAGGTTTTGTGGGTGTCAGCATAACAAGTGGAGATGAAGAAATGTGTGCTGGCATGTGCTTAAGGCAATCGAGTGTCAATCGTTTACAGTGAAGCACAAAGAGGTCAGGATCCTCAGAAGATGAGTAAAGATGAAAAAAGGTAAATTGAGGTGTTTTGACTGACAGTGTGACAGGCGTTAAGCCTGCATGACTGCTAACCATGCAGCCAAAATCCTATGCCTCTGGCAGTAGGGAGCTCTGGGATGAAATTTCAGTTGTGGCAAATGATGATCATAATGTTGCACTGTATGAGTGCCAGCTAGATGGTCCAGCTGTTCTTTTTGTTCATTTTTTTTTTTCCATATGAAAATATTCCAAGTCCTACAAGCAAATCATAGACTGGAGGCTGGTCAAATGAGACTCTTATAAATCTGTACAATTTATGCAAAGAGTTTGCTGAATAAAAACAAGATGCAAATGGTAAGGTTTGTTACTTTTGAGTCTTATCCAGATTTTGATCTTATTCAGGATATGAAAGTTTACATATGTAGCCTGGTCATAAATGATTGGGTCTTTTTTCCTCAAACACATTCAGAAAAGAATTGTGTTAATTCTGCAATTCTGATGGTTAAAGACACTCACGGGGGTAACAAAGCAGCACAGCTATTAACTGCCATTCGTTAACAACATCAGTTAAACCAATGAGGAAGCAGATCTACCCTCTATGTACAACCTCTGAGACACCTTCCTCAGTGGAAGCTTAATGTTCAGCTTTCAGCTGCAAACTGTTTACAGTCGTCTTCTAATCAACAAAGCTGCAGATACCACAGCACATTAACTATTACAGTAGACGGACTTTAGCTCAATACCTCCTGCAAATACCTCACACTAATGAACTCTAGACTAACTAACAACAGTAGTGGATTGTTTCTAAATAAAAGAAAAGTTACATTTGTTGAGCCACAAAATTCATAATTAATCTAAAGTAACATACATAAGCTACAACACATGACCAATATTAAAATTCAAATTTGTGCATAATCTTTTGGTGCTGTTGTAAAGTAGTCCGGCCAAACAGGTCAAGGAAGGTGGTAGGCAGACAGACTCGGCAGAGTTCTTGAGTGCAAACGAGGTGCTTTTATTTTACAGTGCTCCATGAGATAAATCAAAACTATTTACAAAAAAAACATAATTTCCAAATTAAACTGTAGCTACTCAAAAGAAACCTATAGTGTAACAGCACAGCCCTCACGACTCAATCCAGTCAATCCAGCCCCCCTCAATCCAGGTACCCACTGCTTATATAGTGAATCCAATTTCCTCCTTTGCTCACTTCAGCGCAACCGTTTGGTAGCATGGGGACAGTCTGTACAGTGAATTGCAACTAATCTGCAAGTAAAAACCTACAAACCTCTAGACCTTGATCTATTTCCCCATAATCTAAACAAGCAAAAAGCAACAATTTATGTATTTTAACAACAAATATTTGTCAAAAGGAAACAAAAAAAACCCTCCACATGGTCTAACCCAATGATGCCATGCTGACATCACCTAAACCATAAAATGGGGAAGTGTGGGGCCGGCCTCCTCTCAAACACTCCTCCCACATGGTGAGCCAGAACAAACAAAAGGTAAGTATAACAAAGGAATGAACAATTGACCCATATTTAAACCTGCAAATGAATAAAGGGTAACTGAACTAAATGACTTTAATTCTTCCTGCGCTCGATGTAAAGTGTAACCTGACATACAAACCCAGGATAGTAAGTGTCCTGCTACACTAGCCTGGATAATCAAAGCAAAAACACATAAGGAAAACAGACATGTCCAGGGACAAGTGGTGAGAAGACCCATGTGCTCACCCACTTTGTCACAGCTGTACACAGCACGGCGAGAGGTAGAGTACACCCTGGACTGGTTGGAAGGCCACGCTCTCATTGAAGTTACCAGTTAACCCAACCTGCATGTATTTGTCGGAGTATCCAGAGAAAACCCACGCAAGCACAGGGGGAACATGCAAACTCCACACAAAAAGGTTCAAGGTTTACAGCGCAAACCTGCTGGCCAGCGGATTCAAACCTGGCTCCTTCTTGCTGTGAGGCAACAGTGCTAACCACCATGCTGCCCAGCTGTACACATTGTATTTAAAGGATATAGGCTACATTTTACAAGTCATGCTTGTTTTCCCGAGATTTTGAATACAGTGATGATTTATTTCAAGGGCAAGCTTCGTATTTTCTGCCAAATTTTAACAGGCATAGCTGTGTACCTCCTGCCTTCATTCCCCTGCTGCACAACCAAAGAGCATTTGGTATCAGACTGCGACTACCGAAGATACATAATTTTTTGGTGATCGGGCGTTATCAGAAAAAAAGGCTTTTTGAATTTGAATGGCATTATTGGGTCATGGGAGGACACCTGTAAAGCTCTTGTGTACAATAAACCACCTGCCATACTGCTTAAATGAAAAATACCAGTGTTTTAAGTGCAAAACCTATGTAACACTCGTGTAAGGAAAGAATTTATTTTGGTATTTTGTTGGTGGCTATTTTGTTCTGATTAACAGGAGGCAGCAGCATCTTTCCAGTGCACCTGAAAATGAAGTGTCATATCAAAAGAAACAATCTCCATTTTATATTCACTGAATGGCAGCCAAACAGTATGACATTGAGCAATGTGTGTATGATGGGTGTGTTTGTATTTTTTCAGGTAATATAAACAGTTGGACTGTTATTCAACCTCCACTGCAAATTAGGTGTGTTGGCAAAATGTACAAACTTTCAGCTGTGTTCAAAGAACAACTCCAACAAGACGAACTGAAATAGCTCAACACAACTTTTAAATGATATTACTGGTGGTTTCTCTAAATTCAACACAATATGCCACTACTACAGTCTCAAAATCATTCAACCCCTTCTTGACGAGCATCTTCAGTATTTAGTAGAGTAGCATTTTGCTGTTATGACCTGGTGCAAATGTGATGCATAGCCAGAAACCAGGTTCTGACAGCGTTCCTGAGGAATCCTTCCTCATGGACCAATATTTTTCAACCTTTTTTGAGCCACGGCACATTTTTTACATTGGAAAAATCTTGCGGCGCACCACCAACCAAAAATGTTGCAAAATGACACTCTGTAGCCTAATATAGTTTATATAATTACAATATAGTTTCTCTCTCTCTCTCTCTCTCGAGTTCAGCAACTAGGTAACTAGCTGTGAGGGCTTTCTCATTTACCTTTGTGGTTTTTCTCTTAAAAGTTCCGTTTCTCTGTGTTTTCACACAAGCGAACAAAATAGTTCGTCGGCTTGTTTTGAAGCGACAGGTGTTTCGTTTGGCGATGGCGTTTAAACTTGCTTGGCACCATGGCGCTGTTGGACAGCTTCTCACCACACACCAAGCATAATGGAGTCGGTGTCGTCTCATCCCCGGTGAAAGTAAATCCAAACGAAAGATAGCTTTCGCTGTATTGCCTCGAGCTCACCGTCTTTGCTTTCTTTTTACCACCACTCATACTAGGGCCTGTCTGACCTGGGTCAGATTTTGGTCCAGGGCCCAGTTCGGAGTTTGCATTTTTCTTTTTTAAAAACTTCTCCATCACTGTCACCACAACCTGTCGCATGCGTCACTGATTCTCTTGTCTCTGAGAAGGAACGAGGCAATTGACTACCTGCTGCCACCTGGACGAATGTTACATTACTCTGCCAGTCACTATATTACAGCACAGACACTCGACAATGGCATATTATTTGCAGATAATAATTAATAAATGTTAATAAAAAAAAGAATTTTAAGACTAATTAAGTGAAATTGGATAATTTCTCACGGCACACCTGACGATCTCTGTGCTGCGGCACAGTGGTTGAAAATCACTGTCATGGACAATAGCCTCCAGCTCTCTAATATTCTTGGGTTTGAGTGCTGCAACCGCCTTCTTCAAATCCCACCAGAGATTTTCCATGGGATTCAAGTCAGGTGACTGTGACGGCCACTCTAGTATCTTCCACAACTTTTCTCTGAAGCCAAACCTTGGTGGACTTTGAGGTATGCTTGGGATCAGTGTACTGTTGGAAGGTCAAATTATGCCCAAGCTTCAGCTTCCTCACAGGTGGCAAAACAGGATGGAATCCTAGGATGGAATGATACTTGATTGAACCATCTTGCCCTCCAAACACTGCAGATTTCCTGTGTCAGAAGAAGCAAAGCAGCCCCAGAGCATCACTGAGCCACTGTCATGCTTCACTGTAGGCAGGCAACAATTTAATGATGGAGAGGAAAAGAGATGGGAGAAAGGCATGACTGATGCAAAGTATGAGGGATGCAAAGCAGCTGACAACATGTGGTGTGTCATCACCACAGCTCAAATCACACCTTACCCAGAATCCTTTATGACCCCTAAAGAGTCTCTTTTTCTGCCTTATTTCTGTTTCCCTTGAGGTGAGTTTCGAGCAAATCTCTATGGATCACAGTGTGTGAGCATGCTTGTGTGTTTGTGTAATTTGCATGAAACCAAAGGCCCATCCCCTTCATACAAGATAATCTCACAAAGGTGCTCTAAGCCAAGTAGGAGCTGCAGAACAGTTGCAAAGGAAGAACTGTATTACCTAAGCCAAGAATTTGCACGAGGGTGTGTATGTGCCGTCTAATGCCAGTGTGCCTGGTGGTTTCTTTGGCACAGCTCTAGTAGCCCTCCTCCACTCCTGTTCTCACCAGTGATCTGCCAACTGCAAATCTCTTCTCCAATCCACATAAATTCACAGTGATAACTTCCTGGCATCCGTCTGTCATCTCTGTTTTTATCCACAGTTTTGTGGTCAGGTTGTACCTTGCCAGGACACATTCTCAGCCATATAAAAAAAAAAAGTAGACTTAAAGCACTCTTTAATAAATCCACCTCAACGTGAAGGTGCTCTTGACTTCAGTGGTCTGTCTGCTGTTGGTCTGATATTGACAGCTCTTTGAGAAATTATGACAGAAATGACTGCACCTTGTATTGTCTGTCCTGGCAGAAAATCTGTACATAAATAGTTTCTAAATGATATTATAACTCATTTATCAACTTATGTTTCATAGGGGAGTGATTTTTTTAAGACATTTTGGCCTGGCACTTATATGTAGGTAAAAGGGAAGAAAAGCTTTTGGGGTGCAACGAGTTGACAACTGGGCATTTTAGAGGAAAGTATAAAATAGTTGGTAAAGAGCACAATACTGGGAAACAAAATTCTAATCTAGAAATAATGTAAATAGCAACACCTATAACCTGTAAAGTATAAAACACATTTCAACATTACAGTTACAATATTCTCCCTACACTGTAGTACAGTGAGAGTACAGTAAGATAACTAAAGGGGCTATGGGGAAAATCTTCACTGCTACAGCACCTACAAACCATAGTTTCTCACATTCCTCATGTGCATAACACAAGGCACTTTAATTATCTGGTTTAGTTTGAGGTCGTCTGGCTGTGGCGCAAATCTCACCTCATAAGATTCAGACTCCTGATATCTCAGAAAACATCCACTGAGCAAAGTAAAAGACAGACTGTAGATCACTGGCAAAAACTTAACAAACAAACAATAAAGATCCTCACCAGAAAATGACAGCATTAGTTCTACGTACACGATTACATGGGTTGTTGGAGTACACTGACAGTCAATTTATTGAGTCATTCAAGTATGAGGACAGACGTTCATAAGCTGTAGAAATACAGTAAATCCAAATGCTTCATAACGTACCTGCTTGTAATTACTGAATACAATTCAACTTGTAAAAGAAAACAACTGTAGTGCAAAGTTAGAAATGTAAAGGTGCTCAGATAGTGAGTGTTTGCCACCAGATTATTGTTTCCAATCTAAACATGATGGGTTAAAATAGCAGGCAGGTGTTAAAAGTGCTATACTTTATCATCACAATAATCTTGCTCCATGCTATGCTGACGACTATTGCCTTAATAGGCAACATAAAACATGTTTTTTACTGTGCATCTTTAGTGATGTGTCCATTCGCTCCCATACTTAAAAGCCTGACTCATGTAGTCAGCAGACAGAAAAAAGGTTTCCCAGAGTCACAGACCATAACATAATGTTTTCAATTGGATTGCTTTAATGTCGTATGTTGTAGAAACTACTTATTCTGTGGCCTTTGTGTTAGAGATAGAAACTGTCCTAAGGGCAATACTGCAAAATATAACATTTTAGAATCATTCTCCATTAACTTTATTGCACTTTTGTCATTTTTAGTGCACCTTCCAAAAAGACAGAAAATGGGGAAATACATTACAACAACACTAAGTCCTCTGATTGAAATGTCAGTGATCACATTACAGTTAGAAATGCTTATCACTTTTATCCCTTGCCTCTCTATTACCTCCCCTTTCAAGCTGTCTGTTCATCTTTCCCTCCTTTCTTTGTTTTGAACACTCTCTCTTCCATCTTTCTGTCCTTTGTTTCAACCTTTTATCCTACCCTCTCTCTCTCTCTCACGCCATTCCTCCATGTCCAATTCACTCCTTTTATCTCATTCCTTGCTCTGTCTCTCACCCCCTCCCTCCATCTTCACACACACTCCCTTTCTTTCTCTTGGCTCACATTCAGACCCCCTTTGTCCATATCTCTCTCTCTCTGTCTCTCTCTTGCTCACTCTGTCAGTATTTTGTACCAGAAAGAGCTTAGTCCGAAGACAGATCAATAAACCATCAGTTGCATATTGAGAGCCAATGATAACAGCTGTGCCCTAGAAGGCTAATTCTTCCTATCCTCACTCCCGCTTCCCCCTTCAGTTTGTTGGTCTTCTTTCTATGTTAGTCTAATTTTGTCTTCATTATATATGAAGTTTGAATTGCATTAGGTCCTGCTTTTGTCTTTTGATGCTCCATTGTAACCTGTTTCTTCTTCTCTTTATCTCCTCTATTTGCTCTCTGTTAGCATTAAGCCTACTGTCTTTGTTGCAGAGGATATACTGTAGTTGGAAATCAGTGTGCAAACTCAAGCTGCACACATCCAGAGCAACAAAATCCAGTCTAGATCTAATGTTTGAAGACATGCTACTGTAACGCATGTGAACTAAAGGGGTTAAAACAAATATGACTAGTTAAAAACAATTTAACTATTGACTTCAGGTTTAAGTATTATGCCTATATCTCTGTTATTAGAGACTACAGTTGTGATAACGTTGTCTGTTTTTGTCTCCTCAAGTAGCTCCAGTGTAACAATGTTGAGCTTTCGCGAAAGTTGAGAAACAGATCGAAGTTAAAACGGTTATTGAAGATGAGCAGTTATCAGATGATAGTGAAACGGTTTCAGTGTAGAATCCAAGAGACCATCAGAAGTGACAGTTTCAGTAAGTTGCATTTTAAATGCCATGGTAAGCTAGCCCCTCGGTTCTATTTTGCTAGCTTTGTTGTGTGGTAGCAACTGTTATGTTAATGATGCTCAGACAAAGCTGCAGACCGAACATACCACCCTCTACGGCACTGATATCATACACACTCTTGGCGCTGCATATACTCCCAATAACATTACATCCTCCTAAAGATGTTTTTTTTTTTCAATGTAACAACCTTAAATACAACAATGATGCTTCTATGTAAAACCTTAGTTCAAAAACAATGAAATAAATTCAAACAAAAAAGCATTTTACCCAGTTACAGTGGGGCAAAAAAGTATTTAGTCAGCCACCTATTGTGCAAGTTATCCCACTTAAAAAGATGAGAGAGGCCTGTAATTTTCATCATAGGTACACTTCAACTATGAGAGACAGAATGGGGGGAAAGAATCCAGGAAATCACATTGTAGGATTTTTAATGAATTAATTGGTAAATTCCTCTGTAAAGTAAGTATTTGGTCACCTACAAACAAACAAGATTTCTGGCTCTCACAGACCTGCAACTTCTTCTTTAAGAGGCTCCTCTGTCTTCCACTCGTTACCTGTATTAATGGCACCTGTTTGAACTCGTTATCAGTATAAAAGACACCTGTCCACAACCTCAAACAGTCACACTCCAAACTCCACTATGGCCAAGCCCAAAGAGCTGTCAAAGGACACCAGAAACAAAATTGTAGACCTGCACCAGGCTGGGAAGACTGAATCTGCAATAGGTAAGCAGCTTGGTGTGAAGAAATCAACTGTGGGAGCAATTATTAGAAAATGGAAGACATACAAGACCACTGATAATCTCCCTCGATCTGGGGCTCCACGCAAGATCTCACCCCGTGGGGTCAAAATGATCACAAGAACGGTGAGCAATATAGAATGTCCCTTGCTCTGTCTGAAAAGTCAAATGGACTTTTCCCAGATGTGACTTGTGAATTTCCTGTCATTTAGTTTGTTGTAATGAGTTTTACAGCTTTGAACATGTCCTGGTACATAGCTGTGTCGTGGAAATTTCTGAAAGATAAAGTCTGCTGCAAGGAGTTCTTGTGCGCATTTATTTTTGCAAAAAGGAACAGCTGTTACAGAGACAGTCCCGCAGTCTAACAGTTCTGAAACAGACTTCCCTGAGTCTCTGTCTCTGTTGCTTTTTATGAGGTGAGGACCTGTAGGCTTGGGGGTTTGGCCTGTAGACCCTGGGATATGCAAAACAATACACATCCTGTTGATCAGACGTTATTTCAACACCTCTTTTGTTCCCATACCTGGACAGGATGCATCCTGACAGACCAAATGTTTTCTTCTGTGGTCTGGTCGGGACACACCTTGGTGGATCAAACTGTGAATTTACATTTCTTTGTCTTCTGACATGCAAATTCCCATCACAGCTGATTTCCTCTTTGGATGTCCAGTATTGCTAGGTTTCATTTGAAACTGTGGTGGAAAATCTAGAATGAAAAAACAAACTGATGAGAAAGAATTAGTCTCTGAGTGTTTTAATGCAACTTTAGACTTTGTACAAAGGGTCGAAACCATACAGTCAACTGCTGCAGAAGGAATCGGCCAACAATACATGTCCACCAGAATTTTATACACGGGACACAGGACACATTCAATTCAGTCAATTTGATATACTGCATTAGATAATTACAATCAAGACCTGTACTAGACAAAACAGACAAGACTTTGCATCTGAGTTGACAGCACTTCTTGTTCTCCCAAGTTCAAGTAGAGTATCACATATATCAGTATAAAGTTCAAGTAGATGTTGGAGGTCATGTACAGTCCAACTTTTGTCTTACATTGGTTCAACATAAATGGCTTATTCATTAGACAGATTATGGACAGTAATGAAAGGGAAAATCAAGTGAAATATGATAGTGTTCAAGTCAAGTGTGATAGTGTAGGAGAGTATTTATATTTAGTACAATTTTTTTTCCCCTACAGAAACATTATTCCTTTCTGTTCATTCATTCATTGTACTGTCTCTGTAGTTCCTTAGCTGCTTTGTCCCAGAGATCAACTGTAATCTGTCTCGGACCATGCATGACCAGTGTAATAGTTGGATCAATCTGGAAATGGTGTTTCTCTACTAAGCATCCGGTCTTTCAGAGCATTATTGTCTCTCTCAACACCATATGTTTGTTTCTTAGGGCCTAGCTTTGAGCATGTGGTCTTCCCAGTGTTGCTGGAAATTGTTGCTGTGTTATCTCAGACCCTGTTTTGTGTTTTTGTCCATTCTATAGACAGGTCTGAGTTTTTCTTCTGATGTTCAATGAGATGTTGAATATTTCCACTGACATTAAATTGCAATCCGCAACAGTGTTAAGCTCAAATGTCACATCCCTCTTGTTTGTTATCAGATCTTGAGTCCACTCATTTTCATCCTCCATCTCTGCATTGTCAATCATTTTGATGCATACCGGTTGGTCCACTTAAGCTGCGCCAATGAACATGTCACTGTTACCCTCACACTGTTCCAACAGCATGCAATCTCCAGCTATTTCAATTAGATGCCTTTTGATCATCCCGTGATGCTGACTTTGTCCTTCTCTTCTCGTCTCTATTTTTCTTGGTTGTTTTGACAGTTTTTATTTTACTTACCTCAGTCTCTTCATCAAACACTTCAATCAGAATCGATGTGATCTCACTGGCACAGCAGACATAAATTGCCTTTTCTAAGGTAACATCCACTCTCTCATAGCCTGCCTCTCACTCCATTACTTGTTATGTCACAGACTATCACGTACCAAAGAGTCATGCAGTTGTCCAAATTCACAGTCTTTCGTCTTAACTTTCAAATATGTCACATAGGTGTCTTTGGTCTCTATTAGTCCTTGAGCCTTCATAAGGCAAGGCAAGTATAGCTATAGTTATTTGTATAGCACTTTTCAGACACAAGGCAATTCAAAGTGCTTTACAGGGACATAAAACGCAATGAAAACAAAACACAGAAACATTAACATTATCATAAAAAAATGTGTTGATGTATGGTTTCTTCACCACTTTAATTTTATCTCGCGATATCTTGGAGGACAAATATGTTTCAAACCTTTATTCACCTGCCACATGTAGAAATGTAGCATACTGTACGTTCCTCGACTTTCAGCTATACCACCAGTTGTGCAAAACAGTTAAAACATCTGGATCTATGGTTTATAGTGTAGTGAAAAAGACAAGTGTTGTGCTAAAAGAAATTAAGCCTGCACGCTGCTCTGTTGATTGAAACACTGGAACTATAGGAATAATGGAAAGTCACTGGAGCAAATATATATATGCTGAAGGATAATATGTTGTTTGTAGTTTTAGTAATTATTCCAACTATGACCTATATTCTTCACCATGGTTTGGATGCATATACTTTTCACTATGATTTACAATAGTTTTCAGCTAGATAGTAGATTAGAGATTAGAAAAACTAGGCATTTCACTTCCATAGAGATGGTCAAACCGCTTCCACTATTAGAAACTGGCAAAAAACATGATTTTTCATAGCATTAACCGGTCATATTGTTGACATATCAAGCACATGTTTTTGACTGACAGTGGAACGCTGTGGACTAATGTGGACTAAAGAAAATAAAGAGAGGAAAAGATGGATAAAATCTCATGATTAAATGTTGAGTAATGTAGTAGTTATAGTTTATAAATGAACATAAAATGAAAAACAACAGTACGGCTTCTGTGCTCCCAAGCCATACAGAAAAACTGACATAATGAAAAAAAGACATACTGTGGGCTGAGGGGCATGGAAAAAGAGAAATAGGCTATATGTCCATGGACACGAATTAATGGACTAAATTTTATGGCTATTTCAGGAACTTTGGGAAACCAGGTTGGAACTTACCAAGGAGTAGGTTACATGTCTAGGAAACTATCATTGATTGTATTTAACATTTAAAGGACAAGAAGGAAAAGACATTTGGGAAACTATTCTTTCTTGCTTAGAGGTACATGTTCACATTCATACCACTCTTGTGCTGTACACTAAATATGAAGCCACTGCCACCAAACCAGTGAACGTAGCTTTAGCACAAAACCTGGAAACATTGAAACAGCCTGGTTATGTTCAAAAGGTTAAAAAAAATCGGCCTAGCAGCATTTTACTGGAGGCTAGTGTATGTGATTGACTTTCTCTTTTTTGCAGCAACTAGCATGGAAGAAATAGTTGCCTAGCAACTATACAGAGTCTTCAGGAAGTTACTGGTCCCAACCAGGAGATGCACCATGTAACCCGTGTAAAATGGTGATTTGTTCTTTTCACACTTTTTTTTTTTGTTTTTGTACAGATGAATCAAACAAGATATAATGTGTTGATCAGCTTTTAAGTGCTGGTAGGTGGATTTTATTACCTTTTGACAGAGGTAGGCTGATTATTATTTAGACAGATAATTTAGATTTAGACTATATTAGATCTGTTTGTCAGGCCCATATGTAAATGCCTGTAAAAGCTTTTCTACATCTTGTTTGTTTTTACAGCTATGCTTGTCAAAGGTCATAGTGATCTCAAAGCAAACAGCATGGATCATTACATTGCCAGTGAAAGGCTAATTACAAATTTATCCAAGTGAATGGTGTTATTAACAGAAGCAACATTACTTTGTACAATATAAACTTAATTAATATATTGCTTAAAGCTGTTGGCGCTGGTGTGCGTGTAAACATTTCTTTTTTCTCTTTGAGAAACCTACTGCTCTGTAATTACTGGATTCTTTAATATTTAATCTTTTCAGGTCACATATCTTTGTGTGTGTGTGTGTGTGTGTGTGTGTGTGTGTTTTTTACATGTAACAACTTTTTCAGCTGCTGCCAACTCATATCAGGGCACAGACCTTAGCCATTTTTCTTCATAATGCTGAGAAACTGCTGAGATGGCTTGAGAAATAAATTGGTGCATCTACTTGTATTTTATGCATGTGTGTGTATATGGGCGTGTATATCCAACTGTTAGTTTTGGAAATGTCAGCTAATAGATTTTGAAGCGCTGTGTTAAGTTAAACACAATATCTTCAATGGATAACCATGAGAAATATACTCCAGGTCTTTCTCTCATTGCTCTTCCCCTCATTTGTTCTCTTTATTTATCTTTGTGTATTTTCCTTGAGTGTGCCTACTGACAACGTTGAAATAAACCACGATAAACTTGATCCCAAATGTTTTTCAGTGTATTAAGAGTTCCCTGCAGAAAGGAATGCCATTGTTAATTTTTTCTCTCTGCCTATTCTGGATTTCTTCTTTTATGCTCAACATACAGTAGATATATGCACTACTGTACACTCTTCTCTCTCTCTCTCTCTCCCCTCAAAGGCCTCAAGTTGCCAGAACAGCATCTTTTGAGGGAGAGTTGTTATTGTTGTCAAATATTTCATGGTCATTGTGCTGATCTCTATATATTTGGTGTGTACAAGTGTATGTTCTGGTGTGTGTTGGATGTGTCTTGGGCTACATGCCTGTGTGCACATCCATTTTATGTTCCTGTCTGCATAAACATTTATTTATCATGTGGTTGTTAGGCACCTTGCCGATTTTTACATATTTAGTGAATTTATGTGTTTATGCTTGTGTGCGTAGGTTGAAGATATTTTCATACCTGTGTATAAAGGCACATATATTTTAGTGTGTGTTTGCAGTGTTATTTGTGTAATTGTGTTTTGGGGCACAGTTCAATATTTGTATAATTGCTGGTATCTGCTGTGCGTGTCCTAATGTTACCCTGATTTTCTTTTTTTATGTAAGAATGAATAATCAGAGCAATCCAAAGTTTATGTGATTGTTTGCCGTTTGTTGCGAATTAAACATTATGTGTCTCACTTGTTTCTGCTGTTTATTATGTTTATGTGCCTGGAGCTGGATCCATGAGAAAGTCTCTGTCTCCTTAGCTCGCCTTAAAATTCACTCAGGCCGTCAGTGCTTTGAATTACTACATCAAGAGCAGGTTGATTTAGCATTTATTTATTCAGAGCGGCATTTAAACAGCCAAGGGAGAGACTAACACACTGGAAAGACAAGTTGAGTGGGAGCTTGTGCAGGGAAAAAAGGAGGAAGTGAACTTAAAGACATATGAGTTTATCTAAGCATTTCTTTCAAGAACCTTCCCTATATATTGTCTAATTTCTTGGGCCATGTTTTCCAATTTTTTTTTTCAAAGCAAAAAGCCATCTTTAATATTGTAATCAAGACTGAATTGTTAAATTAATTTAGAGTTAGACCTGTGGGTTAAAGCTGTCTGATAATTGTGTCATCTTTTAGTCACAGAACATTACACATCTAACTCTAGACCCATAATCATAGGTTTTACACTTCAGTATGCTTCATCTCCACATCTGTATGTACAGTATGTGCCCACTTAATCAGAGCCTTTTCAGGCTCATAGAGCCATTTCCAATTGGAGGCGAAGAAACAATGGAAACGAAAATGTTCCTGCTGCTTTTTATAGGAGCAGCTCCCACGTGGCTGAAAGAACTCAGCCTGATTGCCTAAACATATACATCTAAATTTCCATGAGTGCAGTGAGGAGGTGAATGGATAAGCCTATGATACCCTGACAGAAGGGCTCTCCCTTTTAGGAGAACATTGATTTTATATAAACGTATTATTATATCCAGCAAATCCTTCAAATAAACCTCAAGCACTGATATATACATTGATATAACTGCCCTCCAGAACAACTCACAGCATTTTATGATCTGGCAGCCCTATCAGCAGGACATCATATCATCTGTGCCTTCCAAAGCTTCAGAATGCCTTCAGAAATCAGTGTTGTAGAAATAAATCTGTTTTTTTTAAGAGTTACTGGTCTCTGGTGTGATCATTCCTCCTGTCTATACAGCCTGTGAAGGGATATCTTCACTGTTTGCGACAGCAGGACACAAAACATTCATGGAAAAAGTATTTTATTTGTTTTCCTTTAACATCCGCTCATGGAATCTAAAACATGAATTAATTTGTATTTTATGGTTGTTTCAATAATTAAAAGTAGAGGCTACGGGTGCAGTTGGTAGCATTGAGAAGAGAGTGGACTTAGCTTGCTTTGGAAGCTCCAGGCAGCTCCAAAGCTCCTGCCTGCCCGGGGCGGGGGAGGCAGAAGGGGGCCTCCAAAGCTGGCTGGCTGCTGTTCTCTGAGCTTTCAATTTCCCCATTCCCCCCCCACGATAAAATTTCAAAAGTCCATCCACCATATTTAGTAAAAATAAGCTAGCTTGACTTTGTGATTGTGTTTTTATTATTAAGTTCTCCACTTAGCTGTACCATACAGTGGGGCAAAAAAGTATTTAGTCAGCCACCAATTGTGCAAGTTATCCCACTTAAAAAGATGAGAGAGGCCTATAATTTTCATCATAGGTACACTTAAACTATGAAAGACAGAATGGGGGGAAAGAATCCAGGAAATCACATTGTAGGATTTTTAATGAATTAATTGGTAAATTCCTCAGTAAAATAAGTATTTGGTCACCTACAAACAAGCAAGATTTCTGGCTCTCACAGACCTGCAACTTCTTCTTTAAGAGGCTCCTCTGTCCGCCACTCGTTACCTGTATTAATGGCACTTGTTTGAAGTCGTTATCAGTATAAAAGACACCTGTCCACAACCTCAAACAGTCACACTCCAAACTCCACTATGGCCAAGACCAAAGAGCTGTCAAAGGACACCAGAAACAAAATTGTAGACCTGCACCAGGCTGGGAAGACTGAATCTGCAATAGGTAAGCAGCTTGGTGTGAAGAAATCAACTGTGGGAGCAATTATTAGAAAATGGAAGACATACAAGACCACTGATAATCTCCCTCGATCTGGGGCTCCACGCAAGATCTCACCCCGTGGGGTCAAAATGATCACAAGAACGGTGAGTAAAAATCCCAGAACCACACGGGGGGACCTAGTGAATGACCTGCAGAGAGCTGGGACCAAAGTAACGAAGGCTACCATCAGTAACACACTACGCCGCCAGGGACTCAAATCCTGCAGTGCCAGACGTGTCCCCCTGCTTAAGCCAGTACATGTCCAGGCCCGTCTGAAGTTTGCTAGAGAGCATCTGGATGATCCAGAAGAGGATTGGGAGAATGTCATATGGTCAGATGAAACCAAAATAGAACTTTTTGGTAAAAACTCAACTTGTCGTGTTTGGAGGAGAAAGAATGCTGAGTTGCATCCAAAGAACACCATACCTACTGTGAAGCATGGGGGTGGAAACATCATGCTTTGGGGCTGTTTTTCTGCAAAGGGACCAGGACGACTGATCCGTGTAAAGGAAAGAATGAATGGGGCCATGTATCGTGAGATTTTGAGTGAAAACCTCCTTCCATCAGGAAGGGCATTGAAGATGAAACGTGGCTGGGTCTTTCAGCATGACAATGATCCCAAACACACCGCCCGGGCAACGAAGGAGTGGCTTCGTAAGAAGCATTTCAAGATCCTGGAGTGGCCTAGCCAGTCTCCAGATCTCAACCCCATAGAAAATCTTTGGAGGGAGTTGAAAGTCCGTGTTGCCCAGCGACCGCCCCAAAACATCACTGCTCTAGAGGAGATCTGCATGGAGGAATGGACCAAAATACCAGCAACAGTGTGTGAAAACCTTGTGAAGACTTACAGAAAATGTTTGACCTCTGTCATTGCCAACAAAGGGTATATAACAATGTGTGATTAAAAAAGAGGAGAGGAGCAGAATTGCTTGTTGACAGAGATGCACTTCTTTTGCGAACAGCCAGGAAGCTGCTCGCCCAACAATCATTGTATCATGGCTCTTTGCGGCACTTCTGCCTCCTGTGTGTCCCCGGAATAAGAATGAAACATAAACTATATTCCACATAGCTAGAATTAACTTAAAATAACTTTGAATTAGAAGTTTCTCAGCCATTGCCATTGCCAAGCTCCTCCTGAAGCTTAAGATGTCTGATGTACCACTATCAGGATACGGTAACAGTTTGAGAATTTAATACATTTTTGCACAGGACAAAGATGATGAATTTTGTCCCATTTTACAGCAAAGTGTTGATAGGAAGAGAACATATTTCATTTGTTCATTGGTGTGTCAGATGGTTGCACCTGTGCCAGGGCTAGTGGTTTGTAAAGAGTCCTAAATGTAAGGGATGACATCATTGTTGGTTTAGTTTGCCCTATTGTATCTCAGCGTGGTTAAAAAAAAAAGGCATCATCCAGTTTAATTAATCACTGATTTAATGACCAACCCACAGAGAACTGACTGACCAAAATCAAATGCACCCAAGATGTTCCATGACCAGCGGGTGCGTGCTTGCTAGCATGCTAACTGCTGTAATGTCCACAGTGGATCCTTTTTCTACATACACTGAGGGACTTTTTAGTCAGTAAGCTGTCTGAGGCCTTTCTGCTGTTGGTGACAGTTTGTCACATTGTCACTGTAGACAAGCTTCCATCTCAAAATGCTTAAAAACTTTGAAAACTTGCAAGACAACAAATAAAAGTTATCCTGTGTACAAAAGTAAGCATCTCTTTGCTTTTTTTTTCTGCTCTTGACGTAACAGTTATTTAATATATGTAGCCTAATAATGCTTGTTGCACTTGCCGCTGTGTCTCTAGACCTTTGATTTATGCATATTTATTTATTTATGTATATTTATTATACTTAATAATTTATAATCAGCTTCATGCAGAGGCTCAAAGTGTGTAGAAATTGAAATTATTGTTTATTTGGATAGACTGTCTAAAATGTGGATGTAGTTTCTGTGACATCACCCGTAGGTTTCTGAAAAGTCAAAGTGCAGTGCTTGACTCAGACTAATCCTAATTACTGCTACAAAGCTAGCTAAGGCTAAAAAGCTCAGCTATATGCTATTCTGTGTTGCCGTGGGTCATTAAAACATTTGAATTGTATGAAAGCTATGTATGCAGTGACTACAGACCAGAGACTGCTCCTTATTTTGTGTATTAATTAACATGTTTTAGGCCCAGGACATAATGGCTATCTGAGCAGCACATGTGTGTCGCAGAACCTGTTGCTTTTTTTCTCATCACCCACAGTAACAGATTAGGTCACCCACAGAGCCCATATGAACAGCGTGCAGCTCATTCACAGCTTGGCTTTGGCTCACACTCAAGACTCAGTGTCCCTACTTTTTCTGCATCACACGAGCGGATCACAGAAAAAATAGATCTTTGATAGTCATATTAGCATTATACCAGCAACATTATATAACTTTCACTACCTGTAGAATAGGATACAGCAGTGGTGGGCCGTCAGGGCCAGCAAGGCCTTCTCTGCTGGCCTAAACTCAGAATCACTTAATATTTTCCCATCAATCTTTCTTAGATTATTCCTAATAGTCTATGCTCCTCATTTCATAGCGTGTCTCTGTGTCTCTGGGCTGGGGTGTTTCCAGCAGTGTATGTCTATATTAGAGCTTTTATCCAATCATATTTCAGCCATCATGTGTTGCCAGGGTCAAAGAAATCTGCCCTGAGGCCTTCAGAATCAAAAGCGCAGGCACCCGTAGCTTAAAATACATCGCAATGAAACTGTTGCTTTACCAATCAGATTTCGAGTTGGTGACCCCAGGGCCTTCCAGCAGGCGTACGATGACGTTAGTATTTTCACGTCCTCTGATTGGATGGTCAGAGAGCGTAGCCAAAGCTAGCGATTCTTATCTGTAGCGACCTGCACAAGCTAAAACTTTATCATAATCCTAAGTATTAATAGCAGTTTTTTTTAACCCACTATGGCTGACGGAGGAGAAGATGTTAATTTGGTCGCAGATCTACTTAGAAATCCATTTTCAAGGCGGACTTTCCAAGAAAAGCTGGACATTTTGAGGAAAAGCCAGCCCACCCCAAAGCTAGCAAGCCTGTCCCAGCCGGGAAAAGGGTTTGTCCGCCACTTTCAGGTCAGCAACTTTGGCTTACAGGCTCAGAGGAGCAAATTGTATTGCTGGGAATGCCTGGTATTGGCAACTGAACGACTCTGTGTTTGGAGCCGAGTCGGTGGTTAGAGTGTTTGATGTATATGGAGCAGGTGCACAGCAGCGCAGCTGTGGCTGCAGTGAAAGGAGACTTGTTGAATTCTTTTAATTGGGTTTCTTGCTTTAGTGATGACATTCATTCTCCAGGATGAGATACCTGGCTGCGATGCAACGTCCTGTTATACTGCCTTTCTGTATAATATCAATAATCTGTATTGATGGTTTCTATAGCTGTGGCGTCATAATGATGGCATTAAGAGGTGGTTTGATTCAGGTAGGATGCCACTGAAGGTGTAAAATGAACGGCCCGCCACTGGGATACAGACATGAAAAAATGAAATATATCTTTTGAACTCAAAAATTCCTGCATTGGTTTCAAATTGAAAGCCCTGCAGCATTTCTGTGGACAGAACCAAGTCCTTTTTTTGATGGCCATTAACAAAGGCAAGCCCAGTCTAGCACAGCAGTAGCACCGCAGCATCTGCACTGTCTGTGTGGACAACACACGCGCAGCAGTTCAGGGAGAAAGCCGTCACGCACAGGTCGAGGTGGGCAGTGTGGCCCAGGCATTCTGATGAAATTAGATGAATTGATGCATGAATTGATATGAATACTATATCTTTATTTAGCTTTAATCATTGTAGAATATTGGTCACCGCAAGACTAATAATCAGGACTTAACTATCACGAAACCTGAAAAAAAACAGTAACAAATCTCACCACTAAAATGTAGAAATATTAAAAAAAAAAAGAACGAAGCCCAATGTTAACATGCGAACATGTTCATTTAAAGTATAAATAAAATCTCCTGTAAAACACTGGTGGCCCAGTGTGAACATTAGTTTAAATACTGATGCAACACAAAGCATAAATATGAATCTTACTCTCCTTTCAGTAACAGTTTTGTAACAAATCACTGTAACGAAAGTGCACACTGACTATGGCTCTACCATTCTAGAAACCTTGTAAGCATGTTATATATAACCATGTGGCTCAAAGGGCATTGTATCTTTTGCTATGGACGCTGTTATCACTGTGCCATTTTGAACCTCATTCATAAGGGGTTATGCTCCCTAACATTTCAATCAGCGATCCCTGCTGGGTGGTAGTTGGCCTATGTGACAGAGTGGTAGTCAGGTTGTTAGCAACTGTCGCACGTGGCATTGTGACGCTTTTTTAAATGCTTTAGCAGATTTTTAATGTTTAATGTTGTAAATGGGGGATCAATAAAATCCATCTTCAGGGTCCAGTGTCTTGTCCAAGGGCACTTTGACATGTGGACTGGAGGAGCCAAGGATCAAACCACCAATATTATATTGAGGACAACTCACTCACCTGTGACCCACAATTTTTCAGTTTTAAAAGGTAATGTGAAAAGAGTTAAAAAAAAAACTCATTCATTTTACATACTGACTATGACGATGGGAAAGAGTTTTGCTCGTAATCTTTTACTACACGTGGTAAATACTGATTGTATTGAGTAATTCCTACAGCTGGTAACTTCCAGGATAAAGTTTATTCCATGCAGGTTGTGGCCTCATCAATGTGTCCCTGGTCTGACAAAACTAATGCATAATGAAGGGATATGGAGCAAATTGAAACTACATGAAACAACATGCGGCACCAGGAAATGCAGTCTTTCAGTGAGCCTGTAACCTAAAATGTATTTACTTTGAAGTAAACTAACAATATCTAACAATTGGAATGTATATAGCATCTTCACTGGTTTGTGAAACTGCAAGCACTCTTGTTCAAATCCCTGGACTGGTTTTAATATATTAATGGACGTATCAACTCAATGACTGAGAAGGATGGGACTGCCCCTTGAGCAAGGCACTAAGCACCATAGCTGCTCCATAGAATGGAGCTCTCATGCTGGGTTTTGTTGATTCAAGTCACTCTCCTGCTGTTAGAAATAAATTAAAATCTACTTCAATCAATCAATCAATCTTTATTTATATAGCGCCAATTCACAACAGCGTTATCTCAAGATGCTTTACATGAAGAGCAGGTCTAGACCAAACTCTTTAATTAGAGAGAGACCCAATGATTCATGAATTCAAAATTAAGGATTCAAGAATTCCCACATGAGCAAACATCAGATACTTAAAGTCAGTGTTCCTGTTTTTACTCCAACCTTAGCAGACATAAGCACAAGTACAAATCCTGCACATTTACAAGTGTCATATTGTACATCACGAGTGGTTTGTATAATATATAACATCAAAACGTGTAAGTCAGTGTAAGAGAGAGCCAAGGAGAGATGGAAATTGACAGAAAGATGGAAGAGAAACAGAATGAAAGAGATCGTATAGGTGTTGACTACTGTTGTCTACTCTCTCTCTCTCTTTCTCTCTCTCTCTCTCTCTCTCTCTCTCTCTCTCTCTCTCTCTCTCTCTTTGTCTCTGGCACTCTATCTCGACCTCTGGAACAAATCTCATTTCCTCAAGCTGCTTTGCTCTGAGCAGAGGAGATGCTCTTTTATGTGTGTGTGTGTGTGTGTGTGTGTGTGTGTATGTGTGTGTGTGTGTGTGTGTGTGCGCGCGCGTGCGTGTGCATGTGTGAGTGTGTGTGATAGAGAGAGAGAGAGAGAGTCGGAGACAGGCCGATAGACAAAGAAGTCCAGAAGTGATCCCAGCCACAGGGCATTCTAAAACACAGCCAACCGGTCACCATAGTAACTCAGCCATCCTGGAGCCTTGGGCTGCTTACGTCAACTAAACACACACACACACACACACACACACACACACACACAGATACACAAACACCCAGACACACACTCACAGTTTGTACTACTGTAGTTGTGAGGACCTCATTGATTTAATGCATTTCCTAACCCTTAATTCTGGTCTTAGCTCTAAAATTAAATTGGGATGAGCCATGATTTTGGAATATTTGAATATCCATTAAATTCTAAAAAAATTAGTTGACATGAGTATTGTCTTGTTTTAATTAATGTTTATTATGTGAACTATTCAAATAATCTTTGAATAGTTCACATAATAGTGACTATCGTATAGTATTTTTGCTTGACATGCACATGCCTAGTTTTAACCCTAAAACAGCCCTTAGAATAAGAATTATGGACACAGACCTCAGATGTTGTACCTGGAATCTGCTATAGCCACTCTCCCAGTTTGTGGGTCACAGGATCCAGTGCTCCGATCACCACTGGCACCACTGTTGCCTTTACTTCCCACATCTTTTCTAGCCTTGGTATTTTTCGAGCTTCTCACCTTCCTGATGTTGCTGTTGCTCGGGATTGCTACATCTGTCATTATTGCCTGTTTCTGTTGTTTGTCGATCAGCAAACAACACCACTTGGTTAGTGTGGATCACAACAGTTTGTCAGTCTGGATGGAAGTCCCACAGATTGTAGCTCAGTCGTCCTCAGCCAATTTGTCCTCCACCCTAACCGTGGGGATTCCAGCCCATACTCAGTGCAGATGTTCCTGTACACTATGCCAGACACTTGGTCACAGCATCCCATGTGCGCTGTTCCTGCCTGCGTGTTACACCCTGCTATTATGCTCTGGATTGTTTCAGGAGCATCTTTGCATAGCCTGCATCCTGTCTAGTGTGGTAGACCCTCGCCTCTATTGATCTTGTACTAAGTACCTGTTCTTGTGATTAGTGTTTCTGTGCTGTCTTTTCACCCAGACTTTTCTGGTAGGATTTCTTGATATCAGCCACATCTTCTGTCTGTCAGTGGTACATGTCATATAGGGGGCTTGTCCCTCCAGGAAGTTTCGTCCTGCTCTTCTTCAGGAGGCCATCATCCTGATGTATTTCTGGATCTTGGTTGTTTTGTCCTGGACAGTGGCTGTCACACTCACCATTCCTCCCTGATCTCCCTCACTTCACTGAGTTTACAGTGTCAGGGACTTGGGATGAAACCCGGCATGCATCGTGAGGAGCTTCCTTGTCTTGATATACTCCGTGTAGGTACTTGGCTATTTCTTGGTTAGCTTAGATCTTGGGTTTCAAAGCATCCATATATCCCACATCCTCTGCGCCTCACTGGGGTTACTCCATATTCTAGAGATCCACAGATCCATATTCTCGGTTCTCGGCCACCTGTGTTTATTTCCAATGGATAATTTTTCATCAGTTCACCTGACGCGGGCTTGTTGACCCAGGCCATATGAGCCAGTTTATGTTTGCAGTTTCACTCATTTGGAAGTAGACTAATAAGCTAACAGCACCAAGCACCTTGCCTTAGAGTCCACACTGGAGATAAGCATCAAACCCTGACTGGGATATGAAAGACCTCGAGTACCAAAGTCAGTAGTGTTAAGTGTTAAGAGCTTATGCTGTACCTACAGTTGCTACGCCCTCGATCTTTGCTGTGGCTGACATAGACCTGCTCAAAAATGCACCATGTCAGCACTATGGGGACAGCAAGAACTGTGACAGGTCATCATGGGCATCTTGTGTTGCTGATTCAGGCGAAGACAACAGCAAGTACGTTGGAAAAAAAAGAGTTTTCAGAGACATACATCAAGCAAAGCAGTAGCGGATTGTCCGTACCGTTGTCTGAAGGGCAGTGTTGAAAAAATAAAAAGTGCAACAACTGCATGTGGTGTGGCACCTGCATGTAGAAAGTTGTTCATCTGAAAGTTATGCATCTGAAAGTTATGCTTCTGTGATAAAATAGTTCCAAATCTTGTTCTTGCACTGCAATGTTTTTCTCCACCAGAAGGATACTGCAGAGGGCTCTTTATCATGCTATACCTACCATACACTTAACAATTACAAGGTTTTCACAGTAAATTCCTACAATAAACTACTGTAATTTTTACTTTTGCAATGAATGACAGGAAATTACTTGGAATATTATTGCAAACTTCTGTGAATCCGGATTGCAATGGCTTTCTGAAGTGATCTCACAACACTGTAAGATGGCCTTTTCTAAAATTAAATTGAAATTGCAGTGCCAGGAGGTGCTGATCTTTAACTCACCATCTGCAGCCCAAGGGAGAAGAGACTCAACACCAGTGTCACTTAATAAGGTATGTGCATTTATTTTTGCATGAAATTATGTGAATATATTTAACTGTGTCTGCACCACTCTGTTACAATTAGCAAACATGTTTGTGGCAGGTTAGTTACAGTAACAGTAAGTGTTGTTTGTTAGGTTAACTAGCTAATGTAACAGGGTTGAAATCATATCTCTATTTTTATGTTTGAAGAATTTTCATTTCATTTACATTTCAAACTGAAGCGTTAATACCTGTACTGTCACTTTAAGAGGGCGCTCTCTCTTTGATGTCAAAACGGCGCCACTCTCAGTTAGCGCAGCGCAGACTATCATCTCAATAAAAAAGGCCAACAGGTTCTGGCGAGCAGCATGTTTTTAACATTAAAATCAGCCACAAGAGAGGCAAATCATGCATCAAACTCAGTGTCACATGACTGACTATTGACACCCCTCCACTCAAAGTCAATCAAGGGGTCAATTCACCACGTCACCTGCCGGCCTCACTGTCCACTTAATCGGCTGCCGAGTTTTTTCATCAGATGCAGTGTTTTTTGGGCTCTTAAATTTCAGATCACTAGCAAACAAATTCTTTTTCTGCTGTGAATTAATTTTGTCAAATCAGTTCGATCTTATTATGCTCACTGAGTCCTGATTAAGTCAATGTGACTGTTTTCTCTACTACCTTGGACATTTTGAATCATTTGAATCACTTAATTTTATGATAAATGGCAGGTCCCTTTAGTGTTTTAATGTACAGTCTCCCTAAATCTAACTCTAGTTTTATTGACAGAGCATACATATGTTACTATGGATTTTATAGACATTGACATAAACAAGCCTTTTAATCTGGCACAGTCAGTTGAAGGCCCTACTCATTTAAAGGGGTACACCCTGGACAATGCTCTCTCTTATGGGTTTGAAAGCTTAAATCTCTGTGAGACTAGCCTATGTGAGTTGGATCAGAAAGCGATTATTTTTAGGACTATCCTCATACCTCCTGCTCCCTGTGTCTACTCATCTCCCTTACCGTGTCCTCAATACAATCTCTGGTGAAAATTTTAATGAGGCTTTAACCTTTGCATTTGACATATCAAAAAAACCTGTCTACTAACATGTCTACAAATGACTTAAGTAATACTTTCAATATGACGTGTAAAACCATACTCCAACGCACCTAGGGAAATCAGGAAGGTCAAACGCACTCGCAGCGTTCCCTGGCTTACTAACACTACCAAAGAAGTTAAGCAAATATGTAGACAAGCTGAGTGAAAATGGAAAAAGGACCGCGTGGTGGTACCAAATGAATACCCAAAAGAACTAATGGCCACATATCAAAAAGCATTAAGAGAAGCCAGAACCGCCGACAAGCCCCCATAACCCTAGAGTTCTTTTTAAAACCATGAATTCCATAATGAACCCTCCCCCTTGCCAACTGGCTAATGCCTCCTCCATGACCTGTGAACAATTTTTATCTTTCTTCATCAACAAAATACAGGATATCAGACTCCAGATTGGTTATGTTGCTTGAAATCTTTCTCCACTCTGCGATCCCTCTGCCTTCCTCAATTACTTCAAACCCATGTCCATGTCACTGTGTACTGTAAAAGGCATTATTTTCAAACAAAAACCTTCATCAAGTTCCATTGATGTGATCCTGTCCAAATTTCTGGTTTTAACAATATTGGTCCCATGATTTTATTTATTAGAAAGAGTCTTCTGTCCATTGGGTGTGTTCCTCCCCGTCTGAAACATGCTGCAGTGCATAGGTTTTAAATAAAAAACTAAACCTTGACCCTCTTCATTTTGATAATTTTAGACGCAATTTTAAATGACAATTTTTATCAAAAATTTTAGAAAAGGTTTTTCATTCTGAGCTGACTTCTTGTATGAACAGTCATAGTATCTTTGACAAATTTCAATTAGGATTTTGTGAACATCACAGCACTGAAACTGCCCTTTTCAAAGTTACTAATTACTTTTTACTGACAGTTGAGGGATACATCCCTTGACTGGTTCAATCATACCTGTAAAATAGAATTTTTTCAGTATTAATTGATGATGCCTCCTCCTCTTCTGTGGCCCGTCTAACTTGTAGTGCGCTCCAAGGCTCTATCCTCTGCCCTACGCTACTCACTATGTACGTTCTACCACTGGATAATATAATGCATAAATATAACATTCATTATTACTTCTATGTGGATGACACACAAATATATGATCCACTTAAAACCACTGAAGCAGGCAATTTTAATAATCTTTTATCTTTTCTGCCAAAAATATAACGATGGATGGCCCAAAAAAAATTTAAATCATTCTTTTTGGTCCTCCAAAGCCCCTCCCTATCATCAAAAAACACCATGGTCTCTTCTGTCCACCAATGTTAAGCCTGCAGCCACAAAATCTGGGCATGATATTTGATAGTGACCTCTGATTTGATCAACAAATTAGAAATTACAACAAATTAGTTTTTCTCTGGTCCGATCAAAAGATAAATTGGAGGAACTGAGGAGCATTGTGATCTTAACCCTTGTGATGTGTTAACATTCTGTATATTCCCCTTGCCCTAAGGGTCAAAAATGACCCCCTTCACTAAACCCCTAAAATAAAGCAGCTTAATTGAATTTTAAATCCCAAATCTAGTTTGCATGATGAAACAACCTGTTATTCATCAATTCAAGTCAGTTCAATTCAATTCTATTTGTATAGCGCAGCTCACAACACAAGTCATCTCAGAGCGTCTAGGGGGTTTTCTCTGCCGCCACATGGTGGCGGTGCATTTTTTACCCTTAGGACAACAGGAGGGTTAAGAAGGTCACACCTTTATCTCCTCTCGGCTAGGCTACTGTAATTAATTATATTCAGGGTTAAGCCAAAACACAATCTTTCTACACTGAGTTCGCCTTTGATAATGACCACAAATAATTGCATGTTTCATTTCATTATAAATGTCAGTAAATAGATAATAATAGCAATAAATGAAGGAATTCTGTCCACAGAAATGCTACAGGGCTTTTACTTTGAAAGGGAAACCGGAAATCCATCCATTATCTTCCGCTTATTCGGGGTTGGGTAGCTGTGGCAACAGGTCAAGCAGGGCACTCCAGGCACCCTTCTCCAAGCAACGCTTTCCAGCGTTGGGTTGGAACACAGATCGACCGGTAAATCAACGGACCACAACGGACTGGTACAGTACCCACATTACTGCTGACGCCGCACCCATCCATCTGTCCATCTCGCGCTCCATTTTACCCTCACTCGTGAACAAGACCCCAAGATACCTAAACTCCTTCACTTGGGGCAGCAACTCACTCCCAACCCAGAGGGGGCAATCCACCTTTTTCCGGCAGAGAACCATAACCACCTTAGAGGTGCTGACCCTCATCCCGACCGTTTCACACTCAGCTGCAAACTGTCTCAGCGCATGCTGAAGGTCACGGTCTGAGGAAGTCAGCTGAACCACATCATCTGCAAAAAGCAGAGATGCAACTGAGATCCCCAAACCGGACACGCTCCTCACCTCGGCTGCACCTTGTGATCCTGTCCTTGAAAATCACGAACAGGATCAGTGATAAGGGACAGCCTTGGCGGAGTCCAACACCCACTGAGAACTTGCTTGACTTTGTGCAGAGAATGTGGACACAGCTCTCACTTTGGTTATACAGGGACCGAATAGCTCGTAGCGTAACGAACCTGGTACCCCATACTCCCACTGTACCCCCCACAGGATTTGCTGAATGACACAGTCATAGGCCTTCTCCAAGTCTACAAAACACATGTATACTGGATGGGTAAACTCCCATGACCCTTCCAACAGCGAGGGAACATTGCCTTTTGGGTTCCGCGTCATACAGGGTTTTTGAACCGCTCTTAGTCTGGCCACTCCCCTGGAACCACTTTGCCTTGGGAGACTCTACCAGGGGCTATAGCCCCGACAACACAGCTCACAGGTTCACAGGGGCACACAAACTCCCCCACCACGATAAGGTGGCGATTCATTGAGTGAGAACCGGAAGTGATTTGGACCATGAAACTATTAAAAAGTTGTAATCTTCCTAGTTTGATGTTAAAACATATCTGTTTCACTGTAGTTTCTGCTGCAAACTGCGTGCGTGTCTAAGGTACTCCAAATCTCTAGATGAGCCACAGCCGAGGCACGCTGCTGACGCGGGTTGTGTGACTGCTCTTACCTGTTAACATGCCCTTCTTGGACTGTTGACATTGCCTGTTGCCACAAACAATTCATTGACTGTCTCTATGGACTGTTGTCATGAACAATTTAGAGATTGCTTTGACAGATCATTGCCCTGAAGAATGAATAGACAGCTTTCAAACTGTTATGCAGTGGCTGATTTGGTTACCAGCTTACAAGGAAATTGTTAGATTGATTTAATGTCGAGAGTGCGACGGTTTGAAGGAAAGTGATAATACTAATGGTCTGATACAACTTCAAGAGTAAATCCTGCAGTAAGGGTAAAAGATAATACAGCTATGAGAGATAATTCATGGGCTTAAAAGTTGCTTAAAAGGTAAAAAAAAATCTCATTGTTTTTGAAAACTGTTACAATCTGAAAAGATCAATATCTATCTATCTCATTATTTGTTGTTAAAACTGAGCTGTAGTAGCATTATCAGTGATCTGCAAAGTAGCATTGACCTGCAAGTCTGAGATTGATAGCTTTTGTCTCCACCCACTCTCCTCAGGGAAATTGTGTAGTTATCCTCATTCAAGTAAAAGTTATCACTCTGTTATTATTTCTCCCTGTTTTCAGGTATGTTGACAGTGTTTTGCACAGATTTTGCACTGGTAAAACTGACACATACACATTACTAATGCCAAAAATGGTAATGGGTATGTGTGAGCAGAGCTGCGCTTGTTAGTAGAGTGCAACTCGTTAGCAAGTTAGCAAGTGATATCCTGCACATTTTGCTGAATGTTGGTTGTTATCTTTGGTGCAGGTTTTCTCAAAAACAAAGTTGAACAACATTTGGAAGAGCATATCTTATAGAATATGTGGAGTAGAAAGCTGAGACGTTCCTTTTTACAGATATGCAGATAACTCAAAATGTGTTTCTGAGACAAAGTGACTCAAATGATGGAGCAGGTCACGGTGTATGCCGGTATACTAGGCCTCTTCAGTAGCCATGGTTAGCTTGAGCGTGCACACTAGCCTCTTCTATTGGGAGAGACTTTGGAGACAGAACCGAAGGACAGTGGTGAGGGTCTGGAGGTTGTACTCGGAGGCTGTAAGCCTGATCTCTTATTAATGCCACTGACTGATACTCTAGCAAAGTTCATATTGGTGATACATCTATTTTATTTTTTGCTATATACAGTTCTGAAGATATTTTCTATGAATGAATGTATGAATGAATGTAGTGTATTGTAAATTTACAATAAAGATGATCAATTACAGTATCTGTATGTATCTAAATCTATAGAAAATTATGGGCCAATTTTTTTGCAATAAAAATAAATTTGATATGTAAAATATAAAGTATGAAATACAATAGTAATTAGTATACAGCATATAGTATTTTAATGTCATATACATCCTGTAAATTTACAGGAATCAAGTAGTACTATGATTAGGGTACAGCACCATAGTGTAATTTGGGTGTAAAATATTGTGGGTTTACAGTAATGTTGTGATTGGGTTCAGATGAAAACAGTACATTGCTATAATATTACTCAAAATTGTGAATTTACATTTATCACAGGGAAATATTACAATATCATATTGTAATTTCACAACAACATCTATGAAATTACACTGACATTTTTAACCTTCCTCTTGTGTTAGTTTCCTGTTACCATCTCTTATGTTAAGGGGACGGTTTTGACCCGTGTCTTAAATCAGCTGTAAAATACACTAAAATCAACCATCTATCATCCAATTTGTTTCTCATCTCTTGGTTACCTTGATAGGCTTCCTTATCCATGAAAATATTGGTTTTAATATTTTTGGTGTGGGCCCCTGGGCCTTATTTTGTCAGTATACCCCTCGATTTCAATTTTTAAAAAATGTAAAATGAACCTCAAGAGAATCATATAAATAAATAAAAGGTTGTTGTGTTACCTGAGCATTACTGAGGGGATTTAGAACACATCTCTTAAATAAATTTGTTTGGTTTATTTTTTCATTTTAATATTATTAACTATAGTAACATCTATGGTGTTACGGGTCAATTTCGACCCATATATATTTACTTCAAGAAAAAGGCAAAAAAGTAATTTTTTTTTTCAGCAATAGAAGTTTAGTACAAAGACAAAATGAAAAGCAGAACAAATATATATATGTGTGTGTGTGTGTGTGTGTGTGTGTGTGTAACATAACATAAATATAAAAAAATATAGATTTGCAATATTTGCAGGTCAAACAAACAACCCTGCAGTCCAGTAGTCATATCAAAGACCACGTTTTCCTTGTTTTTTCTCAGGAATGCCACTCACAGCTTTGCCTGTGTAAATCTGTATATTCCAAGCATAGCTGGTTTTTGCATCACAGGCTGCCCAGATTTTTATGCCGTACTTCCCTGGCTTACGGGGTATGTATTGCCAGAAGGGGCATTTTCCTTGGAAAGGGACAAGACGTTCATCCACTGTCACCTCATCAATGTCTTTCCACATGCCGCCATAGACTTTTTTTCCTTCAATGTTTGTCATAGTAATGATGACTCTTTTTAGTGACAATGGCATAAATAGCTCAAAACATGTCTTGATGTCACTGACGCTAGTCACAGCAAACCTTGTGATTCCAGGAGTCATTTTGATGACATTTGCAGCAGCTGCCCTGCCATGTACATCAGGAGGTACTGAGCTCCAACAGATCTTATCATTTTTGGACTTGAATCTTTCAGCTGGAGCAGCTTCAGCACCGGTGACCTCCTCATCAGACTCATCAGATGTGTCTGTGTCTTATGGATGATAAACCTGCTCATCCGAATCACTATGCTGCTCTGTGTCCTCTCCCTATTTTCACCAAAAATATTATCCAGAACTTGGCTCACTGAAAATCTTCTTCTCACCAACTCTGCAAGTCACTAACTCTATACTGAATTGACCTCACATATTTGGACACCAACTCTATACTGAATTGACTTCACATATCTGGACATGCTCGTTTTTGTTTGTTTTGTTTTTGTGCAGGTATACTGGAAAACAAGGCAAAATGAGAATCCCCTAAAGCTCACATGATTGGGAGAGGAGCTGGCTGTCAGTGTGTTGGCTAACAGTGAACTTGTGATTTCAGTTTTGTCTCTAATTATTGCTTTATAATCTTATTTTTATAACTGGGTCGAAACCGACCCTAACAACACAACGGTCATAATTTTAACTAGAGCATTTTTTAATTTAGTGAAAACAATTTTTGTTTTATTTTGTTGAAATAGAGGTTCCTGACAAAGTCATAAAGCCTTGATGCAATAAACAAATGTATGTGTTTTTTTTATCCATTTAAAACCTAAAACGGGTCGGTGCCAACCCTAACACAAGAGGAAGGTTAACAGTGCAGAGACATCTAAGAGGGCATATTTGGATGTTCATTTCAAACATGGAGGTATCAGAGAGCCACCACTCTGTAAACTGTAATATGCATATAACAATAGTGTACAGTCACAAATGTTCACACACACACACACACACACACGCACTTTCAGACAATGATGGTACAAGGAATACTTGCTGAGTCATTCTTTTTTCTTCTGTTTCCCTGAGTTTCTTTTAATCTGTCAAATAAAATGATTCTTACTGTCTTACATACAATGTTAACATAAAAACCATCCAAACTGTAGCCCTCCACATATATCATTCTTTTGTCCATCGGTTTGATTTTCTATTGTTTAGCAGGATGACGTCCCCCTTTCTACCACCCTCTCTGTACTCTTTCACCCACCTTCCATCTTTCTCACCCTTTCACACACTCTCTCTCTTTCTCTCACTCTCTGATCTGCTTCTGTCTGCGATGTCAGCAGCTTGAAATATGTAACTATTTATTAAAACTGACAAGATTCATTGCCTGTAAGTCTTGGTGAATGTGTTTGTGTGTGTGTGTGTGTGTGTGTGTGTGTGTGTGTGTGTGCCTCTGTTTATGCTTGTGTGCGTTTTCAGTAGTGGGGGCTAAAGAGAAAGAAGGATGGGGTGGAGGGGGTGGGGGGTTGGGGAATCAGCATCTTCTGTCAACACAGCTGGTTACCCTTTGGAAAGGAGGAGGATAAGCTCTGTCTCTCTCTCTCTGTCTCACACACACACGTTCAGAAGAGCACACAACACACAAAGTTGTTTCACACACAAAAAATTACACCGTCACAAACATGCACACAAATACACACACACACACACACACACACACACACACACACACACAGATGATGTGTGATTTGCTGCTATTGTGCTGCAGTGCTGTTCAGTGTCAATAATGATTGTTTAGGAACAAATATGTGTTGATGAAGGAGAAGTTGAGTAGCAGGGTATCAACCTTTATCCCCTGTTCACAGGTTTGATACCGACACAAGAAAATCCTCTTTGCTTTGACACCAAAAAGTGCAACACTCATGACCTTGTAAAGATCTGCTATTAATGATTATTTTCACAGATTTTGTTGTTTTTGATCAAACGTTTTTGATCAAATCAGTCTATGACTGATTAATTTGTTCTTGAGTGTTAAATGTGCAAGTGAATTATCAGACCAAAAGGATGTGTCACTGTAAATGTATCTGTAACCGACCTGTAATATCTTTATTTTCACTTGATTAAAAACTTACAATGATTAATGAACTATTAAATTATATTGATTCCAAATCCGGGTCATCAACACAATTACATTCGACTATAAAATCGTTTTGTGCCTCTACAAACAGCCTGTTAGGATCTCTGAAGCTCCTTGTAGCATCAACCACTGTGATTAAGATGGTACATGTAGCTTGTACATTGCCGGTGTTTGTCTCTGTCCATGCATGCCTTTTTTCCCCCTTTTTTTGTTGAGAAAAACCTATGAGCTCAAAGAAGGAGGTGGTTGAAAGATTTAAAGTGTGAAGCTGTGTTTGCTTGGTCAAACAAAATTGCCACTGTTGGAAAACTTCTATTTTGAAACGAAGAAGACAAATGGCACAAGCAGCTCCATTCTTTCCACTTGATGATGTGATAAACAACATGCTAGGGAATTTGCCTCTATAAAAAAACACAGCCAAGATCTGGAATATGTACCACTACAATCAAATTAATGGGATATTCATTTGCATTCATTTTTAGCCATGCCAACAGCTTAGTAGGAATATGACTTTATAATAATACTGGAAAACGTATTAGATGATTTTACTCATTACTCACCACCAGAAACACACGTGAAATAAATGACTCAGCACAGCAGACACAGCATGTAAATAAAG
This sequence comes from Pempheris klunzingeri, assembly GCF_042242105.1. Taxonomy (NCBI): domain Eukaryota; kingdom Metazoa; phylum Chordata; class Actinopteri; order Acropomatiformes; family Pempheridae; genus Pempheris; species Pempheris klunzingeri. Next base: position 24,501,432 of record NC_092013.1, read on the forward strand.
CACATTTGAGATTTACCACAATACATATGCAGTTCATTTTGTGGAAGCTAGCTAAAAGGCGTCATTGAGGCGATTAAGCTGATATTGTTGTTAACAATAAAGTGATTGGTTAAATTGTAAGGGATACAGTTACCACTATATATATATATATATATATATATATATACATACATACATACACACACACACACACACACACACACACAGTACATATATATACACATATATATAATGTTAAAACTGATGCAGGATACCTTTAAACACAAGATATTATTGATTGACAGAGTGGTTGCAGTGGGGGGTGTTCAAGGCAAATATATAGTCTCTCTATGTGACAGACATGATTAAAAACACAATACAATCGAAGTATGGTGACATATGAGAACTGGATAAAGGTCACATACTGCTAAAAATCCTTCGATGCCAAATCCCTGTACCTGAAACATTTTCTGGCTATTTTGTTTGTTTTTTTCTCTTTATGTCTCTTTTATTGCCTGAAATGTTTACAGTCGTTGGAGTTGAAGAGGTTCATTATTGCAGGGGTCTGTGAGTCCTATTCAAAGCACACAGCATGCCTGCAACAAATATAGACTTCAGTGGAAAAACTTTTCAAAACTCTTATTAAGAATCTGTGGAAGATATGAGGCACCAATCTTGACAGCTGAAAGGCGACAGTAATAGTTGTCATATTGTTATAGTTGAAGGTATGCAGTGTTTTTTTTTCTTACCTTTGTGTAAAGTGTAAATCTTCTCCAAAAATAATACATTTCTTACTTTGCCAGTTGGAAATTGTGGATCAGATATGACTGAAAAAAACTGTTTTCATTGTCATGTGGCATTTGCTTGAAACACAAACTCCTATATACCTATATGCCCTTTTGCACCTTCTACACACTTATACAACAAGAATACTTGCAAAACACCCACATTGACTCTACATCCACATAAATGCAAATAAAATGTATGCACAGGTATCACGTTTATATACTCACAGACATATATAAGCAAACAACACTGCTTCCTGAGCAGAGCTACTGTAAATGTCAGGGTACTCAACTGTCGGATGAAGACTAAACGTTAACACAGAGAGACAGGGAGGTCCCTCAGTGTGTCACATTGCCTTGGAGCTTCATTTCATATTTATTGTTCTGTTGGCTCCCACAAAAGAGGTGATTTCTAGTACAGTGAGGGACGCATATGTCTATTCCTGAGATTGCATTGTTTGGTCATCTGTGTTGTGTGTGTGCGTATAATGACTGAAAATGGGTATTTGTCTTTTGGGTAAAGTAAAAGCTGTAATTTGTGGTATTGTTTCCTCATTTTGTTCTGTGATTATCATAGTACCCAATGGTGTTGAGTGGCTTTTTCATATTCCATCACTCTGTAGTGTCTTTGACAGATTTGAAAGTAAGGTCGCCACTTTGGAGAGCATCATTGAGATGTTAATATTTTTTCTCTCTTTTTGTGAGTGTGTACATTATTTTCAAAAGTAGTTTCGTGAATTATACTTAATACCTTTCATACACTAGAAGATTTTGAAAAGACCTGAAAGAATAAAGTTTGACACTAATCTAAAGAGAATATGTCAGTTTTAGTCAAAGACTATGGTTTTGTAAAGATGGGGATCTTGAGTGTTCTCAAGACCACAAGTAGATTCCTTTGAGATTTTCAATTATTTCCTGGGTTTTGCACATTGTGAAAACAGTGAAACAGTAAAACCTTTGTGAGAGAACATGATATATGTCTCTAATACCACAGGATTCTTACCTTGTGTAAAGCACAGAGTAGCAAAGCTTTTTTATGAAATCAATTGAGATAAAGGGTCTCTGGTACACTGAACTATCAGCTGGTGATGGAGCTTTGTGGTTGCCATGACGCTGCTGGCTGCTGTGGTGACTTCAGGTCGTCGTTTTGACAGACACCTGTCCAGCAATAACTTCCTCCTCCAATCAGGTCTGGGTTGGGGGTTCAAGGATCACCTGTGCTTCATCAGGTCACTCAGATGATCTCACAAACATGGCAGATTTTGTGCTACTTTTTTAGACAAATACACAGCATCTTCATCTGAAACGAATCTGAAATCTGCGGTTAGCTTGTAGGCTAATAGCAAACATTTAGAAGCTAATGTTACCTTGCAAGCAACAGGGACAGCAGTTAGCTAGCTAGCTATATAGCTTAATATTATTAAATATTCACAGGAAATTTTCCAGGGCTGCAGCAATTTCTGTCCACTGTCTTTTCATCGTAATGCAAATAGGAGGACACTTCAGAGAGGCACTCTTTGTCACTCCACACTTCCACTAGTCTCTCCTCCTTTTCCAAAAACTTGTTAATGTTCTTGTCCCTTTCATGTTTAGTATCTACTACTATTACTATTTGCTACTTCCTGTTTGGTGCTGAGAGTGGACCGCTTGGATGTAGACAATGGTCACGACATTGGCATTCACAATTTGCATGAAGTTAAGGCTAAAAACAGGTTTGATTTTGTCAGAATGTCAAGATGGGAAAAAGACTTGTCGTACTGAGCTGTATGACCACCTTACACCAGACGATCGAGATGACAGAAGCACGATCTGACTCGACCAAAACTCTCATGATTTTATTCCGACATTTGAAATTTGTCTATGACAGCGCTCATTGCTTGAAAAGTCATTTGGTGTGAGGCCAGCTAGAATTTACCAGTTACCAGTCTATCTATCCATCTATCTATCTATAACTATGAGAGGATGCTATCATGTACATGCAGGCTAACCACTGCAACTGAAGAGGCCTGGTATACAAAGGCAACCACAACAGTAGCCTACACAGTGCAACACGGCAGATGGCCATGGATCTCCAGGTAATGGCCAGCCCGCTGTGGAAGCCCTGGGCAGCAACTCGCAATCTCCTCAAAGCTCAGAGACTCCTGCCTGCTGCTGGTGCTCCATCTACATGCTGTTCTCTGGAGTTTCAATTTAGTTTTTTCCCGCCACATGATGAAATTTCCAAAGCCCATTGACTATGTATATTAGAAATAGGCTAGTATCACTATTTGTGAATATATTTATTAAATTACTAACCTCTTTCACATATTTATCAGAGTGGGGGAGATGCCTCTGACAAACAAGCAGACAGTGGTTGTTTCTGCGCCATAGTGTATGCAAAGCTCCTCCTGAAGCTGCCACTTAAGGTATTGAGCTTGACTTAGTAAGAACATACACAGGGAAGGTGCTTAACACTGTGTTAATGACTGCTCCTGCTCTGAATGGTTGTTTTCACTCAGATTTGTGGACTCTTCCAAATGCCATCAGGAGAACTACGAGGAGCCAAAGGAAGCTGATATTTTCACAGATTACCTGTCCTATGCAGTGATGTAAGGATACAGCGACAGTTTCAGCAAATATGATAAAAAGATACTTTTATAAAAGTTACGAACTGCTGCTTTAACACTGACCTGCAAGAGATGAGAAAGTGCTGAAAAAATGTATTAACTTGTCCCTGTCGTATCTGGAAATGTAAAATCAGTTTATGAAGATGTTTAAATTATTAGTTATTTAGATATTGTGGGAAATGTTTCTCCAATCAAATTATAACGTATCCTATAACCAAAAATGATATATGTACATATTGTTTTTTTTTCAGTCCACCACTATCACTTTCAATTTTATCAGAAAGGACAGTTTTATATGACTGACTCCACAGTTAAAAGGGAAAAAAACTGCAAAGGAGAGACAAAAAGGTGACATTTACCCGTTTTTGAGTCATTTTTAAACCAATAAGTCATGTTAAAGTTTACATGCTAAAAAGTATCTTGTCTGCACAAGGAAACACATCTACATCTATCAAGTGTAGTTGTTACTGATATATTAACCCAGACTATGTTGCTTCAGGTTTGATAAAGTTTTATTGAGATAAAAGAAAAATAAAGCAAATTCTACTTCACTTTTTCCCCTTCCTCTCCTTCCACCTGTCCTCTTCTTTCTCCTCATTAAGCAACAGTCTGATTGATGTATTAAACCTTTACTTTTACCATCCCGCTCCTTTCATTATTCTGGGACAGATTGTTTCTCTTTCATCTCTCTCCTCCTTTCCCGTGTCCTTTGTCTTTTTCTGCTGTCTTATTGTCTATTAAAGATGTACTCTGCAAGACTCAGAGGAATGACAGATCTGGAGTGATGAGAAAATGAACAAAAGGGGCAATGAGAAAAAGGAAAGGGTATGCTGGGATCCAGGTGTGTATGTGCATGTGAATGGAGGAAGAATATGGGTGTTTTTCCTTTGTTCTTTTCTTTCTTTTCTAAAAGTTTGTGTGTATGGGATGTGTATGATTGCAACTATGTGTGTGTGCGTATCATCACCAGGGAGCTGGTGAGGCAGATTCATGTTAGAACATGAAGCAGGTTTCCAGGAATTACAGACCTCCCTTACCTTTGATTCAGGGCAACTGTTCATACGTGAATAGTCTGACCTCCTCTCAGAGGAAGTTGAAAGCAATATGTCAAACAATTGTGGGGCACGCAAATCTCACCGGATCTGTTTGGACTTCAAAAGCTCAAAGAGTGAACTTAATAACACTACAGCACCTATGGCTGTTGTCAATAATGGTTCATTTGCACGTTCATTTGAAAACGTGTTCACTCTACAAATATTTTTCTTTAAATCTATGTGTAGACCTAAGTGTACCACAACTATAATGTCCAAAATGGTGATAGCCCATGCCTTCGGTGTAATGGACCCAAATGCAGCACACACTACATCAGTGAGAAGTCACTTTTATTAAGCTTGGCAAGCAGGTGAATGCAGTTCAGAACAACAACCTGGTTCAAGGTCTGTTTGTGTTTGGAGGACACCGCAGGACTCCAGCTGATGAAGCCAGATCGGCGAGCCGGTGAGTGGAGCGAGGAAGAGGAACTCACACTCACTCAGGGGACAGTTCAGTGAGAGCTGGCGGTTACCGTGAGGACTGCAGCAGGAGGATAGCTCGGTGAAGCGGCGGGTCCGGAAGCAGGTGAGCATTGGGCAAGACAGATGTGCAGACCGACGGAGAGTTGGACCCAAGTGGAGGATCAGCAAGCCAGCCGAAAGTCAGGGAGCCACAAGCAAACGGGATCCAGGGAGGACAAAGACAAAACTTCAGTGCAATATCTGTGTTAAATGATTGCACTGATATAGAAGATTATTATAGGTTACATGCAGACATTAATTGGGTAATAATCTGTGAATAATATGGTAATGTAGTTTGATAATTTCACGATATCAAAAGAACTTCTTAGAAAATGGTAATTACCATATTATATTTCCAAACATTCCTTTTTGTTTCAAGGAAACACTATAAAAATCAAACATTTAATGCTGTGTCTTGTTACCTGGAAATAATTTAACCTTAAATCAGGGCTGCCAAATGCTAAGCTACCTGTTTCTATTTAATTTCTCCCAACTTCGAATTAAAAGCATTTGATACAGTTGATGCCCTGTCCATATTTAACATTTCAAACTTTAAAGACTAGCTTGTCATTGCAGCTGATCTAAGGAGTGAGTCACAGAGACAAAAAGACAAATCAACTGACAGCTAGGAAATCTCTATGGGGGCCAAACTGTCGTGCCTGTCTACGCCCAATGGTCTATGCCTTTATTCGAAAAAGTCCCTGCTTGGTGCCTCATTAATGCTGAGATTCCCATTGTGTGTATGATTCCCACTGCGTGGCACTTTGTTGCAAGGGCAAACTGGTTAACTGCACTACTTGGAGGCGCCATGGACTGTGTATATATAAAACATGTTTTTCCAGATATATTTGGAGATCTGAAATGATAAGATGAACCTCTGTAGTTGGGTTTTTTTTTTTTTTTTGCTGCTACTGAGTTTAACAGTGCAGTTCTTTTGTCAGGTTTTCAGGCACTGCTTTCAGTCTAGTTATTGGACTGAAACTGTATTGTCAAACTTGGTACAATGTGTTGAATATTCAAACAAATAAACAAAGCAACACCTGCTGATTAGGTAAGGCGTTTTGAAAAACAGCTATTTTAAAAACTTAAAATGACCACTGAAAAAATACACCCTCAAAATTAGCTCTCAAAAATGCTGTATTTATTAACATTTTACCAGTTCCCTCCCTATGTTTCATTAGGCTTGTTGATTTCACAGTTATATTTGACACAGTGGGTAACAAATGGACTCATAGTGCTTTGAACAAATAATGGATGAACCATGGAAAATAAAAACATCCATTATAAATGAAACGTCAATAAATTGGAACAAAAAAAGAACACATTCAGTATACTTAGCATCCATATGCATGTATGTATGTATGTCGCACTCAAAATTATTCAACGCCAACCCATCTCTCAGGTTCCTGTGGATCCTGGTCCTGGTCCTGCTGCTGTGGTTCTCAGGTTCCTGTGGATCCTGGTTCTGGTTCTCCTGCTGTGGTTCTCTGGCTTCATGAATCACTGATGCGGATCGTCGTCCACTCGTCATGTTTTTCAATATTACCATATTGCTAATTTATTAGTCACACTCCTATTGTTAGTGCTATAGTCGCTGTTAGTATGTTGGTTGCTGTTTGTTTTCTCTCTCTCTCTTTCACTCTCTGTCTCTCTGTCCAACCTCCACCCAACGCGGACCCTGACAGAAAGCCGTCCACATTGAGCCTGGGTCTGTTCCAGGTTTCTTCCTGTTAAAGGGGAGTTTTTCCTGCCACTGTTGATCAATATAATATCTGATGCTTGCTCATGTGGGGATTCTTGAATCCTTAATTTTGAATTCCTGATTCGTTGGGTCTCTCTCTTATTAAAGAGTTTGGTCTAGATCTGCTCTTTATGTAAAGCGTCTTGAGATAACGCTGTTATGAATTGGCGCTCTATAAATAAAGATTGATTGAACCTATGAACTTGCGAACTGAGCTTGCCACATTAAATGCTTTTGCTATCTTCTCGTATCCTTTCCCTTGTTTGTGCAAGGCAATGATCTCCTCTCTTGATGTTTTGGACAGTTCTCTTGACTCCACGTTTCTAACATGCAACCAAACGTCACTGCGAACAAACCCCAAAGTCAAAATGAGGGATTCTATCCAGGTGGTTGAATGATTTTGACTGCTGTAGTCATTAATAGCAGAGAAACCACTAAGTAATTATTAATATTGGTTGTCTTGAGCTATTTCGATTGTGCTTGTTAGTGTGTACATTTTGCCAATGCACCTAATTTGCAGTTGGGGTTGAATAATGTTGAGTGCAACTGTATACGTGTCACTCAATTGTTCATACTGGGAGAACTTGTAAAGCTGCATGAGAGACTAACTGGTTCACACTACAGTCTACATTTAGACAGCTGGACTGGTTTCACACATCCCATTGCTGTAAAGGTAGAATAATGAAAAAAATTGTAAATCAATTTGACCTTAAATTAGATTTTTTTCTGACCTCATTTAAACCAACTATGTAGAAAGGTACTGAACCCCTCATTCTGCCACAAACTGGGTGTTCGGATTTGATGAAGTTGATATACTGGCTCTCAATTAGACCCTAAAGAGCTTCCCGCTATTTATGAACAAACTACTATAAAGCTCCAATAATTGAAATCTAAATAGGGTTATTTGGGATTTAGGAGTGTTGCATGGATGAAATGAAAAATATAAAGCAGATGAAAATCTATTTTATTTCACCAGGTTTATACCAGTAAAAACGTTACTTGAGTATTTCCATTCTCTGGCTTCAGAGGGGAAATACTGTACTTTTTAAAAATACATTACATTGATTTAAAATCTTTTCTTATTAGTCACTTTGCGTAATCATATTGATTACACAAAATCTAACGAATAAATTATGATATATTATGATGAGTTATGTGACAACATTATTGATTCTGGAGGGGAAATTCACAAGCTACCCAGCAGTACATCAAGTAATTGAAATTATTGTCATCTTTACCAGCTGACAGTGATCAACACATCGGTGCTTCAATAATTCTAATCAAAATATTTCATATGATTGTAAAATGGGCCATTTTGCAGAATGAGTACTTCTAGTTTTGGTACTTTATGTTTATGTTGATGCAAATTCAATTGAACTTTTGTACTTTTCCCTTCTTCTGCCAATGGTATTGTCATATTTTTAAAACATGTCATCAGTTTAAAATCAGGTTTATGAGACATTCTCATAAAATTAGGTTAAAGTTATGAAGTAACAAGCTGGTAAAACAGTGGTACGTTGTTTTGTGAGCAGGTAAAGCAGCCCTTGGGCCTCCAGACCTGAACAGAACAAAAAAGAAAAAAAGTTCACTGTGTAAATATTTTTTCTTGGGGTACCAAGTACTGTCTATCTATCCCAAACACATTCACTCCCCCCTATGAAACATTCCATATACTGTATCTACATCAGAAAAACTATGTGTTTTGAGACCGTCTCTTGCTTTACTTTCTCACAGACAAATCATCCCATTAAGTTTCCCTCCCATCATTTTCACCTTCAGTTAGTCCTAGATATACAGCACATATCTCATATAGTATTTCTCATACACATTATCGGAGTGCAGATGAAATGCACACACTGAAACAAACAGCAGCTTTAAGGAATGGCTGATCACTAAATAGCTATATTCACTATGTACTTAAAATACGCCCCACAGCACAGAGAGATAATCAGAAATGTCAGTTCACACTTTCACCACTCCATCTGTCTTTGATTGTGTGTGCACAGTACTTGAGTGTGTGTACAAAAAGTCAACCTGTTTATGTGTGCCTGCTTGATTGCCTGAGTGAGTGTACACATGGCCCTAAGGCCATGTGTAAATGAGGGGCCATGGCCCTTTCACACACTTGTGTGCAAGTCGTACATATTGTATCAGTACAATTCAATGCAAAGTGCTTTTTATTAGCATACAGCTCTGACTTCACAGGAGCTGATAATTCCATATCCATAAATTAAACATGGAGAAGGTGTTATCCTGTCAGCAGAGGCCTTTAGTTACCTCCTCTATGTTGAGAAAAGTACCATTATTTGTTTTAATGTTATCAATGTCGCTGCAGTGGGCTTTGTCAAGTGGTGCACATCATTTCGGAGTGAGACAGATCGTATATTAAGTTCATATGTGTGTTGTGCTGTCTGTGCAACTTTATGCGCGTGTGTGTGGGAGGGGAGTGTTTGTGCGCTTTGGGATATGCATGTTGGTGCTTGTGTGTGTTCATGTTCGTGTTCCTATAAGTGCTCACGCTTCTTTTTTATGTAGTGTTTTTGCCCTTACATTCCTAGATCAGTTGTCTGGGATCCTGCCAATTACTGCAGGGCATAAACAACAAGTTTAAGGAATGTATAAAGAGGAGAGCTGGCAGGACTCAAATACTCCCAGGGAATAAAGCCTCTGTTCTTAAAGCTGCTTTGATTCATAGATGCACATTTTCTATCTATAGCTTACAGCAAAAAACCGAGCTCATTCAAGGCATGAGTAAACACTGCTGATTGACTTTGTGACTCCTGGCCTCTATCGCTCTTTTGGCAATGAGAATGTTTAAGATATATATCATATTTACGTGTGTGGAACAGGAACAGTGGAGTATTAAAGGACGGCTGCCATTCGCTGTTTGTGTTTCCCAGATCTTTTTATTAAAGGAATCAGTAAAGTAAGCAGTGATTGAATAGTTTGTTTTTTTATGTTTTATTTCTTTGATCTTGGTCAAACCAGGACACAAAAGCTCTGATTTTTTTCCCATGTGCATGCTTGCACATATCTGCACCAACAGACACAAATAAATTCTTTGTTTGAGAAAAAGTGGCATAGACTGAATATGTTACACACATAAATATTCATGCTGCACTGTAAACCCCGATTTTATCTCCACTTAAAAATTCAAGTACAGTGGTTATAAATTTTACATTTTTGTTGCACTACTTGAGAAATTCAAGCATACTTTACTAATTTGGATGCATATTTGAATGCAGTAATAAATTTAAGCTGAAATGACTTGTAGTTTTAGTCTTAACCACGCCCCTATTCTAATTCAAAAAGAAAGTGGGGCTCAGTGATTGGCTGGCAGGATGGGCAAACCGAAATCTTGACCTTGACACACTTGTGACATCTTGGATCGCTCCCTCAGGACAAGTTTGTGTGATTTTCTCCCGGTGAAGTATTTTTGGTGAATTTGAAAGAAAGTAGTTTTGGACAGGTTGTTCGACATTCCGTTGACTGCGTGAAAAATCTAAACACCATAAAAGGGCTGTGACAGTGAAGAACGGTCAGTTTAAGCTAAGCGTTTCGTTTATGGACGTTTTCCCTCCCTTGGTTAGCTTCGCCACATTAAAAACTGAAGCTTTATATCCAACCACTGGATTTCATCCTCTTTCATTTGTAATGCGCGCCTCTTGCTTTTAGATTGAGTATTTTTTATTTTTTGTACAGTTAATTTAACACAGCCAACCGGGCCATCTTCCACCTGGGGGTGAATACCGACTTTCCCTCCTCTGAAGCGGACATCGTTCTGTGAGCGGACAGAGCGGTCACGGCTACTCGGTTCACAGCGACTTTCAACAACCGAGAGAGGAGACCCAGCATTGGGTAAGTGTTTACATCTCTATTAGTAGTAATACTCTTTCCCATATCGCCTTTACCTGGGCGGTCGCGCTAACTATACATATGGCATATTTTCCGACCATCTCAACTAATTGACAAGTGGACGGCCTCATTACAGCCTGCGCTGCAGGTGAGGGAGGCGTCTGCTGTGGACTCACTCGCTATTAAAATACAGCATTGCAGTGAGTTTTTATTTGAATTTATTCCCTCTGTAGCATTGCTTCATCGGTTTTCTGCAACGATATACCACGATATAACAATATAATACCAGCCTCTGTCCACGGGTCTGCGGAACACAATAGTGAGTACACACATCGGTTATCAATATTTCTGCGTCACTAAAAAACCTACAGCCGATGATGAATGATTTTTACATGTTTTATGACTGACTGATAGGGGGATTTTTTTTCCATATTAATCGTATTTGGTACAAACACACCCTAACCCTGTTACAGTCATTATAATGGCATTTTCTTCTTAATTTGTTTTTTGTGTTAGGATGAAAGTGACATGGACTCCTTCAGCCAAACATCTGTGGGAATCATCTCTGTTGATCAGGAAGACGCTCAGCTCAACCCATCCAGAGTTGGGATTGTCTTGGAAGGGAGTGTAGTAATGGACAGGTTGGCCAACCTGCCTCAGGCGTTTTGCCTCTTTTTTGGAATAATTTACTTCACTTAGACTACCCAAAGTGCATGAAATACACATTCAGCTTCATTCTGAAGGTAATGCTCAAGCTGGGAGATGGTAGGCTGGCAGTAACTACTAATCCAAGGTGCCTGGTTTAAGATCCATTTCTATCAGAGCAGATGCTTGTTGTTTTACATGTTATGCCAGAAGGGATCCTAGAAGTTATGCAAGGCATCTAGAGTGATCTGCTGCAGAGGTTTGGACTCTGACCTTGAGATCATACTCAGAGTTCTGTTTCAGTATTCAAATGAAAATCATTGTATGTCAGATAGTTTATATGTTTACCAAGCTAGTGGTAAATCAGTTCATGTCAATTTAGGACTGCAAGCACTTTAAACCATGTAGTCTGATTCAGTTTGAACCAGGTAGTTCTACATTAATAGGTGTTTAAGAAACCCTATGTAGTGTTCTTTTAATGACATTTATGTGCAAATACTTACTAGTCAGAATGGTTGCTAGACTTTTCTTTTAGTAAAAGAGCCCATTTTTGATACTATGTCAATACTGGTTTAAAATTTAAAACTGGTTTAGCTTCATGTAGGTGGGAGCTTGACTCTGTAATTGAACAAAAGCTGTTCAAACACAATAACAAGTGTAACCCACATGAATACAGGGTCACTAAACCTGTAGGCCTATATGTCAATTAGAAGCCTAATCTCACGCCAGAACAGAGGGTGACGCACCTTCTCTTTGTGTGTCTCTGTGTTAGCGCGCGCTTTCAGGGTCTCTTCCTTTCTTCTGGCTGAGACGTCACCCTGAAAGGCCGCTCCTAACAAGCTTAAGAACTCCTGATTTTTGTCTTTGGAAATGAACGTGAGGAGCCGCATCTGTTTTGTTGGTCCTCTCGTTGTGAGCGCCGGTAAGCGATGCATAGCTCTATGTTGCTAATAGGCTAAACCTCCGTGTTAGCTTGTAGAAGTTAGTTGACCACATGATGCTTTGTTCAGATACTTTTATTAAAACCAATCGGACTTTTGGCACAGATGTCTAATGTTTAACACTACTGCGGTACAGACTGTATCATTGTAATTCGTCCAGAATGTCTTAAAAAAGATTGCTAATAGCGCTAGCCACTATGCTAACGGCTATTATTGTCAGTTCTGTTTAATATGGATGCTAGTACTGCAGCTATCTCAGCTAAGCTAATTTACCGGCACAGTGGTGATAGTGTGGTGCAGCATTAAAGGTGCCTTGCACCCATTTCTACTGTGTTTAAATCATTTTGTTAAGGGATTATTCACTCACGGTGATGTATACACAGATGCAGCTTGATTTATTTCAGTTTGGTTGTTAAAATACATATATCCAATAAATAGTGATGTAGTTCATCTGATGTTTTAAAAGAATAAATAGCTTAAAAGATGTACGTTTAAAGGAGAATAAGTTACATGTAAAAGCTGTTTAAAAAGATGAATAGTGCTAAAAGAGAAACTATTTCATTGTAGTGATATAAGTAGTGTAGTGATATAAGTAACCCTGACAAGGCACACCTATGAAGTGAAAACCATTTCAGGTGACTACCTCTTGAAGCTCATCAAGAGAATGCCAAGAGTGTGCAAAGCAGTAATCAGAGCAAAGGGTGGCTACTTTGAAGAAACTAGAATATAAGACATGTTTTCAGTTATTTCACACTTTTTTGTTAAGTACATAATTCCACATGTGTTCATTCATAGTTTTGATGCCTTCAGTGAGAATCTACAATGTAAATAGTCATGAAAATAAAGAAAACGCATTGAATGAGAAGGTGTGTCCAAACTTTTGGCCTGTACTGTATTTCATGTAAATTTCTGCTAAAAAAGAAATACATGGCTTTGATTTGTATTTTGGCTCTTGTGTTCTTCATCTAATTTAATCACTTAAAGGAAAAAACCAAAATTATTTAGTAGAATTATTTGATGGAATCATTAGTTGTACAAATGATTTTAAATGAAATTCACTCAGAATTAAATCCACTTAACTGAAAATGCCTAGTTATATTATTTTGCAAAAATATTAATATTACTTAATATTTTAAGTAGTAACAAATAGGCATTACATTTATTTAATTAAAGATATTAAGTAGAATCATCTTCCATAATAATTGTAACTACCTAAGGTGTTGAGTTAAATGAACTTGAGTTTTCCATCTTCCATTAATTAGTTTTTTTAAGGTAACTGGTTTACAAGTATTTTTCAAGTTAACTCAACTCAACAACAATGTGTTTTAGCCTACAAGCTAGCGTCTGTTATTTAATCAACTAGCTCATCCTACAAACAATTATGGATACTGATATTGGTAATAATTTAACCATTAATCACCACATGCACTCTCATGTCTGATTGGTTAAAATCCATATCTGTCACACTGGGTCACATGTCCAGTGGCAGGAAGTTAAACCTGACTGCCTAAAGTAAGGCATGGTTGCCCATATGGATGTTATCATAGGATCTTTAGCTTTTGCCACAGAGCTTTGCTTTGCTTTGGGAACAAAGGCATACAAACTGGAAGAAGCAATCTTGACTAGAGAAGGAGGAGCCGAGATATACAGAGAGAGAATTGTTTCCAATCAGGCTGCTTATTACAAACCTTTGTCTTGTGTACCATGCTCTGAGCATTAAAAGTGTACTACTGTCACATCCATCATTGTTAGAGTGGAACGACAAAATTGCCATGACAGTGTGAAACCACCAATTTTGCAAGAGTGAGGTAACTAGTTACTTTACAAAGGTATTAGAGGTGTTTTAACTCAATCAGTTTTGCAATATGTGCTTTGCAAAAATACATTTCTCCTTCAAAAGTGTCAACCTGTCATGTTTTAAAACTTTTCATATAGTGTTACTGATGCTAATTCTCAGATCAGACAATGAGATGAGTAAGGTCACATTCATCCTCCAATCCATCCTGAATTGTTCCCTTTCTTCATTCATATTCATCTTTAACTGACCGTCTAACCTTCATTAGTGTCAAACAATGTTGCCAGAAAGTGTGAAATGTCTCTGGAAGGCCACAGCAATAATAATTCCACATTTGTCTGTGAAGCGAGCTTGAGTTATATTGTGCCAAGTTGTATCTCCTGTGGTGTCAAGCCATCTTGCATACTTCATAAAGATGTGTCCCGAGAAATGCATGCATGCATTTCACTGATTAACAACTGTAGACTTTTTTGATTATTTTAGTAAAATAAAATCATTTGGATTGGCACAGTGACAGTAGAAATATATGGACAGCTGCTAAATCTGCAGCAACCAGTTTGTGCACAGGACCAGATTACAGCTGTGTTGGTTAGAAGACGAAAGATAAATAAATAGAGATCTGTGCGTTGCATTCAGAGCATTTTCACGTGCAGTTTCGACATCACTGCAGTCTGATTAGGCTTTAGGGTACAACTTATGAAAAACATCTGGGCTGCATGTTCATTCTCAGCTGACATCATGACAATTGACAAGACAATGTCAGACAATGTTCTTACTGTTACAAAAGGTTGGTGAGAATCATAATAATTAAAAACAATCTAGAAACAAACCAATTCTTTTTTGTTGTTATTCATTGTGTTGCCCTTGTGATAGTTTTAGATTATGTACTATTTTTTAATTGGCACCTGATGTACAGAATGTTTCAAAATGTACCCATGCAATGAAAGATGCTCTAATCAACCCAGTGGGGTAAAATGCAAGACTGTCCTGAAGGCAAAATATGGCACCACACACTGCAGCAAGCAACAGCAACAGCCTGTATGTTGTGCTGCAAGCTTGCTCGACATAGCTGAATTCTGGTTTCCAGATGTCTAATGCTGCACATGCTACTAATAATATGACTTTACTCTTGTCATATTGATTGAAAGTATGTTTTGTAATGCAGCTGATGGAAAGCTCTTCACAATACAAGTTTTGATGAATCAAATGTGGGTAGCTCTACAGTACCTATTGGCTTGTGAAAAACAACAGTTTGTCAGTTTTGAGTTGTTAAACACCCATTGCTTGGTTTGGTAAGTTAATTTTTTTTTTTGGTACTATATTACAGCACTGCTCATAGTGATGAGTCAGTCCAGGTTGATCTGGTTGGTTTGATTACTGTTGTGGTGGCCCTGAAAACTCAGTGCAATGCAGAAGCTTTTTGCTACACCAAAAAATAAAAAAAAGGAATGATGGATTTCACCATTAACAAATAACTTCTTCATAGAGAGGTCTTTACTGAATGAAAGAAAAAGGTTTTGGGTTGACACATTGATCGTGTATTAGCTTGTGACAGTCTTAACAGATACTCAGTAATAATGTAACCAAATGTGTTAACATTCAGTTGTACTATCATTCTCAGCTTTTGCTGGGTAAAATAGCCCGTGATTTCTTGTGTCTTTCTTTCTGTCCAGTGCCATCAGAGCTCTATTGACAAACCTGCAAATGGTGAATGTGGTGCATTTGTTTACATACTACCATTTCCCTCTCTATGTTTCATTAGATTGGTTGATTTTTACAAAAATGATGAATGCACATTGAAAAATAAAATAACAACCATAACAAATTGTAATGATCATTATGTAAAAAAAAAAACAGTACTGGTGGCAACAGTAATTGCAAGTCAGATAAAAAAAACAAGTCATACTGGAAAACTTGCTTCTTGGTGCATACAGCAGTTTAGACTCATTTTAAATAAGTATTGTGCAATTACATCAACAATGCGAATCCCATTTCTTTACTGCATCAGGTGGTGCAGATTGTTAATGGTGACTATATCACTGTTCACATATACTGTCAGCAGTCAAGCAGTGTAAACTTGTGACCTTGAGGTCCTTTTCTTTTACTTCAAGCATGCAGCTGGTCTCTGATGACCCTTTCTACATTTTTAAGGGGATCAGACCCTAACCTAGCCTCCAGTCATGGGGGTAAATCTCATTAAAGATTTTTGAGCTCCATCCCTCGCCCCGTGATCTAAGGGAACATCAAAGTGATATTTGGGGGAAAAACTGCAGGATCTTCCTCTTGAAAGAAGTAAAGTTTAGACATATTTTTGGAGTGGGTCTTTATACTTTTGCTGCTGTACTGAAAATATAAATGAACAGCTTGGGTTAGAACCAGGAATCAACCATCAATCTGAGAGATTTATTGCACTAACTCATTCTGAATTATTACCCTGTGGTGATAATGAGATCATTTGTAGGAAATGGAGACAATCCAAAATAATCTGTGGCACAAAACAAGAGGTATATTTGTGCCAAGACTTGAGTACTCTGAACACAATTAGGGGATGATTTCAAATTGAATGCATCCATTTCTAATATTTATTCCATCCTCAGCTGACACTTTTATCATTGAATGTTGACTCCCCACTCCTCTTGACTGCAAGTGAGGGGCTGCAAATAATCAACAACTGCTTCAGTTTGAAATGACATAGGAAAAGACACTTAAGGCAATCATCTAGGCTAAAAAGAAGCCTTACCTAGTCTGTTGTCAGCCACATTTTGGCTTTTGCCATAGCTCAAAAACTGACATTCATAAAAAAACCTTGGTCTCGATTTGAACCGGAGCATCTGCAAATAATTCCCTACCCAGTATGTTATGATCCATTAACGTTTCGTACCACCAAGTTACGGATGAGTAACCACATCCGACCCTGACCACTCTACTCTGTTTACCACAACAGAAAATGTTTGTCTTTTTACTTGTCCAAGTGACAGCAAACAGATTCAGAATCAAAACATCAAAGCATGAAAAAGATATCCTGAAATAGGAGGCAGACCACAGGAAAAGTTTAAAGGCATGGTATGCAACTTATTTTTTAAAAAAAATTTGGTACATTTGTTGAAATTCTCATAAAAGCCTGACAGCAAAGAATTAATGAAAATAGTTTGACAATTAAAAGAAAAAAATCGAGTGTCTGTGGCTGCCTTAGGCCAACCTGCCCGCACACTGCAAGGTCTTCCACGAGGCTAACAAGCTAGTGACATGGCATCCGTCAAAAGAAACGGAAAAAAGTTTTACTGAGCTGGTAGCTATCTTATTAATGATTTAATTATATAATCTATGAGAAAACTATTGTCAAGTGACAAACTCTATTATATAGCAATATTTGACACAATAAGCAAAGTTTTTCAATTCAAATACATCTTGGTATTGAATCAATGAAACAACAAAAATGTTTATTTTTCATCTATATTTATCTGTGCATTTTTCATTTGTCTACTATATTCACAGATTAGTGTAAACTCAAAGTGCAATTATAGCTATTATATTCTTTTTGCAAACGCAAGCTCTTTCAATGTCTTGAAAACATATTTCAAGTAAACTCCAGCGAACCCTGACCACTACCATCGAAAATGGTAAACAACAAAACAAAAACAGCAGAAATATAGGCCATAACAGTTAGATAAACATAACAGTTAGTGCTTTATAACAACAAACCCATTGGCCTCACAATACATATTTCTTCTCTTTAAGCCAGTTACTGAGACAAACTAGCCTATTTACGTTTTCAGAGCTCAAGGCTGCCCTTTTCTTTTGAATTATGTTTCCTGCAAGTGAGAAAACCCTCTCACAGGGGACAGAAGTGGCAGGGCTTGCCAGATATTTCCGAGCTAGGACAGTCAGCTGTGGATGTGGTCCTGCACAAGTTGGCCACCACTGCAGTGGGCAGTCTTGTCTCGCTGATGGTGGGGTCAGTTCTGTAGAGGCTCAGGGCACAGTTAGGCCCCACTTCGTCATCAGAATCAGAGTCTGAAGAAAACAACAGGAAGCGTTTCATCTTTGGTGACTCCTCTGTGGACTCTGGAGTAGCTCTGTTGGATTCTTCTTGCAGCAGTGCCTCAAGGCTGGTCCATACCCCTTCTCGCCTTCCTCTTGGTAGACACTTTAAATCCTTAAAGTGTGGGTCGAGGGCTGTAGCCACCTTGAGCCATTGATGGTTGAGTGTAGCTTGGCGTTCGGATAGGTCTTGAATCTCACCATGTAGGATGAGTCCTCATCAGAGACCTTCATGGTGTGGTCCAGGTGGCGGAGAGCAGGTAACACCACAGAACACGAGACATAAGTCTCACCTCCAAGGAGCTCAGTCACATATCTGCAGTAAATAATTCAAGAAAGTGATTTTTAATTATTTTACCAATTAACAGTCAATTTAAAAAGCTTTTAAAGGGCATAGTAACTACCATTGAATCCCATTGATAAACTGTCACTAGCTTCTCTAGTTTTGTTCACTCTAGCAATGTTGACTACAGCAGTTTGTGCCTCTGTCTGCCAAGAGTAGCCTTGTTGGCCTCTTGGTTCTCTAGGAGACGTGAGATCATATCCAGTGTTGAATTCCACCTTGTGGAAACATCCTGTATCAGTGGCTCTTTTTCTTTGCTCCTGGTGTAGTTCCTCAGGATTGGCTGGGCTATGCTTAAAGTGACCCACTATCTTCCAACATATCACTAAGCCCACAGTTGTCAAGGCAAACAGTGATGGTTCTCTGCAAAATGTGAGCAACACAAGGCATGTGCTGGAATGGCAGCTGTCTTGCTGCAGCCGTCATGGTTCGGGCGCAGTCTGTTCCATTTGTGGTGACCTTTTGTTCAATTCCCAGGGGGCCACAGGCCGCTGCGCAGTTTACAGCATAGTGCTTGGTGTTGGTCTTCTGTACGGTTAAGACGAAAGACTGAAGATGCCATTCCCCGTCTGTGAGGATAATAGTGTGTGCAGTCACACCGACGTAATTAGAATTGCTTGCAGAGGTCCAATGATCCCCAGTCAGAGCGGCACATTCGGCTTTCTTCAATAAATCCTCTTTCGTCTGCTTTTCGGTGTCATAAAGCTGCTTGATTTTACTTGAAATTACCTTTCTGCACGGCAGTTCGTAAGCTGGGTCAGACGACGCTATTTGTAGCACCTTTTCCAGCCCCTTATCCTGTACCACCGAAAGTGAGAAAGGTGCAATTAAATGCGTTATTTTTTTTAACGTGTTCTTTTTTCTGTAATTAATTCATCAAAATTAA
The DNA here is from genome assembly GCF_042242105.1 of Pempheris klunzingeri. Lineage (NCBI taxonomy): Eukaryota > Metazoa > Chordata > Actinopteri > Acropomatiformes > Pempheridae > Pempheris > Pempheris klunzingeri. The sequence continues at coordinate 24,520,602 of NC_092013.1, forward strand.
CACGTTAAAGTCCCAGCCCTAATTTTTATACATTTGTTAAGAGTTAGATGTTCAGATCGATACCACTCTTATGTCAGTATGGGAAATACGAAGCTAATACTAGGAGCCAGTTAGCACAAAGACTGGGAACAGGGAAACTGCTAACCCATCTCTGTCACAAGTTAGAAAATTAATTCACCTGCACCTCTAATCTATTAACATGTTATCTTGTTTGTTTAATCTGTACAAAAAACATTTACATATTTTACAGAACCATGAGTCATGACCAGTAATATTCTAGATGAACCCTTCGAATTTGAGGCAGCACAGTAGCAAGTGTTGTGTTAGCATGAACAATATCTTTGGTATTTTAAGTTCTTGTTTTAATTATATTTGTACTTTTGTACAAACTATTGTACTATTGGATGTTTTTAGTGTGTGTTTCTCTGTTTCTTTTCTGCTTTATGGATATTTTTTTCTGCCCATTCTCTCTTGAGAAGCATTTTGGCTCATCTGCGTGCCTCTGTCACCTTGCTCTCCCTTCCTCGAGGGTTATTTTTTAATACCCATTAATATCCCCATATACATGTAACCCAAGTGAGGTGAACATTTGCGATAACACTTTCTCTCCCACTTTCTCTTGATATCTCGTGGCCTCTGTATGTCTGCACGGCTGAACTGAGCTGAACCTGTGTTGGGGAAGACACTGCCAGGGAATGATGAGCATGCTGCCTCTCCTCTCAGCCTCTCTAATCCACCCCAATCTAATTTAGATTAGCCCTGAACATTCCCTCAACATTCTCTGAGCTGCTGATATTACAAACATACCACACAACAGCCAGGTGTGTTCACAGAGAATGTCAAAATGATCCCTGCTTGAGGGTTGGGGTGTGCGTGTGTGTATCCATGTGTGTTTTATAGGTGTACATGTCAGTGATTCTGGACAATTTAGCAGCCAGACTTCCACTAGAACCCTGAGGGGATTTTTCTTTTTATTATATTATTTTATTACAAATATACTATTATTATAACACTTAATTTCTAAATGCTGAATGCAACTTATGGTCTTTTTAATGTCATCAACATGTCTAATCTTCTTGACCATTCAAAGCACTTTAACACATCGTTCATATTCACCCATTCACGCACCATTCATATGCTGATGCCAAGGTGCCAACCTTCTCATCAGAGGGAGACAAACCATTCACACACACACACACACACACACTCATGATATACCTAATTTGCACAAATGGCTGTTCAATGTTCCAATATTTATTTGAATTATTTTTTTATTTTTCATTATGAATAAGATATCTTTTGGTTTTGCACTTGGCTATTGAATAAAACATGACTTCTGAAGATGTCACCTTGAACATTTTATAGACTGAAGGATCATTTGATTAATTGTATCCTATTGTATTTTTTATGATATACACAAAGACAGAGGATGCCAGTGTGGATTTGGTTTTGTTATGGAGAAAATTTTACAGATATTCTACAACTTCAGCATCAACAAATGATATGATATTTTCATCATATGGCATCAGCTTAGAAGCGTGGCAAACTGAAATGTCACTGAAATATGGGAAATCGGCCACTCTTCTCTTATTATTTACTGCTCACTGTCATGTAATTAAATGAAAGTGACATAACTGAGTGTACATTAGTGTTAACCATTTGGATATAATTTGTTTAACCTCCAGGTTTACTGACTACTATGTTATTGGAGTTGAGTATGCACCTGCACACATATTATCTCTATCCTGCTGTGGATTATATAATGATGCCTGCACGGAGCATAAGTAACCTGGTTATTCAGGCATGATTCCTACGCAGCGGTTTCAATTAATGATGTGACAGAGAGTCTTTCTGCTTTTAGGCTCTTCTCAGCATCAGGTGTTTAGTGCATTGAGTTGTTTTTTGTAAACACAGAAAAGTGGATATTAGATGTCAGAGTATTTGAAATTAATATGTTTTCCTCCTTTTTTGGCACCCCTCTGACTGGTGGCCTAGAAATAGCTCTGATATGTGTGTAATATGCTCCACTAATAGGTGAGTTATGTATGATTTGCTCATATACAACGTGTGTGTATCTTTTCCACTGTGCATCTGCGTTAGATAAGAGGCTTGTGTTTGTGTGTGTCTTCATCAGGGCATCTCAACCTGAATAATCTCTTCACTGACCTTGCCGACACTAAACAGAGACATTCATAACTCTGTGCACTTCGTATCGCTGTGACCACAGACAACTTTAGCACGGATCCTCCCTTCATTCTTCCCTTACTTTTATTTACTATCTTACCATTCCTCCCTACGCCTCACTTGATCTCCACCTTCCTGTTCTCTGTTGCCTTGAGTTGAATGTGCAGAAACAGTATTTGTTATGAAAACATCATCGCATACCATTCTAGTACATTCCCACACATTCATACACACAGCCCCCTCCATTCTTGGCGCCCTTTGGATTGTGTTTGTCTTCATTTTGCAAAGAAGAGCAAACAAGAATACTAAAGAAAAACATCGGGGGAATTTTTGAAAAATAATGGTTTTTTACTTCTATTCAAAATCTATTTTGTGAGAGAAAGACTAGAGTTTATGCACAGATGTCAGTTATTAACGTCATTCCACTTGTTTACAAAAAGTTAGATTCTGTGCAACTCAGCAGGCTCATATTATTCTCCTATACTTTACAATGGTCTGCACTTCTATTGTTTTCTCTGTTATATTGTTGCTTACTTTTCCTTGTCTCTGCTATCCTCTACCTCATCTCCCTCCCTGTCTTTTCATTTCCTCTCATCTCCTCTCCACATCCCCCCCCCCCCCCCCCTTTTTTTTTTTTTTGTTCTCTGCCTCTCTCATCCATAGCTGGCTGGAAAGCCATATCACCAAAATGTGACATATTATTATGGTGTAAGAAAAGATATCTGATCCCATAAATGATGACCATACATCTTAGAAATTACAGATCATTGTGGTTTCCATGTAGGGATTAACGTCAATAGACTCCTCGTCTTTTCTCCCTATCTCATTTCTTTTGCTTCCCTGTATGCTCCACCGTACTTCTCTCATAACCTCTCCTCTCTCCAATCTCATTTCCTTTCCTTTTCTTTGCTTTTGTTCCTCATCTTTTCTTCTATTTGCTTTTTCTCTATTAAACACATGTCTGAGCCTCTTCTTTTCTCTCCTCCCTGTCGTAATGTATGCACTACCAGATTAATCGGAAATACTGAAATGTTGAGTTGAATAATTACGTGTGTATCTGCAGCTGATCATTAGTATAAGTAAAATGCCATCAGATTTAAATGGTAAGCTGCAGCTGGAAATGTTGCACTTCATTTTTTCCCTCATTAATTGTAAATCTGACATTTTCTAATTAGCATGAAGCTACATGTTGTTGCTTTGTCTGAACCACGGAAGATATTCCATGTGTAATTTGTATGAGAAGAGATACACCGATACAAAAATAACGATGTATTAATGATTCATTACAAGCGAAGTAAAAATATGCATTCTTTCAAACTTGTCCCTTTGAGTTAAATATTACTGGTACTGATCACTGCCAGCATTTCACTGTTGTAGCTGCTCCAGGTGGAGGTACTTTGAACTACGTTATATATATAATTAGCTAGGCTAGTTCAGCGGTTCCCAACCTAGGGGTCGGGCGGCTCCAAAGTGTCATCAAATAAATTTGAGGGGTTGTGAGATAATTACCGGGGTAAAAGAAAGACGATGAAGAAACACAAGTTCTGATACACAAATCCGCTTTCATTTTGCCAAATTCACTCTTTTGTGAATTATTTGAGAGTTGAGTAGTAAAAAGTTCAAGGGGGGAAATGTGACTTTGGTTGAACTTCTAAAAATCATACACATCTGAAACATTCAATAGACACTGCTTTTATGTAAGGGATCACAAATCAAAAAGGTTGGGAACCATTGGTTTTAGTCTGTAATGCACTGTATTTTAAAAACTTGTGTAAAATCTGAAACACAGAGTAGCATAACATGGAAATGCTTAGGTAAGGAACAAGTGCCTCATATTGTACTGAAATGCAGTACTAAATATATTTAGTTACTTTCCATTACTGGTTTTACCATTAGTAAATATTACCCCACTCACCTGCCATTTACAGCATGGCTGCACCAGGTTTAGCAGAGAGAGTAAGACAACAAATCGGCCTTTTTCATGGCCACAAAAACAAGCACAGTATGTCCCTTGACAACTACTGTTTCTTGGTAGTATCGAGCAAACATGCCCTCAGTATGAAGCTGATAAGTAGGAATCAGTGTCTCAGGTTTTGATTATATGCTGTTATGGGAAGGAAGGTGGCGGAGGGGGAATAGAAGATATGCTGACAAGCAGAAATATACAGACAGGGAGTGTCAAGATACTGTAGATGGTGTGTCAGCCCTTCTGTCAGCCTGTACGATGGTTTGTAGAGGAAGGGAAAATGTTGACTCTCTCTCTTTAGATGAGGTGATAGGCAGCAAGAGAATGAAGGAAGAACGTGCAAGACAAAGGACGCAGAAGAAGGAGGCAGATGGTTGGGGAGCAGAGAAACACTTTTCTATATCTCTTGTTCAAAATCTGTAAAAACGTTGTGGCTTAAAAAGATGTGCAACATTCTCTTTGCTCCCCCCTTTCATCTCCTTGTATCTTATTGTATATACAATAACTTGTTCATTAAGTGGCTGTTAGAAAACTGCCTCTGTACCACCTGAGATGCTGTAGAGCTTTCTATCTGTATTTCCAGACTTTGTACTTTTGCTCAAGGTTGTCATGAAACATCTATTGGTAGAAGTGTGGACCGTGAGTCATCATGATGTTAGTCATTTTCTAAAGACGACCCTTTCAGAAAAAGGGAAAGGATCATGTATATTTGATTGAATGACAATCTTGTTTTGCTGCTGAAGGACAGTGCATTTTGTTCTGCTGACCAACTCACATTTGGGCCTTAAAGTAGGAGTTTGTGGCCGCTTATGGGAAAGGATATTCTCTTTTTAACATTTGTAACCTGACAGGATGTACCATTTACTGCTGGTTGGTTTGGGCCTTTCTGGACTGAAGTCCCCATCTCAGCCTTCAGGTAAACATTTACACAGAGTCACTCCATGTATCTTTGGCAAACAGGATAGCCATCCAATCTCAAAAAAGCTAAGTGCAAATACACCCAATAAGCATTCTAGCCAGACGATGGGTGGAAAAGGTGGAAATGTGTCCGTCTCTCCAAGATACATAAGTAGACATGCGCATCTACCAAACGTAGCAAATAGCAGTATGTATGTAGCAAATAGCGAAGTGTTCAATCAGCTTCAAGAGCATACTTATTCTCAAGTATTTATCCCACACTGCTCCAAACATTATAAAATGAGCGCCTCATACTAAACGTCAATGCAAATGTTGTGATAACATTTCAAAATGTGATTCTCACATGGTATATGTCTGGTGCTGGAACCAAAGTGAGAATCATGTGGTGACCCTCGGGAGCAAAAACGTTGCAAACTGCTGCAGTTTGTTGATGCATGAAGCGTAGATGGTTACCAAACAAGACACATTCCACTTAGCCTCTCCATCTTTTGTCTGCCAAACAAAGCCTTTTTTCCTGCACTTTGTCTCCTGGAGGCTACATTGTCTCCCCCTTCAATCATTTTCACTTGCTGATGTCTCTTTCCTTGTGTATTAAAAAAAAAGTATATTACCCATAACAGTGCTTGAGCAAAGTTACACATGTGAAGATACACTACTAAATCACCTTTGCCCATTTTAAATATATGTTACAGCTGTCTGTTTTAAAGTCCTGCTTTATTGGCTTTTATATCAAGCACTATGATTCACAAAGATTTCAATTTTTTGGTAACCTGAAAGTTGCACCATACAGGCCACATCACATCATGCTGCCAGTTGGTAAGCAGCCGTCATGCCTTCTGCACCAAGGTTATTTGGATCCTGACCCATTGACTCCAGAGGACTTTTCACATCATTTTTAATTCATAATTTATCCGTCACACATTACTATCACATTGATCATCATCATCATCACCAGCCCTGACGTTACCAATAGTATTATGCACTGATTATATTGTTTCATTTGTCATCATACTTGTCATTTAAAATCATAATAATTATACTGTACCCCTAAATTGTACATTCATTTTCCATTATATTGTGAGATCCATCTAATTGTCCGATTTGTCTCAGAACTATAGGCACATAAGAATTTCACTACACATTGTACTGTGTATGATTGGACATTGAGTTACGTGATGTTTTTTTGTCATAATTTAACACTTAACCTCCCATTTTAAAAGCCATAGTACTCAGTAATAAATTTTGGTCTCCACCACCTATGTAAATGTTCTAATAATAGGCTACATTTAGTTGTTTGTTACAGTAGAAACTCCAAGCAAGCTCACCTTTACACGTAACCGTATCTCTGAAATAGTTTAAAAGCTACATTTTACACTTCTCTGGTGTTCTTCAACATTTACCTGTCAACAAAACAGACCGTTTGTCACAAAAACAAACAATTAATTTAAACATTTCCGCACTCTTCTATTTGTAATATTTGGTTATGTTTAAGGAAAGATGGTGGTCATGTTTAAAGTAACCACTGTTGAGATGTAAACCAGCCCAGTGTTAATGCCAGGCACTGTTTACACCCAATCCATCCCAGATAGCTGCCAAACATGTGACAGCATTGTGCTACTTCAACCGTTGCCTCTTAGAGGAGACAGCTATTACATGCAAGACCACAAAAAAAATTTAAATTTAGGTTGTTTTACACACTCAAAAAAACGATTAAGCTCCTTATCTATCTTTCTGTCTTCCTCTTGTGCTTCCCATCATCCTCTCTTAGCTGTTTGTTTCTTTCCATTACTCTGTCTCCGAACATCTGTGTTCTGTGTTTTCTTGTTCAACTGGAGAGTATTTATATCAGGGTATTAGTATAATTGCCACATTTTTCTAACTGCTTGGTGAGAAATGCATTTTGTCTCCCAGACAGAGAAATGATGGCACAGGCACCAACAGCTCGGGTAACAGTGCTATGTTTCAATAATAACAGGTGCGAGGAGGCGGTTGTGGCTGTTATAAATGGGTTTGTGGGAGACAATATATGTGTGTGTCAGATTAGACATTTGTGACCGCGTTTGTGGCTGAGACGAAGCGGTTCTGCTGCGTGTCCGCTCAGCTTTTTTATTACTTGTTTTAATAATCGAAATCTGAATGCTGCATTTGTTCTAGAATCACCGAGCTACTGAAACCAAATATTTTGTAAAGACATGCAGACTCATTTTACCGTTCACATACTTTCTGATTCGACCTGGCCTTAAAAGAGGATGAATCTCTTCACCATCACCACTAAAAATACTACATGCTATGGTAAATTACACAGTACATTGTTACCTGTGCTTATGCTTTAGATTCAGCATAATGTTAAGTGAGTAAGACTGACTTTCAAGAGAGCATTTTGATCAAAATGCAGTTGGATTTTGCTACAATGATGAATAAATAATAAATGGATATATCACTATTTGTTCTCAATGTAATACAATTGGAATGGTTCTTCCCACATGGTATTACATTACACATGATGACACCACATAAAATGAATAGGAAGCATAAATTATTAAAGGAATTCTGATTCTGATTCTGAAATAAAGAATAATAATTATATTCAATAGCATTCTTAAATAGCATTGTTAAATCCAGATGTAAGGGACAATGTAAAACAAAATTCATTTAATTTTTCTATTTCATTTAATTCAAATTACTGACAAAGCCTCGTCTGATTCCCTAAGTATCCGCTGTCTAAGGCTTGCATACAGTAAATAAGAAAAAACCCACAGGTAAAGCGTGAAAACAGTGCTGTATGGCATTTTTGACATTATCTTAAGCTTAGGGCAATTAAACCATTGTGCTACCACATTCATTTTATTTCATAAACATAAGAAGAGAGAGTTGAAGAATAAGTTATTAGAAAAAACAAAACATTGAAACTAAATAATTAACTCCAGTTTGCTGTAATTAATTGCTATCAATCGTAGTTAAATGTAAAATCACACAATTAATATCTAATTAACAGAGAAATTATTTTCAAATGCAAATATTATTGTTTAATCGCATTTTTTAAACTATGAACACATATTTTCTCGTGCGAACTACAGATTTCAAATAAAGCCAAGTATTTTAATGACTATCAGCTAGAAAGGTATATTTCTTATATCCACTAACAGAAATGATAACAAAACCCAGGCCTGTATGCAGAAGTACCAGTTGAATTTCAAAACCATCAAGGCCATTAAATTAGATACCAGTTTAGAAGACAATAGTCTCTCATATGCAGTAAAAAACGCAACATCTCAACTGCAAATGGCATCTAATCAGTAAAACTGACTGACTGAGACAAACCACTGTAAGATCTGTCCGGTTGTAGTTCTATCTACTGTGTCTTATTCCACAGTCTTCTCAGTGTATATAGGTTTCTCATAATATTTCAAATTAAATACAAAATTACCATGTTGATACCGACATCACTTGTAAATATACTTCTGCATGCTTGCTTTAAGATATTATGTTACAAAACAACACAATTTTGTTTTACAGAGCAGATCACACTGTCGACACATCACAGCCACAAAAGAGAATCAGTACCAACACCATCAACAGACAATTGTACAAATTAATTGCGGCAGATTTTGGAAGGCTGGAAACAGTGAAAAACAAGTTGTCAGATGAAAATGTTTTACATCTCTAAATAGCCATTAACTGAAAACAGAGTGGGTTACAAGCTGTCCACTTCTGTCATGATAATTATCACCTGGATAGAAACGCTTTTTGCTCCTGCCTCATTTAGGTAAATATGATTTTAGAAAATAAACTATTGTATGTCTAACCATTTCTGACCATACACATACATTTCTGTGTGTGTGTGTGTTTCGGTTTTCACTCTCAACCCAGAAATCAAGATGTAAATTATAGTGCACTGTGAGCGCAAACAGGAAATATGAAGCTGCCGGTGCTCTCTACCATACATCAGCATATGAATCAGAATAATAGATGGATTGTAGTTACAGCCATTTGGGAATTTGGGAGAGTGCTTGAGTGCTCTGCAATCAATGGACTCTAATTATACCTGTAATTATACCTGTATTATAGCTGTTAAGGCTTATCATTCACTCTGTGCATGTTTGAGTATGTTTATTGGTTAGTCATTTTGTAATATTTTTCATCATCTGTCATTCGTCTTTCTCTTTATGTCTCCACTACTGCCGCCTCATTCCCTTCCGTCTGTCTGTCTGTCAGAAATTGTTTTATAGTTCAATCAATGGGTTGGTTCACCGAGTTACAAATAAACATATTAATTAAGTCATTTATTAGTCATGCAGGTATTTAAACCAAAATAGAGGCTTTAATAAACCCCCAAATGATGTACATAATTACAATCAAAGAACGTTACAGCAAAATAAATATTGTGTTCGCTTTATCATCATCATGGTTTAACAATTTATCAAGTTTTTTGGCAAATAATACTGTTGAATTGGGTGTTAAGAAACTGTCACTCTGACATTTGTATCATGGTTTTGCAAATCTCTATTCAGGACATCCTCTGTTATAACTTCAGACACTATGACATCACCTGTGTATATATGTTAATACAGTACCTATACATATATTTTCTCATCTAGTACATCTATGACTTTCTTTTCCCCTTGGCCTCTCCTCTATGTCATGGACCGCTTGGCAATTACCATCTAACAAACCATTCCCTCTTTATTTCAGTTGCAGCAGGACCCTGCTCTGATCCCACATTTTTCACAGCTGCATTCATGTCTTGTTATTGTTTTGGGTCATTTAATATGACTGCTTACGCTGCTAAATGCATTTTTTTTTGTCTGCTGATTTCTGACGACAGGACTTGAATCTCCACAGTGTGAAAATTGTATCTTGTCTCTTTGGTAACATTCTTGTGAATAAAACCAAAGCAATTTTGGGGTGCTGATTATACTAGTGACAACCTCCTCATGAAAAAGTGACATTTGTCAAGGTGAAACAAGGGTTTTACAACAAGTTTGTCCAGTTACAAGAATTTGGTGAATCCAACTTGGAACACTCATCAAAGCAAACCTCACAATAAAAAAAAAGTAATTAGTATTTGGAAAGATTTATGAAAATGTTCTTTCATGAGGCCCAGTCTTTTTGAAGACACAGTTATTGAGTTTTTAATGCCCTGGAGCACCACAAACACCATTCTTCTCTTTGTATTGGAGCAGCAGGAGTAGAATCATGGAGTCATGGAGTTTGTCACGTAACTTAAGCAACCCTAACTTAACAACAACACTACTGCTAAAACATAGTAGTAGTGTTCATTAGACCATTTCATTATTAGATATCCATTAAGCAAGATGCTGACAGCTACCAAATATAGAAGAATGACTTTTTGCTTTATTTGTCAAAATGAACCAAGTGAAAGTAAATAGCAATTCCGTGCCTCAACACTGGCCTTCTCTGGCTCATGTTGGTGAGAATCTGTGTTTATCAGTAGAAAATAGTAACATGATCTATGATTCTCTGTCAAAATTGTGTCCCAGGTAATAGTGTACCAGAAGGCTACCAGCAGGTGATGTATCTGCCACGTTGGCGTGTAGACTAATACTAAGGTTGCAATTGAGAGATTCACGTGCCTTAAGATAAGCCATTAATCTCCCATTTATATTCATGTTGGATTGAGCTAATCAATATGGGGCACCGTCTCGTGGTTCCACTCCCACAATGTGCACTTCTTGAGCGACTCCTCAAGGGAGATAGAACAGCTCTGCAAGTGTAATGCTGCCGCAAGGACACGGCAAAACCTTCATGTTGCACAAAGTTAATCAACATTAGACACCTTCTGTTTCTGTCCTCTCCTCTTTTCATTCAGCCTTTCTGACTCTACTGTACACTTGACATTTTCTGAGTCTTCATCTGTCAACCAGGCACAGAGGTCTTAGCGCAGACAGTATGCAGCACAGAGTGTTGACATGTAGAGTAATCCTCGCGCAATTCAGATTAGAGGAGAGAAGGTTCCAGAGGGTTTTCGGAAAGATTTACATGTGCAATACTAATCATTCATTGGTATTCATGCCAGTCCTAGCTAATCAACATGGGGTCCTTCTTTTCTCTCTGCTTTTCTCCTAATTTGTTTTCTTCCCCTCCTTACAGGACCTCAGCAAGTAAATAGGAGTCTTTATCTTTTTCTTTCTTTTGTTTTTTTTTTTACCTGTGCACTCCTTCTCTCTCTTTCCTCAATTAAATGATAGGTTGTGGTTCCGGTGAAACCATAACGGCAGTCTTTTCTGGCCATTACACTTTGGTGTGTGTGTGTGTGTGTGTGTGTGCGCGCGCGTAACACAGACATATCTTTAAAAGCCACTAAGGGAAGATATACCAACTGGATTATTGCTGCCAATGTGGGAGGAGCTTGACAAGAGAGGTGTGTACTAAACGGTTCTGTGTGCACACATTTGTAACACTGCGTAACTTTGTGTGTTTGTGTTTACGTGTGAGAAATGGGAGCACATTCCTCAGCCTCGACACAAAAGACCGAGGTCCATTAATCTGGCTCTGTGACTGTGATTGGAGCCACAGCAGGCTGTGCTGGCTTTGTGTTTACCGCTTGTCCCGCACACACTCACACACCCACCCATCAAATCACATGAGACAACAAACAAATATTTAAAGAATCCTCTAGTTGTGGGTGCATCACTCCAAAATGGATGTGACAAGGCACAACCTTTCCATCATGACGGTAATATGCCCAGCAATTACATTTGTATACTACCATGTTTTTGCTAAATATGTTTTGAGGAACATGCATTTTGTTCACTGTGTTATGTTTCATGGCGTAGTTTGAACAAGGCTTTGATACCTGAGGCTACGTTTCACATCTCATTAAGTTTCTTGTGTGGTTAGATTTAGGAAACAAAAGCACTTTGATTTATGATATTTTCAGTTGAATGTCTGTACAATAAACATGCCATGCTTTGTGCTTTAAGTCACTTTTTCTGCGTTAAACCAAAACCACCATTCGTCCCCCAAGTGAACCCTTTTTTTTTGACGACGGGAGCGCCTACATATCTATTTTTCAATGCCGGTAGAATTGCAACCAAATGAGATAGAGCAATAATTCTTTTTGCATATCAAACCCGAGGAGTTACACTTTCATATCACGCATTCAACTTGTCCCAGAGCGCTGTTTCCTTCCACTAATGTGTTTGCAGAACTCCAGTATAAAGCGCACACAACACGTTATAATCCAGACCGCGGTTATTCGCTGCACTTCCTACGTTGGAATAAGCATCATCATGTTGTGAGCATGAACTATCACATGGTTTTCTTATTTGAAAAAATATGTGTGAAAAAATTGCACTTTTTAGCAATTTATTTAGTTAGTCTGGACATAAGTCTATACATATTATTAAAACTTGGGATATAAAGGTTGTATTGATGTATAGCTAATTAAAATGCTCCAAAAAAATGGCACTACAGCATGTAAAAATGTAAATATGCTCTGGCTTGTTCTATGGTGGCTTTTAAAGTAAAAGGGTTAACCAAGTGCTAATAGATAGATAGATAGATAGATAGATAGATAGATAGATAGATAGATAGATAGATACTTGAAATCTATTTTTTTTTCTTGAAGGGTTTACATTATTTTATCTCGCCCCTGTACATTGTATTTGTATGATATGTAGAGTTCACCTACAGGTGTGTTAGATTCACGTCCATTTTTTTACTGACCCCTGAAGTTTTGTCAGCACAGAAGGGGTTAAGAAAAGCTGACTCCCCTCTTTCCTTTCCCCAACTCAGCACCCTGCCCCCACCAACAATGTACCCCCCACTCTTCTCCCCAGACTAGTTCCCATGCATTCCTAGTGGCTTCAGAAACCCAATATACCCCTTTTGGTGTGTCCGCGAATCCACAGTGTGGCCTTTCCGCTGTGCCAGCTGCCTTCCTCTCCTTCAGCCAAATGGAATGTTAAGCCCCACTTGTGGCTAGCTTTGTCCCCTGTCATGCAAGGCAAACAAAAGGCAAAGTGGCTTTTCATTGTATTAGGTATTCCAATACCCCCAAATCCTCCCTCTCACCCATTCTTCCTCTTGCTCTCACAAAGAAAGATGCACAGCAGCAAAGTGTGTGAGCCATAGTAGCCAGGAAAGCCTGCACATGGCACATACACATGCATTAGCCAACACAAATGTAGGACAGCAGGTGTGTGAATGTATACAGGAGCATCAGTGTCTTTTTCTGCATGCACACCTGCACTATCACACCCAGAGGCATGGACATGTGTGAGTGGGGTTAAACTCACACGCATATTCTTACACAGCCTTGTCTGCGTCTTACCTGGCAGACAACATTGTATAGACTTCTCAGCCAGCCACTCTTTCTGTCTGATTGATCCTTTGTTAGAAGCCAATGTTGATAACACTACATCAAATACTCATTCATCCCGGAGCACAAGCATCAGTAGTAAACCTCATTACCAAGTCCCTTACTGAAAACAAGATATTCCAATGACAACATTTATTTTCATTTCGATAACACATGCACAAGTGAAATTAATCTGTTTTCTTTGTCAGTTTAAGGTAAGTCATGTTTATTTTTCCTGTAAACAAGTCTGTAAAAATAGATGATGAATGTTGTTTTTCAATGAGTAAGCAATAACAATATAGCGATTTGCAATGACTGCAAACTAGGAGTTTGATAAAGATTGAGAGTGAGACTGTAAGAGTGTGTGAAATCGAGCATTTAGACCAAGCAGCAAAGCACTGAGACATCAAGGCAAAAAAAAAAAAAGATGTGACCTCATTGATGTGCATCCCCCTTCGCTCTCTTTGCAAGCAATTCAGTCGCCTAACACACATTGGTCAGGTGGTATTCAATAACTAATGTTGCATAAGTTCCCCTTGGCTGTCTTCCACTTGTTTATCCACGTTACGCATACTGAATATTAGTGAAGGAAAAAAGAACACAGAAAATTACACAGGGCTGGATGCTTGTGCATTATGAATTTGAACTACAAAGGGCCACGAGAACACCTTGAATTCCTTAATAATGACTGACCTTCTTGAATCACTGTGCTGCTGCTGCTGCTGCTCCTGCTGCAGAATCAGATTAAGAAACTGTAAGAAACAGTACTGGTTTAAGAAATTTTTTGTACATACAGAAAGATCATTTTAGTATTTCTTCTGAACCAAGGTCATGTTGCAGGTACATGCTTGGACAATCAGATGCACTGGAGTAGCTTTCAAGCTATTGTCATTAATACTGAACAGTCTAGTATGATTATGGTAACATTTGCTCTGCTTTTCCCCTCATCTTTTCATGCTATGCATGCATGCAATGGTGATAGTAGGATGGATTCATGGATTCATATTAACATGCTATTGACAAAATGCAAGATTTATCAGAGCAGGCAACATTTATCCAGTCATAAACCATCCTGTGGTGGCCTCATTTTCCTCATTTTTTTTCCCTACACAGTGGTTCTAGTAAATAATCTGTCAGGAGCATATTGGAATCAAGTCATCAGATAAACAAGAGGTATCTATGGTTTTATGATTTTATTTACAGGTGACACACATTACTATGACGTTTGGTACAGTATGAGGAAGCAATCACGTGTTCATGCAAACACTTGCCCACAGACGAGGAGGCAGTGCCACTATATCGTCATCACAGGCATATAAACTGGAGCACATGGAGTCAGTGAAGGCAGTCTCCTCACAGATTAGACAATAACACATCATACAAAGTATGGACCTTTGTTGTGGTTTCTGTCCTTCTGACAGGCAAGAGCATTGACTTCTTTTTCATCAATAACACTAAAGGAGGTAATAGATAGATAGCATTATTTATTATATCATTAGTACCACCTTGTGTCACTTTGTGTGGGCTCAGCTAAGGCTGTTATGATAAAATTTTTTGAATCAGTTAATCTACACATAAACTTGTACATAAAATTTCTTAACACAGCATGAAAAGTAGGAACATTCCTAGTCACAAGCATATGACTTGCACTTGTCCATTTTGGAAGCTTTACCAGGATTCTGAACACATCATTGAATACCTGAAACTTTTTCATTCTTGCTTTACTATATCTGTACCATGTTACAAACACATACAGGGGGATGGACTCAAAAGCAGTCTCTGAGCAGTTGCTGTAAGCCAGCGCTACAAGAAGAGAAGACGACTAAGTCATCAGCATACGTCAAATGGTTGATAAGACAATCCTCCACCATACATCCAGTCCTACGTTCTTCTAATTTATCAGAAATATCATCCATATTAAGACTGAAAAGAACAGGAGACACTATACCACCTTGTCGAGCCCCATAAGCCAAGGAAAGAAGCAGATATACTCTCTCCCCATCTACCTTGTATGGTTTGGTGTTGATACCAAAACCACAAGATCCTTATCAAATATGAACGGACCCCTCACTCTTTTAAGTTAACAGTTTTCCATGATTTATTTGGTCGTCCATGGTCGTTATGTATTCTTGAAGCCTATCCAAGAGCATTCACTCTAATATTTTGGAAAGAACACTAGCTAGGGCAACTGGTCTTTAATTTTCTATGCAACATATTTTATCGGCTTTATCTCTGTACTAATAAGACAAACATAGAATCAGGTAGTATGCCATGCAGTAACAATCCTGTAAAGCACATAATAAGCAACACTGAAGCTCTGTGGTTAGCATATTTCAAATGTACTGCTGTAATCTGATCAAGGCCACATGCTTTGTTTACTGCTTTGTTTACTGCCAATTTCTCAAATGCATAGCACATTTCATTATAACCACGCTTTCATTGTTAGGAACATCTCCAACATTAAATTCTCTCAACACAGTTGAAAATGTCCATGTAATGCTTTCTCCATAATTCAGCAATATTTCCCCAATACTCCCATCAATACTGGTCGGCAAAGGCATCTTACTGTTATTGATAAAAGCCCTTGTTAAGATATTATCCTCGTTCAGAGGAAGTTTTAACATTTAGAATAACAAAAACATAACTTATTATGTACAACTTTGATTAATATGCACCAGTCCACCTCTAGCCTAATCACACATATGAGAGGATCATACTTCTTATGCCAAAGAATGGCCACTCCCCCAGGTATTCTGCCACGCACTATTCCTGTGTTTAGATTTGCTGTAGACTCCCCTGTCCCATGGAAATAACAGAATTGATAACCAAGTCATCTAGGTCTTGTTTACACAAGATATCCACATCATCCAAGAGCTTGTCAATAATAACTATCCAAGCCACATGAGTTACAGTATATGAAACAAGTCTTACAGTCTTGAGTCACAATCATATCTATATTGCAGCAGGTGGCCCAGGCTCAGGCACATGCATATATCTTGCAGCAATTGATGTTTTTTTGTTTTTTGGGGTTTTATTACTCTTAAGGGGCAGCACGGTGGTGCAGTGGTTAGCACTGTTGCCTCACACCAAGAAGGCTCCGGGTTCGAATCCAGGTTTGAAGACCTGGGGTTTGCCTGGGTTCTCTCCAAGTACTCCTGCTTCCTCCCACAATTAAAAGACATGCACATTAGGTTGATTGGTGACTCTAAAATTTCCCGTGAGTGTCTCTATGTGTTTGCCCTGTGATTGGCTGGCGACCAGTCCAGGGTGTACCCCGCTTCTTGCCCAAAGTCAGCTGGGATTGGCTTCCGCGACCGGTACGGTACAAATAATGGTTGGATGGATTTTTTAAGAAGAATTTTGTTCCGGCTCAGTTTTTATAACTTGTATGTTTCCCCTAATGCCGGTTCCAGATGGGGTTTGGTCTGTATAGTGGGATTTCCAGTGACATGTTTCAGATTCTTTCACCACATGGCTCCACACAGGTGACATCACCACACCGCCACTCCGCTCCAGGATTGAGGCCTTCTCCGCTGAGCTGATATCTACGGACAAAGTTTCAAGCATCTGTGCTACATTTTACAGACAGGCTGCTTCATTTCCAAGGCGCCCAGCACCCACTCCAAACTCTCGTACTCCAACAGGAGGCCTCCTCTCTCCTCCGGGAAAAGCTAGGCCGCTCAATCACATACAGGCATAGGTTTATATCTGCTGTTACCATAAAGAGATCCTCACAGATATTTGTCTGCACAGACATAACCTGCTTCATAGTAGAAATGTCCGTGCTTAGAAGCTTAAGCCAAGCAGGCAAGAAATATCAAGATTACTGAGAATCACAGATGGAAGTTCATCTAAATAATGGGACAAGAATGTTTTCACCAGCCTTGTTAAGTAGTTTCAGGGTGCTCTTAACGTTATTTATGTCTAATGATAAGACTGAGTTACCTGAAAATCCTGCCAGCAGCAGTTGTGGTTCAGCAATTCTCTGTGTTGCTAAAATATAGATAGAATATCTAAAATATATTAATCCATTTAACCACATGCTCGCTTCAACTGGACACAGACCAAGGAGTAACAAGTAAGGCATTTTGCAATCTTCATTTGCAACTTATTGCACATAATGCACATGAAGATGAAACCATGTATAGAACTTCTGTAAGATTCAGGAGATTAAAAATTCTATCATACTGTTGTACTGTATAATGTTTCACTGGTATTTCTGATCCCTCATTAAATTATTTTTATTTTTGTCAAAGCTCCACAGTTACGCCAGGATAGCCAATGGAATACCAAGTGCAAGGCTTTCAACACTGCCTCAGAGTGGTAAGGCTTCTATTCAGTTAAATTCAATTCAATTCAATTCAATTTATTTTGTATAGCCCAATATCACAACAGAGTGTCTCATAGTGCTTTACAAAGTTCACTGAAATAAACAAGTGTAAGCGAGCAAACAATCTAATAAAGACTCCAGCAGTCGATGAGGCCAATGGATCAGTCCGGTGGATCAGTCCGAGGCATCACCTGCCCTTTATGACCCTCCTTCTTCGGGAAGGAAAAACTCAAAAAACCCAGTGGGAAAAGAGAAACCTCCGGGAGCACCACAGTGAAGGAGAGATCCAGCTCCCAAGGACGGACAGGCTGTAGCCTTGGACAAACGCACATCCATTGGTTGATGGAGAACCACATCAGCGGGGCCAGGACCAGGATCCATAGGAACCAGGGAACCAGGGAACCACATCAGCGGGACCGGGACCAGGACCCACAGGAACCAGAGACCCACATCAGCAGGGCCAGGACCAGGATCCACAGGATCTACAGGAACCTGAGAGATGAGAAAGCACAGAAACGCTCCGGGGAAGATAGCAAGTTAGAGGCAGACATTTGACTGACATGAGACATAACGATGGAGAGGAAGAGGAGGATAGAGAATAGAGGAGCTCAGTGCACCATAGGAGTCCCCCGGCAGTCTAAGCCTATAGCAGCATAACTAGGGGCTGGTCTAAGGCCTGAGCCAGCCCTTAAATATATGATTTGTCAAAAAGGAAGGTTTTTAGTCTACTCTTAAATGTAGAGAGGGTGTCTGCCCCCCGAACCCAAACTGGAAGGAGGTTCCACAGGAGAGGAGCCTGATAGCTGAAGGCTCTGCCTCCTGAACTACTTTACAAGCTTTATGAGCAAGAAATGAACGACACTTACTTGGCCAGTTGTGTGATTGCTTGGGTCTACAGTGATTATAAGCAGAGACAGGAGGTTAGTAGTGGAAATTATGCATTAAAATGTTAGCACTATTGCATGGTAGATCAATGTAGGAATTTGAATTATATATAAGCACAGTCATGCTTAATTACAACTCAGATGGTTATTATTGCTTTTATTTTTCCACTTGATGAGTGTAATACATTAAAAACGTGTTAAATGCTAATGTTTTCCTAAAAACAACAAGCATAAATGCACTGTAAGCCTGTCTTAAAGCAGCTTCAGGGCATTGCTTTTTGATTGAGACAGAAAAATGACAAGCTATCTGCACACACCTTCATGACAGGGACTAGTGCTATTTTCAAAGCAAATGGAACCCTTTCTCTTCACAGTCATAGTAGTCATATTTGATTGATTGAACACAGTAATAAAAAAAAGGTAAATGGTTTACTTCATCTCATCTTGTTTCAGATTCAATTGCCTCTGCTACCCTGCTCAAAAATTACCCCGTTTAAATGCTCTGAAACCTCAATAGTCAACTACTGGAATGAAGGGTTTGACTGGCACATCCCTGGAGACAGCGTCCTAACAGGCGGGACAACAATGGGTTGATGTACCAGATGGTCATATTTCTAATACCAATAGTCCATGCTGTTTTAATACATTGAATTAAATAGATTGCTCCGAAACTAAGGCTTGTCATCAACACTCATATTTTGGACCACAGCTGAACAAGATCATTAAGATCATTAAGAAAGTTCCTGTAGCACTCCTTCTTTACGTAATGACATAAAGAAAGCAAAACCCTTAATATAGTTAGCGTGTATATAACATTCATTTGTGGATTGATATAATGAGTACTGCATAATGAGTATGCAAATTATGTACATAGATATCAGGACTTGGATAAAACACTGTATTTTGCTGAGCTGTGTTTTAAATTACTTACTAGAAGTAAACAGGATGAATTATACTATCTGAGTTTGCAGTCTTAATCTCCTTGGTCAACAAACAATCCTTATATATTAGATCCATATATTAACTTTTAAAGACTGAAGATAAAATGATAAAAAAAATAAAATAAACAATGATGAGTTTATATCCTATATCCTAGCTAAACTTTAATGCCAGCAGGTGTTTCTGATGATGTAACCAATTTTTACAATAACTCTGTAATTACAAATATTATATGTACATATATACGTATATATGTTCCCGCCAATGTAACATTTGTTTGTTGAAAGATCTTTTACATGTTGCCATTTTGGCCTATGTGGGTTTGCTGCCTGTTGGGACATATGGCAACAAATCAAGATGCACAACATGACGTGTACTCTTGCACAGCACGAGATGACCCAAATGTTGATTAAGATGCCAAAGCAAAACATTAGTGTACATAACTAGGCAATATAAATTGAATTTGTCAATGTTCCCTGCATGCGCCTGTGTTCATCTACTTCCTCTCCACTGAAGTTTCAGCTCAAAGGTTTGACATATGTTCTAACTTACCTGCAGTTTTATTGTACCGCATACATTTGGTCTTATTTTGCCCAAGTCTTGAGAGTCTCTGAGATTTCTTCCTGTGGTATTTGTGTTTCTTCAATATTCTCATGTAGGGGTGTGTGAAAAGACTGAGTGGATGGCAGTGAGGATCGCAGGCTGTGGAGCTTCTGGTTCTGAATGCAAACTAGTGAGAGTCCAGATGGGCTTGAATGTTGTCTTTGATGTGCTGGAAGATCAGTTTCTCAAAGCCCTTCATCAGAATGGGAGTGCAACAGGGCAGTGATCCTTCAGACTAGACCTTTAGACTAGACTTTTTAGGTACATGAAAGATGGTGTCAAAAATGTCAGTAATGATGTCGACTAGCTAGTCAGGCCAGGGATGTTTTCAGGCCCAGCAGCTCCACAGTCACTCTCAGCAGGGTTCTTGTTACGGGGTTCTGTGGATATTGACAGTAACTAGTCTTTTGGAGGTGGAATAAGAGGATGTAATGTGTTCAGTTCACCTGGGAACTTGGCCTCACACATGATATGGGGCGCTCCTGTTTTTGTAACTTGTGATGGTTTTTATCACCTGCCATGTTTTTGGTGTTGCTGATGTTGAGGTTAGGGTTAGCTCCTTGATGCCAGATTTCAGTCTCGCTCTGACAGTGCTGCTTCCTTCTTCCTTCTAACCTAACCGAAAGGCAGCTCTTTTGTGCTCTGTATGTATACCACAGCTTTCCATGTATCCAAGTTTTCTGGTTGGGAAATGATTTTATTATCTGTGTGATCACCACATCATCAAAATATTTGCTGATTTACAACATACCACATATCACATTTGATGTATATTCCATCCTGAACACTTTGCACTCAAAACTGTCATGTAAAGCTGCTGTACAGTACAGTTCATGTGTCCACACATTAACTGTTGTTTCTGATGGTTTGACCTATTAAATCAACTAGGAGTAACTCGGCAGGAGAAGCAGGTTTCTGATTAGTGTGATTTGTTGTGTCAATGTGTGAATATTGTGTATTGTACTGCACTCATATTTTCACTTTTATAGAAAGTGTTAACATGCATCACCTTTTAAGTTTTTGTTAATAAGGACCCGATGAAGGTTGTCACAGAGGTAACTACTAATGGGGATCTCAATAAACAGCAATGAGAAATACCATAAATTCACAGTGAAAATAGCAATATACCTGTCATATTTACAGTTAAATATATTAAATTGGGTAATTTACAATAGGTCCTCTAAATATGTAATTTGACATATAATTAGCATCCCTGATTTTATCTAGACATTACCTGAAGAAGCAGTATATGAGTACAAAAATGTCCAATTAAGTTAATGCCTTCTACTTGAGCACCTGCATGCAGTTTGTTTCTTATAAACATCAGACCAACTACATTGACACTGTCAAAGACGATGGATATTGGCGGGTCTCAAAAATGTATTCAATGTTATGAATATATTTAAAATGGCAATCACAAGCTCAGTGCCCCATAATACTACTCCTCTGTTTTGCATTACGCACCAAAGGAGATGCCATCACTCCCCCCAAAGCCTCAGTAAATATAGACCAAAGGAAAGGCATATCTGAAAATGACATTCTGAAGATCAACAAGCTTTGTTGCTAAAGCAATTAAGGTTAATTGGGAATTTGCAGTTTAAAATAATAACTTGTTTAATTTCATGAGTGTTACACTCTAAATGAATTTTTTTCAGTTTGTAAGAACATGCAACATTATATGAACGTAGGCCTTTGCTGGTAGCACACCCAGTAAACTAACCAATTTTCTTACAGAGGATTACCTACCCCCCAAAGAATTGCCTTATCGTTCCCACAAAGAATCTCCACTTTACCATGGTGGGGGGGTTATGCGCCCCTATGAACCTGGGAGCTGTGTTGTCAGGGACTATAGCCCCTAGGAGGGTTTCAATCACTTCAAAAACACATGTATGCAATGGAGCCAGGAGAACTGTGTTCCCTCGTCCAGGTTAGGATAACCAGGGTCCCTTCCTGGTGCCAGACCTGGGAGGGGAGTTCACCGGCAAGCATCTGGTGGCTGGGCCTGTGGGGCCCGAAGAAATAGCGTGGGCCCTCACCCTGTGGGCTCACCACCTGCAGAGGCAGTTACAAGGGTCGGGTGTACAGTAAGTTCAGAGTATCTGGCATTCTTGGAGGCTATCGGTCCGTCCTCCTCTCCTCAATTGGTGACGTCGTCACGCTGATTCCATCTGTGGGGACGTTTTAAAAGACAATGGAACTGACGACTGCGGTGGCTGTGCTATAACCTGAGCAGTCCACTGCTGTGCCCCTTCAGCTGTGTTACCACTGCTTGTGTTTGTCCATATAAGCTCACCTGTGATTTCTCTAAGCTTTTATTATGAGCACATGATTAAATTCTATAGGGACAGTCGTTTTAGTTGGGACTGGCCAAAGGTTTAGTATTTTTTGTTTTCTCATCACTGCTCTTTCACATAGTTTTTTTCCTGTATAGCACATTGGGATAAGGGGTGGCTGCTGCCAGTGTATTTTTGTTCAGTAGTAATGATATGCTAGTGTAGCTTAGCTTTGTTTTGTCTTTTGTTTCTGAGTTGTTGATTGTGGCGCCAATTGCAGCCCTCCACCCTTACCAACACTGCTGAGGTCTTATTGTCTTGGTTTGTGGTTTGTGTTATCATACAATAAACTAGCGAACATACGCCTAACTACACCAGCGTTTCATGTTCTTCCCTTCCCTTGACACACAGGGACATAACACACAGTCATCAGCAGCAACTTTGAAAAAGGAGTGAAAAGCCCCTTTGTCAGACAAACACAGTAAGTCTGTATACTTACAGACGTACTTACAGACATTGTTGGGCATTGATCTTTTTATCATTTCTTATATGTATATATATAAATAGAATATGGAATATGGAATCACCAGCTTGTAAATGCCCCTAGAATTGTGTTGTTTCACATTGCTAGTGATTGTCCATGAAGCTTCTCATACTGCCAGAGACAGCTATCATGAACCCATGAATGAGAAGAGCTCTGACGAGATTTCTGATGTTTCACAATTACACACCGCATTGATTACTGTTCCATCTAGTCTGTCTGAAGGTATCTCTGATTAAGGTACATTTGTGTGCTGCTGTTCAATTTGTAGATTACTATTCATGTCTAAGAGCCACCTGTAAGTTTGAGTTGGAAACGTATAGACTCCTTGTACATTATTATAGTAGCAACTTTGTGACCATCACTTGTGTGGAAATAATGGCCTGCATTTATCAAAATCAGAAGTGCTGATGCAAGATCATTAAGAAAGTGCCCCATGCCATCTTCTTTCATAATGACCTGAACAGAGAAACTGGTCTCAGTGCTGCACTCCTTCTGCACTTGTAAAAAAAACCAATATGATTAGAGCAGGGGTGCCCACACTTTCCCTGCTTGCCAGCTACTTTTAAAATGACCAGGTCAAAATGATCCACCTACATTAAAAATGCTAAACATATATTTATTTATTTATATATATATACTGATTATACTTTATATATTCAATATATGTTAGCGTACACTGCATAACTGCAGCTAATGTAACCCTTGGTATTACATATAAAAATTGACAGCAGTAATGCACATAGGTGACAAACAGTGATGTAACCATCAATATTGCACACAAGTGACAAGAGTAATTGGAACATTCAATACATTTATGGTCACTTCCTTACTCTGATGATTTGCAGATATAAATTGGGGTTTATGTCTAAGAGTTTAACCGCGCATGTCCCTGCCCCTGAGAAGAGATCTCAGACTGGCTGCCCTGGCGTCACAAACACCCTAGGGAGGATACATACATTAATTCATTTTTTTTTCAATGTCACACGATCTACCCTCACTATCTTTGCGATCTACCGGTCGATTGCGATCGACTTATTGGGCACCCCTCGATTAGAGCATGTTAGTGCAAAAACTCAGTGATTGTATTTGAGTTGTCCCCTGTTGTCAAACTGTTGGTGGGGTTGTGTATGTTAAGCATAGATGAGAGATATGTTGGTATTTATTCTTGTCTTGTCTTTGTCATGTCTTGTGCAGTGTCACTATCCTGGTGCTTTATTGGGTTTTATAATGCTGTGTTGCACTTCATGTCTGATGTAGATTAAATGTCAGCACATGTTTTGGATGATGCAACCAGCTCTTAAAAACTATAACCTCACAGATATAATGAGAAAGTGAATCTTACATGATGACGGGTCTATGTAAATTTATTGCCTCTGTACTGACTTCTATCTTCCAATGTTGGTACTTGCAACAACAAATCAAAGTCACACACACAACAGGATGTGGTGTTTGCATAACTAAGCAATAACAAGGTGCAATCTTAATGAATGTGTGAGCTAAGACTGCAATGTGGAAGTATCAGGCATTTTTTCGACTTGCTCTCATTTGGGACATGAGTGACTAAATAGTTTGTGTGCCCACATGCAACTCTGTTTATCTTCTTCTCCACTGAATTGTCACCTCAAATGTTTGATATATGTTCTCCCTTACCCACAGTGTTATTGCATCCAGTAGTTTTGGTCAAATTTTGTCCAAGTCTTGAGATAACCATCTCTAAAATGACTGCAATATGATGGAGGTAAATGAGTTTTGTTTGTTTTTCCAGCACTGAAAAGACGTTTTTCTTTCTGGAAACAGTGCATTGGTAACTCCATAGAGCTCATTATCAACAGTTTTCACAAGGACTCAATTTCTTTAGCAGAAAGTCGCTCTGTCTCATCTATTACCACCTGCAGATAAAAGTTTTCACTTATTCTGTGAAATATCTTAACACTTACTGGATGGAGTGGCTTCAAAATCATGCATAGAAAATATGTTTGTGTGCACACAAACATGTTTTAAGAGGATGCATTCTTACAACCTAAACATACAATGGATAGGAGTGATTTGGTTGCATCTCAATTAACCAGGTATCAACACAGTCAGACTACTACTCAGACAGATGTCCAACCAGCCAATTGTCCACTGGGCCATACAACCAGGGGACCAATCACTTAGCAAGTAAGTCAATTTGGCAGCCACCCATATGCATATCATACAGCCTGTCAACCATACATGCACAAATATAGTAAGATAAGATAAAGGTATAATTGAACATAACTCAGTCTGCGAATCTACAACATTGCAACAATGAATGATCGCATACCACAGGAAAGACATAAAAATCACAATACAATAAATGAGACACAATACAGAAAAAAAAAACCCATCAAAAATAATACTGCTCTCACAAGAGGATAGATTTTCTGGTGCCATGAACCTGAGAACCAAAACTAGCAGGGGGAAATTGAGAGGGGAGGGCAAAAATAGGGGAAAAAAAAAAGAAATACATCAAAGAGGGGGTAATGAAGCTTGTCCAATCCTGCGGAGCCACATAAGAAAACAGAGATACAGTGATTGTGGTGGGGTTGCTGAGAGATAGCTGGGGATGAATTATAATGAAGTTGTGGTTGATGAAGGGAGAGGAAAAAGAGAGAAAGAAAGAGAAACACATGAGCAAGGCAGCAGGTGGATGGTATTACTTTGCCATTGTCAAAGTCACTCCCTCTCACTCTGTT
Source organism: Pempheris klunzingeri (assembly GCF_042242105.1). Lineage (NCBI taxonomy): Eukaryota > Metazoa > Chordata > Actinopteri > Acropomatiformes > Pempheridae > Pempheris > Pempheris klunzingeri. The sequence goes on from NC_092013.1 coordinate 24,546,283, forward strand.
TTCTTTTGCTCTATTATCTCCATCTCTTTCTCCCTCTTTCCCACCCCCCTCTTTTTTTTCTCTCTCTCTCTGTGTCCTGTGAAGCGAAACCTGGCCCTAAATGGAAACAGAGGTAGCAGTGATCATGCTGGTCTTCTCCAGCAGGTCCCCTTCCTCAGCTCATTAAGCCCACAGCACAGCTTTACTTACCTACCTGGGATATAGTGGGATTTGTAGAAAGAGAGGGATGAGGAGGGTGAGTAGGAAAAATGCAGCAGGCTTTAAAACAGAAAAAGAAGGGCTTTGCAGATGCAGCAGTGCAGTGACTCAAAGAATCTTCAAATTCGGATCCTTTAAACTTATACATATAGTGCATGTTTATAGAACCAAACAGCGGTGAGAGGTAATGAGATGTTTTCAGTAGGCAGAGATACATCAAAAAGTATCTTGTTACAAATCACTAATAATTGCTCATCAAATGTATCAAAATGAAATACAAACTACTTGTAGCAGAAAATGTATCTAATCAAAATAATATTTGTTATATACTATTATACAATATACTATTAGCAATTTGTAATTCAAACATACAAAATTACTATTGAACTATTAAATTCTAGCAGGAGATTTCTACTTTTCTCGATTGTAGAATCGAAGAGGAAATGATTCAAACTGATAGCCTTAGTGTTAGTCAGCCATTTTGTTGAGTTATCAATTCTGCTACTGTGCTTCCAGGTCCCACAGAAGTCCTGCTGACAGGAAAAAAAAAGGTTGTGATGCAGACACGAAAAGATAATCTGATAGAAATTCATTAGTTTGAAAATCGTGCTCAGAGACATAAAAAAAATGTGAAATTCGTGTCCAGTCACAGATTAATAGATTCAATTTTGTGAGATATATTGTAGATATACATATTTTACTGTACAACAGTCTTAGGCAGGTGTGATATAAAGCTGTAAAGTCAGAATGCTTTCAAAAATATAAAATTTTATTGTTTGTTTTACACAATTTTTACACAATGCAAAGTGAGTGAACAGAAGAAAAATCTAAATCAAATGAATAGTTGGTGTGACCACCCTTTGCCTTTAAAACAACATCAATTCTTCCAGGTACACTTGCTCAAAGTGAGGGATTTTGTAGGATTATAGTCAGATGTATGATCAGCCAATGATGGGTCGTCCTTCAACCGGAATGTCGCTGGTTCGATCCCCAGCTCCTATGAGTCGAAGTGTCCTTGGGCAAGACACTGTGGGAATGTATGTATTTGTATACAATACATAGTGGTGGTAATGATCATCAATGGCATATGTAGGTTGAAACACAGTCATTAATTTAAACTGGGTGAGGAACAGCCATACTCAAGATGCTATCAAGGTGAGGTTGTGGAAGACCGTTTCATGTCACAGGTCATCCACCATGGCAAAACTGAACACAGTACAACAAGACACAAGGTAGTTAAACTGTATCAGCAAGGTCTCTCCCAGGAAAAGATTTCAAAGCAGACTGGGTTTTCAATTTTTGTTGTTCAAGCTCTTTTGAAGAAGCACAAAGAAAGGGGCAATATTGAGGACTGTAGACGCAGTGGTCGGCCAAGGAAACTTAATGCAGCAGATGAAACACACATTATGCTTATGTCCCCTTGAAATTGTAAGATGTCCAGCAATGCCATCAGCTCAGAACTAGCAGAAACCAGTGGGACCCAGGTACACCCATCTACTGTCCGGAGAAGTTTGGCCAAAAGTAGTCTTCGTGTCCAAAAAGCCATACCTCCGACGTAGAAACATGGCCAAGTGACTCAACTATGCACAAAAACATAGGAACTGGGATGCAGAAAAATGGCAGCAGGTGCTCTGGACTCAAAATTTGAAATATGTGGCTGTAGTATCAATCAATCAATCAATCTTTATTTATATAGCGCCAATTCACAACAGCATTATCTCAAGGCGCTTTACATAAAGAGCAGGTTTAGACCAAACTCTTTAATTAGAGAGAGACCCAACAATTCAGGAATTCAAAAGTGAGGATTCAAGAATTCCCACATGAGCAAACATCAGATATTATGTTGAGCAACAGTGGCAAGGAAAAACTCCCCTTTAACAGGAAGAAACCTCGAACAGACCCAGGCTCAATGTGGGCGGCTTCTGTCAGGATCCGCGTTGGGTGGAGGTTGGACAGAGAGAGAGAGAGAGAGAGACAGACAGACAGAGAGAGAGAGAGAAAGAGAGTGGCAGACATTAGGCGGACATGAGACATAATGATGGAGAGGGAGAGGAGGATAGAGAATAGAGAGGAGCCCAGTGCACCATAGGAGTCCCCCGGCAGTCTAAGCCTATAGCAGCATAACTATGGGCTGGTCTAAGGCCTGAGCCAGCCCTAAACTATATGCCTTATCAAAAAGGAAGGTTTTTAGTCTACTCTTAAATGTAGAGAGGGTGTCTGCACCCCGAACCCAAACTGGAAGGAGGTTCCACAGGAGAGGAGCCTGATAGCTGAAAGCTCTGCCTCCTGCACTACTTTTGGAGACTTTGGGAACCACCAGTAGGCCTGCATTCTGGGAGCTCAGTGCTCTGGTGGGGCAGTACGGTACTATGAGTTCTTTAAGGTATGATGGAGCCTGACCCTTAAGAGCCTTGTAGGTGAGGAGAATGATTTTAAACTCTATTCTGGATTTTACTGGAAGCCAATGAAGAGAAGCCAGTACAGGAGAAATGTGGTCTCTTCTTTTAGTTCTCGTCAGAACACGAGCAGCAGCGTTCTGGACCAGCTGGAGAGTCTTTAACGACTTATTGGGGCAGCCTGATAATAACGAGTTGCAATAGTCCAACCTAGAAGTGACAAATGCATGGACTCATTTTTCTGCATCATCTATGGATATGATAGGCCTGATTTTAGCAATATTACGTAGATGGAAAAAGGCAGTTCTAGAAATCTGTTTAATGTGGGAGTTAAAGTAGAAGGCAGTTTGTTTGAGAGCAGTAAAATAATGTCTGCATGTCTGCAGGCAACGGTGAAGCATGGTGAAGCTTCATTGCAAGTTTGGGGCTGCATATCTGCAAATTAAGTTGGGGATTTGGTCAGGATTAATGGTGTCCTCAATGCTGAGAAATACAGGCAGATGCTTACCTATCATATGGTTTGTCTCCATCCTGTTGTGTTCATCCAAGATGTTTGGAAGATCTTCTAAAACTATAAGCAAGTGTACCTAGAATTGATGCTATTTTGAAGGCAAAGGGTGGTCACACCAAATATTGATTTGATTTAGATTTTCCTTCTGTTCGCTCACTTTGCATTTTGTAAATCGCTAAAAAAATGAACAATTAAGTTGTAGTAAGTGTAATTTCTGAAAATATTCTAACTTTACCGCATTTCTTCACACCTGCCTAAAACTTTAGCACAGTACTATATATATATATATTTAATATGATTAAATGTTGAGTAACGTAGTTGTTATAGAAAACATAAAATGAGAAATAACAGAAGTCAGAAGAAGGGAGTTGGTTGAGACCAACAACAGAGCTAAAAGAAACAATCTGATAACATTCAGCAGGTGGCCAGAAGCACGACTCCAGGTTATTTTGTAACTGCTTGATATGTAATTAGGCAACTGTTGTGTTTGTTTGTTGTGCTTAATTCCATTGCCCCCAGTGTGTACACACTAAAGCCCTGGAGACACCGGGATTTAAAACAGCAAAATCAAAGATCCAAAAAATATGTCACATAGAGATCAACTTTGATTAACCTTGTCCTGTAAATTTGCACCACTGACCATAGTAAACTGTCCTGACAGTGCTAACCTTTGTAGGGAGAGAGAGCCAGAAAAGCTACAATGAAGCAGCTACCATAGCTATCATAGCTATGTTGCATTATTCACAAATTACAGCATATTGCTTGACTCACTGATCTTGCAAAAGTCCAGTTCACTTTTAGTATCAAAATATGATATGAAACATTGTAGTATTCCTTCACAGTAAACAAAATAGCCCCCTCAGTGACTATGCATGTAGATTACTAGTGTGGAATTGCTTCAACAGATCTTGAAAAATGCAGTTGCTCCCATATATGATAATACTTATAATTATTATATTGTTATTATCATATAGAAGAATGTCAGGCTATTTCACAGGCTCTAAATGGTGCTCACAATTCCTTTTTAATATTTTTAACAAGAAATACGATGAAATAAACAGAAATGAAATAATGAGGGAACAATGAAACAAAACACAAAAAGAAGAAAGTGGCCAGGAGGAAACAGTAAGCAGATGAAAAAGGGAAATACAGGAAGAAGAGAGGGAATGAGAGGACTGGGCTTTGAAGCAAGACAGCAGTATAGTGAGAAGAAAAAAAGATTACTCCTCTGTAATACTGTGCTCAATGGGGGAGAACCCTATGAGAATAAATTTTAGTCCTGGAGATGAGAGCTTTACATGCCGCAACATTCCCCAAATCACTTCGCATCACTCAGACCTACATTTAGACATAAGCCCTTATCTACACAAGACAGCTTCTTTCTCTCTCTTTTTCAGTCATTTATCCCCTCTCCTCATGTTATGTCTACTCTTAACTTTCGTGATTTAGATCTGCAGCCAAGTTTTCTTGATGTTGAACAGGTTGGACAGTTTGGTTTTTGATGGACAGTAGCTGGGATGATGAATGCAGCTCAGCATCCTATGCCCATTACATCTATACAGGTGATTAATGTCCATTGCCAACATTCACTATCAGTGCAGATAAGGTCCTGGAGATGCTGAATGTGAATGCGTGGAGATCAGTGTGGTGCCAGGGCATGTAGCACATCTGACTTCTCATCCTGGAGACCAGAATTTCAATCTTTACCTACCTTTTAAAGTAATAATCTTTGATTTTTTTATGAAATAAAAGGATACGATTTATGACTCTCTGCAATGGCCATTCAATGTATTCACTTTCTGTTATTTTGTTTCTATAATATTGTTAGTGGCATAAGTCACAATTTCCGTACAGGATTCAAAGTACCCACCTATGTGGACCAGCTTTTATTGTGAAGCAGTCTAGCAGTGACAGAAATGAATTTACAAAACAAGACAGCAACCATTTTTAGCAAATTGTATCACTTAATCAGTTCTCAATATGTCAGGATGTACTGAAACAGCCAGTTTGCTGTTAGATAATTAATCAGCAACATAACCAACTCCTTTTACTGCGTCCTGCTGATGTGTACAAACCTGAATTTGTTGGCTGCACTGTAAACAGACACACTGGCTGCTCTGTAGTTGGATTTCTGACAAAGCTGCTGTTTAAACTGTGTAGTGTAGCAACTGTAGTTTAAATTATACTTGCTGTCAGCCAGGACTGAAATCTCAAGGATTAAAACTTTAACCAAAGCTGCCTCATCTTAACTACACAAAAAAATGTTGCCATTGAACATGTAAGGGATAATGCCTAACAAGGTGTCCACACAGGCAACCATTGTACATTGGACGGTTCTCTGCCTCCACATCGTCCATTAATTCCTGATCATGCACACCTCAAAAGGTATTATCTCGCCTCTGCATTGGTCATTTGCCAAAGACAAAACATTAGGACCATTCCTCATGCATTCTGCAACCACTGGCCATAACTCCAGTTCCCTGGTAACTGCTGAGGGCCCATTAGATTCTCATGAAATGGAACCGTTCACTTCTCCAGTAAATAGGACGGATCATAGATACGGTATGGCTGTAGGAAATATTTCTAGTCTGGCTCATAGAACCCTTTGGCTCAGCTGTTAGCCAGAAAGCTAATGTTATGCTAGCAAGATTCAACATAAATAATACTGCGTACAGTTGACAAATAAATACAATTTCATTTTGTTTAACAACAACAATAGCTAGCTAACCAGCTATGTCATTCTCCCTACATCAATATTAAGATTTTCACAAACAAATGGATGGTCATGTGTAACGTTACTGTCTGCTGCAGTCTGAACGAGGATTGTTGCCCTGATTTTCCACTCACCTACAGTTTTTCAGGATCACAGACAAAAGCTCCAGATCACAGGCTTGCTCCCGTGATCAAATGTAAACTGTTCAAAAACGTGATCAAAGAGTGATCATGTGATCCAAAGTCTCAGAGGGGCAGTGTACTTTCTGCACCTTGTTTGTCTCCCTCCGGTTGTGTTCAGAGGATGAGACACCGAAGGACCAGCATTACAATCACTGTTGGAAATAAGCTACTTTGGAAAGGTGTTGCAACAAATTGTGAACAGAGGCTCTGTCTGCATCCCTGTTGCTATGGTTTCTCCTGCCAGCGCATTAATTTAGAACAGGGATGCAGACAGATTCACTGGAACTACTTAGTAGGTGTTCATTACCACTTTTTACTGGACACCCAGCGGCCAGTCAGAATCAAGTATTCATCCAGAAAATGATATGATCTAAAATATTTTGCAGAATCATCCAGTGTCAGTGTTCTTTTTTAACCCACACATCTTCTTGTGCGTAATTTGTTTTACATTGACTTGCTTCTCACTTCGTGTTGATTATTCTCTTCTCATTGTGATGTTTTTTTCTGGTCTTTTTTCCCCTTCAGCAGCTGTGTAGCAGCCAGATGACAGGGAAACACATTGCCATTTGGTTTGTCATGCACAAAGTTCCAAAATACTGAAGATCTCTGAAGGACTTTTGGTTTCAAGCTTAATTTGTTAGAGTTCCATTAAAGAATCCAAGTAAATGAAATGTCTAGCAGTCTTGCCCTATGGGAATTGTGGGGCACGTAAATGCAGTGGCCAGTGGCCCTTCTAAGTTTCACTATCGGATGATCTACCAAACAAATATACCTCTCTGCTGTCATTCATCGAGCACGCTTGAAGCATTTAAAAGCCAGTATGACCTGGTTGTATCATGTTCATTGCATATATCATGTCCTCAGTTTGTTGTCTGAAACAACAAGCACAAACAACAACTGCTTCATTTCTCAAACTCTTGCCAGATTTACTGCCCTTCTGACTAGGTTTATTCAGAAATAGCCTTGGTGTTTGCGAGGCATGACTGCTAATAGACATGTGACAGGTGTTGCTGCACAACAGTGCACAGCCGATGCACATTAGCATACACAGGCACGTAAACGTGTGGAAAAAAGTCCAGTAAACTCCACCTATAAAATCTAGAGTACAAGGCCTTATTCACACAGAATATTGTATTTTTTTTTTATTTGAACAACAGGAAACAGATTAACTCTCTCTCTCTCTGTGTTATATTGAATGTGAAAAGCCTTTTGTTTCCCAGTTTTCTTCCAGCAAATTGTACTAATGCCATAACCCACCCATTTGTTCTCACATTGGCTGTTGGCACCTGTAGCCAGTTGTGTCTATCTGTAGCTTTGTCTGTGTAGCACAGACACCCAAACTTGGCCTGTTTTACCAAGAAGATCTGGCTGTTGAATTCCAAACATTCTCAAACCTCCAAACAGATGATTGATTCCCACAGGGGATCTATGGTGGGAAAGTAACAAAGAGGTGATTGGTTGGAAGAAAAAAAGTGGAGGGATTGATTGATTAGATGACACAAATGAAAGTGAGAAAGAATGGGAGAAAGAGATTAGTTAGAAATCTCAATGGAAAATGATGAAAGGAGAAAAGAGATATTTAGAAAGAAGAGAGCAAGAGAGAGTGCTTCTGATAATGAAAGGTTTTACGTCAAAGCCTTGCATCCCCAAGACAGACAGAAAAAAGGGAAAACAAAGAATTTAGAGTGATAAAGGGCAAGCCGACAATAATGAAAGGTTCCAGGTTACGTGAATCCTCATATAGTGAGAATGAGCTATTTAAATAAAAGGTCCTGGTCAGTCAGTCTAAAGCTTGCACTTTATAGGAGGATGAAACTACAGACTCCACAACAAGCAGAGCGATAAAAGTGGATGCAAATAGCGCCGCTCTCTTGACCTTGACTACGGAATGTGTGGCCCCTTCCTTTGTGTTCGAGGGTCAGACGCCATATTGGGTCTACGTGAAATGAGCAGGTCTGGGTCAATGTCAGTGGTGGCCTCCACTTCTTCACATGCGTCTCCCCCCAGGACTACCAGCAGGAGCAGGTCTACCAGGAGAGGAAAGAGGCTACTTTCTGTTCTCTTTATGTGTTGATTTGGGCCTTTTTTGGTAAGGCTGTTCTTTTGGATTTCTTTTTTACAGTGCTTGTGTCTGTGCCACCTCCTTTTCACCTGCCACTTCACACCCACTCCCACAGTTTAGTGTCCTCTGACAGACACTGGAAAGCTAGACAATGCACAGTATGCAATCAAGTGTTAGTTAAACTCGGCTGGTATAAATAATGAAGAACTGATGAGGGGAAAATCTGGCGTTGGGAATAAGGTGATTACCAGGGCAGGAGGGAGTATGAGAGTCAGTGATATGGCATAAACACACTGACACTATCAAGTAAACTACATGGTAGTCATTGCACTAATTTTCACAGCATTCACATTTTTCAGTTTGACCCCCCCTTATTTCTTGTGATTGATTTTTTATCAGTGCTTAAGCTATGTAACAGGCAGATAAAAACACATACCCTTCACCCCCACACCAGTGGCGACCAAGCTCTTATCACACACACAAAATGATTCTTATTTAGATCAATATCGATACAATTAATACACAAAACTAGTTTACATCATACAGCACCTGCACAACAACTGGGACTACAGTATATATGCCCAGAAACCAACCAATATTTAACATGATATAAGGAAAATTGTTTCATCCTGTTGAGCCCTAGCCTCTATTTTGGGCCTCTGCTCGAAAATTACATGCCCAAAGTTAATAGGACATATCTCTACAACCACAAGGTCTATTTATATAATTCAGGTATCATGATAAAGGTACTGCTGGAATGCTTGGAGACTCCGCTTTCATACAACACCTCATTTGTGTGTCTAACATGAAGCTACATACCGGTAGTGGCGAAAATGTTTCGATACGTGTCACTATGCTGATTTTCATATGTGGTCGTTAGTTTGCTTGGTGGTTCACATGAGCTTGTAGCTGAGCTTGACCTATTTAATTTGATGTGCAACATGTATATGTTCGTACATGATGCCTGTACTGCTGGCCGCTGTGTTCTAAAAGACTTGCCTGCCTCAGGTTCAACAGTTTAAGGGTATGAAACCATGTCACAATGATAAAAAGTGAAATATTAATAGCAGATTTTGACACAGGGTCTCAAGATTAAGCAAACATGCAGTATCCTTATATTGTTTCATTTTTAAATGTACTTAATTGGTGCACATAACCAAACTAATTTGTCATTTATCAAATTACCACACAGACACCCTGGAGCCTTTGGAGCCCTGCATGGTCAGGGCCCCCAGGGCAGTTGCCTTTCTTGGGCTGGTTCACTCTGTATGTAACTGCCCCACCTCTTTCTCCTTTATATAAATCTGCTAAGTGCACTGATTGTTTTTGCTATCAGAATGTTTATATGCTCCTCCTTCCACTTGGCATTTGTTGACCTTGAGAAGAATCAAAGCTTGTATTTTGGTGGTTTTTTTAGTAAAAGTTAATTGTCCGTTGATTCAGCACCGCTCCTGCTCAGTCGGCATCCTGCACTGAGGCACCATTGTGTAATAAAATGGAATTATGCCTTTAATCATTGCCCCCTCTCCTGCCCTTGCTCTCATTCACCGTCTCTCTTTATCTCCCTCCTTCCACACCAGCTCTTCAATTTTTTCCTTTCTTTTTGAAGTCATTATAGGATCCTAGGACAGTGTTATGACATTTATTCTGCTTGGCAGTTCTTCCCCCCCTTTCCCATCTCTCTCCTTTTTCTCATCATCCCTCTCTCTTTCTGTTAATTACCCTTGCAGTCTTATCTGTCGACACCCTTCAAACTTGCGGTTCCCTGTCATGAATCAAGTGCCCCCTCCTCCTTCACTTCCTCCCCCTTCTCCTCATCTACCCATATCAGCCAAACAATTAACCAACCGACTCACTCTAATTAAGCATCACAGAAAGACACATGCAAAACTCCACCTTTTCCATTGTATGGACTCAATAGAGGGTCCACTCATCCCTTCCTGGTGGATTCACATCTTTTGCTCTCTGTTGTATGTTCCTGACGCACAGTCACAGATAGAGATGTCCGCAGTAGGCAGGGTGTGTGTGACATCACTTTAATGCAACAAAAAGAAAAACTAAATCCTGTTGTCAGCAAGAATTTAGTCTTTGCCTCCACTGACTTTCAGTAGGAATGAAGAAGCAAAGCAGAGAAAGCTCAGTTGAAACAATAGATCACCATAATAGAGTGTCATGCCTGTCGTCACTAATGATAGTGCATATACGGAATATATATAAGAAAGTGCATACTCTATTAACTTTGCCGTGAATTCAATTTGGGTGCCTGTTTCTTGCCTGAGTGTAACTGTGAAGGCTTAATAATACTGATCAATAATGATATTGATTGAGCTGCTGATGAGGTGCCCCTGACCAAGGTACTTAATGTCAACCTAGTTTCTGTGCGGTGAATGGTCACACACAGCCTGATGGCCACCTCCACACACTCACACTTTTAAAATAACCAACCCCCACACGAACCACTGTTACAACATTTGCAGCATACGCAGTACGCATTGGGTGGGTGTTAACGAGAAATGACAAGAACCGTCCCGAGTGCCCAAGCACACACAGCTAACCTTCAAAAGGAGCCAGGCCCTTTATGATTGATGACTTTAATACAAAGGGTGCAATAAAGCAGAACTAAACACAAAATTAGCTGTAATGGTATGGTACATTATTACACTTCATTATAGCTTTCCAAAGTAGTAGGTGACCCATATAATAATGTATTTAAATTTTTTTCCTCCAATGTATTTATTTAACCTTAATGTTTTGTTTGGAGACCCTCTTCACATTCATTGATTCAACATTGTTCACATTCATCAACATTGTTTTATCAGCGTGATACTTCATGATCTTTAATTATTTTGTGATAAGTGCTTAGAAACAACATTTTTAAATGATGAATACCTCGCCGGGGTATGACTGACATCAAACATCAAGTAATGTCTCTCTGTAGGAAACACCCTATACATGTATCAGTCTATGAATGACTTGCTGGAAAACAAATGCACCCAAACCTCTTGTTATCAAGTCATTAAGTGAGCCGTTATCAGTTGTATTTACTACCATATGTACTTCTGCACCAAAATCACACACACTGGACGCTTCTACCAGAAGCTTTAAAGCACGTGGATCACTATTTTGATTGATAAGCCCCACCGACTACCAGCCAGCCGTTCACTAAGGAGGAACTACAAATATGACAGTTAGATAACATACTGCTCCCCATCTTTGACAAAGCGAGTAAGAATGTCAAGGACAGCATTTCCAAACACAACTACAGCCTCTGGAAAGCATATCTGCAGTAACATTCTCCATAACAAGTAACTGCCTCATCATTAGGTTGTGCGTCTGAAGGATCAAATTTCAAACACTAAACACTTTCTGGTGAGACAATTGAAACTTGGCCGACAGGGTAAGGCAGTTGTAGTGCATGCAACACCAAATCGCTTCCAGCAATGCACACGGATCTCAAAGTGAACTCTCAGGGCTTCCTTCTCTATGGTTCAATACCCCTGCTGATGCAAATTGAACTTCTTAGAGAGATAAGCCACTGGCCTCTCTATCCTACTAGAATTTGCTTGCATGGACACAGCTCCCACTCCAATGTCACATGCATATTTTTCTTTCTTATTTTTTCTTACTTTTAACTATCTTTTTAATTATTTGTTTTACTTTTTTGCTGGTAATATGACGGTCCCTCTCCAATACATGCTGGTGGAGAGAGCTCTTGTCATCTTTTTGCTGTGAAAGTACTACTTTAACTCTGCCGGGTGCAATTCAATTTCAATTCAATTTATTTGTATAGCCCAGTATCACAACAGAGTTGTCTCACAGTGCTTTACAAAGTTCACTGAAATAAACAAGTGTAAGCGAACAAACAATCTAATAAAGAGTCCAGCAGTCGATGAGGCCAATGGATCAGTCCGGTGGATCAGTCCGAGGCATCACCTGCCCTTTATGACCCTCCTTCTTCGGGAAGGAAAAACTCAAAAAACCCAGTGGGAAAAGAGAAACCTCCGGCAGCACCACAGTGAAGGAGAGATCCAGCTCCCAAGGACGGACAGGCTGTAGCCTTGGACAGACGCACATCCATTGGCTGATGGAGAACCACATCAGCGGGACCAGGACCAGGATCCATAGGAACCAGGGAACCACATCAGCAGAACCAGGACCATGATCCACAGGAACCAGAGAACCACATCAGGGGGACTGGGACCAGGACCCACAGGAACCAGAGAACCACATCAGCAGGGCCAGGACCAGGATCCACAGGATCAACAGGAACCTGAGAGATGAGAAAGCACAGAAAGGCTCTGGGTAAGATAGCAAGTTAGAGGCAGACATTTGTAGTAAGTAAACATATGGCCGTTGGTAGCTGTTTTGGCTACACGAGTGATCAGCTGATCGCTCTGAAACCTGCTGGCATCTTGACCACGAGATCTTCACAAATTCCAGAAGAATTGTGGAGGAAAACACACTGAGGTTGCGGAGGAGAGAGGAACCAGCGGAGGAGAGAAACCAGAAGGAGACAACGGAGGCGTATGGAGGAAAAGAAATATAAACCCTGTCTCCCCATCGTTACTATGGGCAACGTGAGATCGCTGGTAGACAAGATGGAGGAGCTAACAGCGTTAGCCAGGAGTCAGATGGAGTACCGGGAGTGTAGTCTGGTGTGCTTTTTAGAGACATGGCTGCATCAGGACATTCCTGACAACAATGTTTCCATTGGTGGCTCCCAAACTGTTCGGGCCGACAGGGACTGCACCAGGAGCGGTAAGCGGAAAGGAAGTTGGCAGTCCTGCTCATATTACTATCAAGGAGCGCATCTGCAGCCCGGACATTGAACTGTTTGCTGTTGGTCTTCGTTCACGTTGCCTGCCACGGGAGTTTTCACATGTTGTTGTGGTGACTGTTTACATTCCTCCTTCTGCCAACCCGACTTCGGCGTGTGACGTCATCCACTCCGCCATAGCCCGGGTACAGACTCTACACCAGTCTGTCTTCAACCATGTCACCATGGCAAAGGCACTGCCCAACTTCACCCAGTACGTGAACTGTTCCACCAGAGAGGAGAGGACCCTGGACTCTGGACTCACCTGATTATTATTATTGTTATTATTATTATTATATAATACAGCTCCTCACTCAGAGTGTACTTGTTATATATTATTGTTGGTAATGGTGGTATTATTTGTATTATTATTATTATATAATACAGCTCCTCACTCTGAGTATGCATGTTGTTATATGTTATTGTTGGTGTTGGTAGTAGTGGTAGTAGTATTATTAGTATTATATAATACATCTCCTCAATCTGAATGTACATGTTGTTATATATTATTATTAGTAGTAGTGGTATTATTTGTCCAGTATTGGCTGCTCTAGGCGTGACCAAACCTTGGCCCACCAGGTGTGCCAGATACATTACCTGACCTTTCCAAATGTCACGTATCAGCCAGTTAACCACTAGTCTGTCTGCATCTAGCCTCTCAAAAATGTGCTTTGTATGCTTGACATGATCTGCAAAGGAAGAACTGTACGCCATGAAGATCATCATACAGATACAGTGACCAGCTGAAACTTTTATCAACTTCTTGAAAGTGGCAGGTACGTTCTAAGAACTCTCTGGGGTAATTAAAATGGACAGCTCCTGAGCTACCATTAACCATTCACCTGCTTATTATACAACCTCTCAGTACTGCAGTGGCTCCACCTGCTATCAGAAGACATCATACTGGAAAGACTGAAGGCAATAACAAAACCATCAAGCTTCCTGGTTTACCCATCATTGGGCCCTATTCATCAGTTTTACTCCTTACCGGTACCATGACGTTATTATTGTATTGTGATAATATATATGTAGCACGAGACCTCGTCTCTCGTGGATTCCCCCAGCACTCAATGACCACCAGACCGTAGATCCAACACAAATGTTTATTTTTCTGAGCAACACCACAACGTTTTTTCACTCGGGTGGTGTCCTGCTGTTACCGCTGCCTCAGAGGTTGGTCCGGTCAGCTACTCTCAACTGTCTCACTCCCTCCTGCCAGGTCCCGGCGTGCGACTGCTTAAATAGGGAGAGAGGCAATTTGCTGCACCTGTTCCCAGGTGCGTTGGTGCTACTTACCTCTCTCCCACGCCATCTCCTGGGCCATTCCTGGGCCACTCCTGCAACTCTCCCTGTTGCAGCTGAGCTCAAAACCAGCCCACACCTCCACAATATACTTATATTCCAGCACCTTCTTCACCTTTTGTCTTGCAAGATTTAACTCTTGTACATGTTATTATTACTAGTATTATCAGAGATGCGTCCTCAATCATATAAAACATTTTTTCTATGACTTATTGACTACTATGTTCTGGATGGTGTCCAGGTATGCCAACCTCATTTTTATAACTTGGCCAATTATTTTCTATTTCCTTGTTTAAAAGAAATAATATAATATAAGAATAAGAATAAAAACTAATAGATAAATAGATGATGTTTTAATTTAATCTATTTAATTAAAGATTCAACGTTACTATTATGTGGGTGGACAATAATTAAAATTTTTGCAGGCTTAGGCAAGAGGAAGAAGCAACATCAGCATAATAAAAAAGAGTGTAAAGTTTTAGCTAAAACTACTTTCTAACAAAAAAGAAAAAGCCAAATTCCAGCCAAGTCAAGTTGTGTTTACACAGCCCAAAATCACAAACCACAATGCCACAGGGGGCTTAACTATCTGTTCAGCGTATAATACTCTATCTTTAGACCCTCTAAAAAGAACTTTTAGAGGGAAATATTGGAAGAAAACCACAGGAAGAGCAAAAGAGGGCGAAAAAGTGAGCACGATAAATGAAATTCTCTTGAACTCCAATGTACTGTAGTGCAGGCCAAAATCTAAGACACATATGTGTTTTTTGTACGGAATGAATGGACTAACCATTTCACATGGAAGCAGAGAACATATATACTGTATTTTTGGGCACAGCCATGTAACATTATCCATACACTGTCACACAAGCAGACAAGCTAATAAGGCATCCCTTTATATCTCTCCCTTTTTCACTTGCTTTTCTTCTTTTACTCTATCGCATGGCACCACTTACTCTCAAACATATATACACACTGACACACACACTTACTCAACAAGGGCAACGCGGAGGAAGCAATTGTGTGTGGAAGAAGATAGTTTTTTTGTAATTATTTCCCAGCGCCGTGGTTGACATGGAAAATATTACCCACATGAACAGAAGCAATCAGTTTCCTCCTCAAGGTGTCGGATACACTTATTACATTGCACCGAGGACAATTTGAAATGCATAATCCCTCTCCCACATACTTGCTCGTCTGCGTTTATTTAATAATTTCACCCAATAACTGCATGAATATCATTAAAAATGTCACAGAGATGGTTTCTGAAGGAATGCAGAAATCCCTGAACTACCTGGAGTCTGACGTTTTTATTATTTGTTATTGGCAAGGAGAGGAGCTGAGTGACTGGTTGTCTGACACAATGATTGAATAAAATGGGAAATAGAACGTGACGGAAATGCAAGGGCATAAGCGCTGGGAGCTGTCTATTCACTCAGGGCGAAAGACAAGGTTCCCTTTTCTAAAGTTTGTTTCATTGCTAGTTACTCCGGCACTAGGATAAAAAAAGGAGCAGGTCCACAAAGTGAAACAGGTGGCTACAGCTGCTGTTTGCTATGCACATCACTGTGCGTTTGCGGTTAATTGTGAGAAACCTCGGCTTGTTACCGGATGGCTGCCATTTTAAATCCTTTAACAGGCCTGGGAAATCTGGGTTGGGAAAGTAAGTGAGATGCTCTCATTGTCACAGCACACTGTAGCTGTTAAATGAGGGAACCAAGCAAAGTGTGTGTGTGTGTGTGTGTGTGTGTGTTTGTGTATGCGCATAAGTCTCTCTCACCCTACAGCCTCTGTTAGCTGTTATTAAGAATGTGTTACTTGTCAAGTCTGCAAGTGTATCTTGAGCTGGCTTAACTTGACTGAGTGGGTGTATCTTGGAGATTTATCTGAAAATAAGAAAGCTAATGTGCAATAGTGAAAATAACTGTAGTTGGCACTGGCCTACTGTCCTTTCATTGTTCATAGGCCTTTCATAGCTTTTGAAAGCAAGACCTCCAAAACGTCATCGTTCCTGTATTTACGATCTTATAATGTCATTTTCACTGGACATATAAAGTTAAATAAAACATATTCGGTGCAATATTTAGTTAAATTTAATTGAGAAAAAAAACAGATCCATGTTCACACCCATTGTCCACCTATGCTATGTTCCACTTGCCCTGATTCCCCAACACCTGACAAAGACATTGGCAGGTGACGTCCTAGCCAGTATGACTCTTGTATTTGCAGTTTCACTTATACTGAGGTGGCTAATAGCTCCCAAGGATCCGCACTGGACATAGGCGTTAAACCCAGGATACACTGGGATTCAAACCCCCCGACCTTTTAAGCGGAGCGATGGAGACAGAGGACAGAGGACTGCCTTATGGGCAACAGAGGACTACACTGTTGCCCATGAAGTTGGAATAATTGTTCAATACCCCCAATTTTGTTAAAGCCTGAATACACACTTTGCAAAGGTTATTTGTGGTTTAAGTTTCACTGTGATATGTTTGGAAGAGTCTGATTAATAAAGTTGAGAAGATATACACTTTATTTATCAAGAAAACACAGAAAAACATTTTATTCCAACTTTATGGGCAACAGTGTACATCAGAAAGATGGCCCCCCTAAGTTAAGATGCTAAGTGAATTCCTCAGGCAGCAGTAACCCGATGCGGAGGAGGATGAACCTTCCTGCAGGGACAAGCCTCCTGAGCTTCTGTTTTTTTCTCATCAAAATGGGACACAATTATTTAAAGAGATAACCTTCTTTCCTCCTCCTTTGCCAGCTTATTTGATGCCAGGTCTTTTATAAGAGCAGCCTGTTTGGAATGAGAGCTTGCTTCTCTCAGTAATTTAGTGCCTGTGCTAAGCTATGTTTAGTTTCGCTCTGTTATATAAGGGGTAGTTTACTCACTCACTTCATAAAACTTATGTGGTGGAATAATGACCTGAGCATTGCTGATGGCACTAATTCATGCAAAGAGGAGGCTGTCACTGGAGCTGGAGGGCCTGGTCAGATCCAGAGCAGGGCCTTGAGGTGGATTTACATTTTTCCAGGACAGCGTGCGACAGGCCTCAACTGTAGTTGTTGCATTTCACCTTCTCACAGGAAGTAAAAATGCGATATCATCGGTTTTGCTGAACTGATTTTGACATTTTTTAACTCTACGAGTTACTTTTACTTACTTTCAAAAGTAAGTGTGTTTGGTGTTTTTCTTTTTCTTCTTTTGTGATAGAGTGTGAAAAGGACGGCAAAGTGAAAATTTGAAGTGGAACTGGGCTTGCTTGATTGAAAATTTCAACGTGTTACTGAAAAGGACAAGGTTTCTGTTTTATCAACTAAATGCGCCAGCTTCAGACATTTGCAGGACAAAACACAAGCAGCCCAAGGTGATCAATCATAGCTATTGTAGTGTCCTTTTGGTATCTCCACAGCTGTTGTTGCTGCAATAAGTAACCTTGGGGAGGTGCTCTTCGTTAGACGTCTTCACAGGTCTAAACAAACCCTTGGATCCGAGACCCGACACGGAAAACATATACATTTGGGTCCACATTTTATTATGGTTAGTTAGTCCCGTTCTATTACTGGTCTGGTCACTGGTCTTTTTATCATTAGAGAGAGAAACACATAAGTCCTGTGTAACTTGCTGACCATTAGAGCATTTTCTGTCATTTTGAGCTCTTGTATTGTATCTGACATGATGGATATTTCTAGCAGTAGCATGGAATTTTTCATTTTAATCATTATCAAATAAGACCCAAGAGTCTTCAGAAGACATAAACAATTTTAATTCATTTTAATCTAAGTTTGTTTTGGTGGTCTGGCACCCAGTTATTTATTTAGATACATTTGAATGCTCGCCAGCATATAGTATATTGTTTACAGTAAATGAAATTAACTCAACTTGCAAGTGTAACTCCAGCCTTAGTAGGAGAGTAGGTAGTTATAGCACTGGTAAGTTAATGGATATATTTTCTACCAAATTGGAGGTGCAAGCCTTTTGTGATAGACAGGTGACGGAGGGGTGACAGGTAAGGCTGACCCTGTTCAATCAATTAATCAATCAATCAATCTTTTTTTATATAGCTCCAATTCATAACAAGACGCTTTACATAAAGAGCAGGTCTAGACCAAACTCTTTAATTAAGAGAGAGACCCAACGATTCAGGAATTCAAAATTAAGATTCAAGAATCCCGACATGAGCAAGCATCAGATATTATATTGAACAACAGTGGCAGGAAAAACTCCATAATCATTATTGTCCGTTTCATTTGCTAACAAAAAGTCTGTTGAGTTGTCATTGAGTTTGAGTTTGCATCTCAACACTATAAGTGGGTTACAATTTATACTCATAAAATGACGAACTCAGTCCTGTGCATTCACCTGTGAAACTATAAGTAACCTATTTTGTACTTCAAATCAGTGTAAGACGGTGAGTAAATGCAATACTAAAAGCAGTAAGCAAACTGACTGACTTTTTGTCAAAGCATTTGTGAAATGAAAACTGTACTATATTCTGCCAATATAGACTTTAAACACTAAATATCACTATTTAGCACCTATTTCTACACAGTACCTGACTTATATCATCCTCACAGCTCAGGTTAATACAAAACTCTGTGTCATCAGCCCAGAGTCACGTAGCAGGTTGTAGCTTGGTGATCTGCTAACCGGTAAGTCAACGTTTTGCTTTTAAGGCCCCTTTCTACTCTGCAATTTCGGAACGTCTGAGTTGGAACCTCTGGATGTTTGTCCTCCAGAGCAGCTTTGTGTGTGTGTTTGTGTAGTCTGTCCTCTCTCCAGGCCTCTTTTGGTGGTACCTAGAAGTTGCTCATTATCCTACCAAACCCATATTCTTTATCTACGTTTATAACCTATCCGTTTTGTCATCCTGATTGTCCATACTGTAATTGCATTCTTTACACACATTTACAGTATTTCCTGTCTGTCTATTCTGGAATAGGAATTCCTCCTTGTTCTTGTTAAGGTTTCTTCCATTTTCTTTCTGGTTAAAGTGTTTGTCCTTATCCGAAACTTGGCTTCAAGGATAGAGGGTGGCATATGCTGTACAGATTGTTAAGTCTCTTGAGGCAAATTTCTGATTTGTGATATTGGCTTATATAAATAAAATTGAATTTTCTGTGCGTCATTTAAACTTTGCTTCTTCCCCTCATAGCACCATGATTCATCACACTTTCAACTCACAATCTGATAGCCACAAATTGATGTTTTAGAGTCTGACACAGATTGCGACCAATATTTTATTAGACTTATCTCACATGGTGGCACATTGTCGCACAGTCTAAATGTGCCTTTAGTTGCAGCAAAACTCTTATAACACTGACATGCACAGTTTTTAAACTGAAGATTTGTTTCACTTCCATCACACACACACACACACACACACACACACACGCACAAACCCACTTAACACCACCTAAGCCCTTTTACAACACTAACAACCCAAGGCACATCATTCTAGTATCAATATGCTCAACGCGTTTACCAGCTGATGAATGCAAAAATAACTGTCAGGGCTGATAATTACCCTGTATAACCAATACATGTTTGGACTGATTAGAAAATGACAGCGAATAACTCAGCAAGTTACAAGTAACAACAAAATTTCTAGCTATCTCCTGCTGATTGTCCCAAAACATTTTGTCCACACAGCATAGTTCCCCCCCCCTGTGTGTTCTGACAAAAGCCAGAGCCACGAAGCAGCACCGACTCGCCTGGCTGCTGGTGGTGGCTGTTGGAGGTTGAGAGGTTGGGTTAAATTCACAAGCTACTTAAGTGCTGTCAAGGCACGAAATTGGACAGAGCACCGGGCTGAATAATTACAGAATAACAAGGGAAAGGGGGTCTTTGTTTGGCCAGGGGAGAAAAATAATTGATTTAGCAAGGGAGGGGGGGGGCAGAGACTTTTTTCTTTCCTTTTTTTTTTTCACCGCGCCAGAGGACATGCAAGGTCTCCTGCAGTGGCACTTGGCGTCCAAGGAACTTCCAACCTACTAGAACGAAGAGCAGGGAGCGCTTGAGAAAATGTAATTAATTGGATCAGATTAAAATTAATGAAGTAATTAAGGAGCTGCCTGCCCTAGTTCTTCCAGTGTAGAACTGTAGAACATAACACTGGCAGCAGGAGTAGTTGTACTGGCACTGCCGAGAGAAAGAGGGAGGGAGAGAAAAACTGCGACTTAGTACACTGTGATTTAGAGGCATTAAGAGCGCAGGAAATGCTAATGTATACAAGGAGAAACACTAAAAATAAATAGCACTAGGTAATCAAAGTAGTAATCTGCGGGATACCACTTTTCAATTTATTTTACACATCTTTGGTGGTAAGTGCTGTTTCTACACTTTTCTAAATTACTTTTTTTTTTCCTTTTTTTCAGCTGACAAGTCTGCAGGATAAAATAAATTTACCACTAAAAATTTTTTTTGATTATTTATTGAAGCAGGAGTAGCATAGTTGATGAGAAGTAGGGAATGAAATTATAATAAAGAAAAGAAAAACAACAACAACAACCAAGCTAGCACCTTTGCAAGGCTCTACTTAGGCATAGTGCTGTTTTGTCAATTAAATGCTCACAATTACAATGCTACTATGCAGAGGTTCAGCAAATAATGCTCACTGTCTTAGCTTGGTGTGTTCTCATGCTAACATTGCAAATAAAAATCTGAAAAATCTGCTTTTTTATTCTATGAATTCCTCTTCCTTGTCAAATCCTGGCGCCCAAACTGTTACTCAAACACGTGTACAAGTACTTCTTAAAATCCATTGTCCATTCCAATCCCCATACCCCCATACCCTTCAATATGCCAGTAAAAGATTTAGTACGTCCCAACACGTGAATGTCAAATGCAGTGTCCTACCACATCTGGTTGCATGTAGCAGTATGGAATTCAGCATAATCTTTTGACAGTTCTGACACATAACCCTCTGCGCCATGTGACAGGCACTGGCAGTGCAACGGTGTGCAGATAGAACATAGAGTCATCTTCTGCATCTCTGTACTAAAATATATTCAAAAACAACTGCCAGTGAAAGAGAACAAAAATTGTAAAAGCGAACAAAATATTCATGAAGATGACCAATAACAATAAAAGGCCAAAACGGTGAAAATAACGACAGAGAAAATGCATTTTTAATTTTACTGTCATGAATATATTACTGCATGTTACAATCTACAATGACATTACGCTGTAACACTCACAGCGCTCTCCGGGTTGACCTCTGACAGTATGTGCTGGTAATGCATGGATTGCAGTTGTATCAGCTCATAACAATTAACATTCTGATTAATAGCCGATAGCTAACGGGTGGGTGAAATACCAGCAACAAAGTGCATCTCCCTCTAGACACTATGTACATTTTACACAAAAGGCACAGCTGCATAACTTAGTTGATTATTTAAATCTCCAGACATGCTGACAGGATCACTCAGGATCTAATGTCCATTCATACAGTGAAACTGTTTGGAGTAAAGCCTCTAACTTACTAGTTCTATTCGCCCTTAGAGTTTCCTCAGTCCTGTCAAGTTTATAACTACAGTTTTTACTTTTGCTGCTTAAATGTCCCCCAATATTTGCTGCAGCGACGTTGTTGCACTCGTGGAGATGAAAGCAGCTGCTCCGATCTTTAAAGTAAATCACTGAAAAAACATTCATGCAAACAATTCAACAGGGAAAAAAAGGAATTACCTGGAGAGCTGTGCTGCAGCCCATAGCATCAAATTTAAATATTGATGAAAGAATGGTGAATGGCATTTTGTATCTCCAAGGCAACCATTTTTTCAATAGTATTCAAATCGTGTGCAATGAATGTTAACATTTCAACACCGGCATGGCACACACTACAAACAAGAGTTAATCACGAGGCTACTCTGATATAGACCATCAGTTTTTTTTTTACCACTTTTTACCTGCCTCATTAACTCCTATTTTTATAGATCAGCCGCTCCTCTGCAGTCACCTCATTCACCACCAATCACCTGAGCTTCTCTGCCCATCCCCACAAGTGCAGCTGATCTGTCACTTACATATACACTGGCCAAGTTCTACTTAGTCCCTGCCAGACTGTGTATCATGCATGGATTTCCAGTGATTTCCTTCCTATCTGGCACTGCTTGGCTGACCCTTGCCTGACTGCTGGATTTAGGAATGTTTGCATGCCCCTCTGCTTTTGTCTGCGTAATCTTCCTGCTTGCCTGGTTTTTTGAATCCTGCCTTTTTATTAGCTCAAGTGTGTGCTTTATGGCTTGCTATGGGGAGGTGGCTGAGGAAAATTGTTTGGTTTATTGTTTGGAAGGTCAGGCAGCGTGCTTGTTAGTATGTTGTTAGCTGGTGATGTTAAAGACAAATTAAACATAACTTGTGTTCGGAGTGTGTGGGAACAGGTAAAGAGTGAGGTGGTTCTGTTGAGCCTTCTTGAGAGGATGCCTACCTAATGACCCTGTACATTGAGTGCATGCCTACACTCACATACAACATCATAGTTGAACCATTTAGGCAAATGGACTGCATTTATATAGTGTTTTAATCAATTTTACCTCTGAGTCACGCACACAGACTCACACATTACTGACACGGAGCTACTATGTTGGTTGCTCCCTATAGTAGGGCCATGGGGTCTGATCATCTGGAGCAATTTGATGTTTAGTGTCTTGCTCAAGGACACGTCGTAACCCTGAGCCACAACGCCCCTCTATTCTTGTATTTTGATATGACAGATGAAGGAACATGATTCATGTATGGAAAGGTTTGAGTACCAGAGGGGCTGCTAATCTATTTTTAAGACAAGTCGAGCTAGATAAACAATAATTATGGCTGGACTACCAAGCAGGCCATGGCATTCAGATGAAATTGCATCTCTAGCCAGTGGGGCCAGCCACGGCAGTTTAGCCTAAACAGATACAATCCAGATAAAAGTTTGTGTCAGCCCGCTGACTACCTTGATGAAGGGTAGGATTCAAGGACAGTTTAAATGTACAGTACATTAGGTCAGGGTTCGTGAATGGTGTCACTTGTCAGAGGGCCCAGTAGATTTATGACAGCACAGCCTAATATCCACTGCAGATACTAATGATAGGTGAACACATTTCAAATACTGGACTTCCATTGGAATTCTCACCCAAATGCTGGACATATACTGGCCCCTGAATGGGACACCTTCATCAGGTTAAATAAATAAAATTCCCTCACACTAACTACAGATTCATTTCAATCCAATTGTTTTCAGTGTGTCAGTGGACTGTGAGAACGCAACGTTGCTCATCACCGCAAGGCTCACTGGCTCTTGCAAAGTTTGTAACACTGAAATTAGTGCCAATGAAGATGGAATACCTCAGTTTAAGATAATCCCCTTAGAGAGATCAAATCTCACAAATCCATTAGTACAGAAACTGAAGAAAGAAAACAGCAGTGATTTATTCAACGGTAGACAATCATGGCATACAACAATAATCTTCCACAATCTAAGTTCGGTTAATAATAGAATGAAATGATAGGTATGTTAATACATTTTAGAGTTGACCAACAAGCCACAACAACTACAATTACACAACAGGAAAAGTGACAATTATGATCCAAGTTACAATTATAAAGCCGCAAATTGCACACCAGCTGAGAGACAAAGAAAAAAGGCAGCGTGGGGGAAACATTTGTGTTGTGTATATACCATTGTTATTATTGTTATGTCTTTTACCGTCCCTGCTACAGATGTATTCAATAAAACGTACATTAGATTAGCTTGTGAGGAAGACAAAAACAAGACGCAGCAGTGGAGAAAAATGGAAGGGTAAATAAGAAAAAAAAGGTATTCTCCAAAGAAATTTTTTGCATTCTACTGCAAAACTTCTCATTCAGGTCAATGTACCCAACTTACACTTTCATATGTTTGAAGTGACATGCAGTGGTGTACTGGCCGCCTGCCATACTGGGGTAAATTCCAGTGGGTTGCTTCTTTGATGGCCATCAAGAAATCCATAAAGCAGCCCTCTTTGTGTGAATGAACTAATGACAGGTACACCAGGAGGACCAGTAAAGAGACAGACAAGGCTGGTTGAAATTTTATGGCTTTTTTGATGGTACTTTTGATAGCAGCCATGCCCACTGGCCAGCCAAAACATGAAATGAAATGACAATGTAATATGATCCAGAATCCATAAACAGAATTAATGTTACAAAGTCATCCACCAGTGTTTTACCTCTGACCTCAGCCTCACCTTTGCGCACACCCTTCAGTGATAGTGTGGACAGAGCTGATGTAAAAAATGTATGTAGTTTTGTACTCAGGAAATGCATACATGGTAGAGAAATTCCAATGATACTCTACTATACAAGTTACATCGGAATTACCTTCTTGTATGAAGCTGAGCTATCAAAAAATAGATATTCTTTCTCTCCATGTCTGTCTGGCTATGGTGTCCCTAATCTTAACATTAAAGAGCAATAAGAGTAACCAAAGCACAACTGGACTTTAATCAGAATGAATCTCTCCAGGTTCCTTCTCAACTTCCCCCAGACTATGCCTCCTCCTGTTTTTTTCTCTGTCATCATTTCTTCCGTTCTCCGTTGATACTTCCCCATAATGCTAATTCCTCTATGATCCAATTCACTTTGTCTAAAATTAAAGCCCCCCCTCTGTCTTTCTTTGTGTGTGTACTGCATCCCACCCACCCCCTCTCTGTAATTCTATACCATCATTTCATCCCTGCTCACCCTTCACATTTTTCTGGTCATGGCGGCACATGTTCCGTGTGCCACATCCGGCCAGCAAAAAACAAGTGCTGTGAGTAAGTGTTTATGTTTGTGTGTGTGTGTGTGTGCGTGTGTGTGTGTTTTTAAGAGTATCTCAATTAATGGAAAAGAACGCTGGTATGGACAGGAAAAGCAAAATTGGGAATTAGTGGCTCTCAGTAGAGGAGTGGAAGCAAATCAGATTTTATGACCTCACGCGTATTAGAGCGGAGAAGATTAGCTGAGAGGGCAAGCAATGAAGAGACACAGTGTGTGAGATGAATGCTCAAGAAGCTGCAATTTGTTTTAGTTTTCTAATTTCCTTTTCCTCACGAGGTATCAGGAGATGCACTTAATAACCTTTATTTATCTGGGGCGGACTTTTGCTGAGCATTATTGCCTAATTTTTCCCCACCATCCTATTTCACATTCCTGTAGTTACATATATTAAACATTACAATTACATATATGCAGCCATAGGAGCAATCAAATGTAGCTACATTTTTTTTTTGCTGCAGGCCAGTTCAGTGGTACTTTTGCTGAAATGGTTGTAGGAAAAAAACAATATTGCCTACTTGTTTTTCTTGACTTTTACATTTTACCAGACAATGTATGGATGAGCCATGGCGGCCTTTACAAAAGTACACTTGTAATTATTAGTAACAGATGTGAACACTGGCTGTTTGCTATAAGTGGGATATTCTGGTGGATCGATTTAAGGTTTACATTTTAGTCAATAAACTCTTTATCACATACATCAGATTTGTTTTCCTCTTCTCATCATTTAACAACTATGCAATACAATGCAGAACATACCAAAACATTTAAGATGCAAAACATTATGTCACAGTGGGAGAAGTCACTTGAAAAGTAAGCATGCCTTTTTAAAAAAAGAAAATACAGTTTTGAAATCGAGCAGAAGTGTGCATAATAAAATGACAGGAGCGATAATAAAATATTCTAGATAAAAGGGGCCAGCTTCACGGTGAGTCTTTGTCTGATTTTCTTAAACAAACAGCAAATATGTGAACCCGGGAACGCTCCCGAAGAAACATATAGTCAGCCAAAAATCCATGAATAGATTTACAGACGAGTATCTTAAAATTACAGTATGATACAATGTCATACCTGCTGTTTTGAATCAATTCATTCATGGGGGGAACTTTCTAGGAAGTCCTCAAAGCAGCGTATGTGCACGCTTCTCTGTCTCGAGGAAGAAGAAAATGTCTGACTTTTGCAAAAAAAATCTACAAATTATATAATGCTGTTCATTTACATAAAAGGCAAAAGTTAGACTAGAAAATGTAAATATAGTTTTTTTTTCTATGGTTCTGTTGCCATACAGTATAGGATACCTGTTTTGTTGTCAGTTCAAGGATATTTTAGGTCTTTCATGCAGTTTGCAAAACAGTAAAGGATGCTGGGATAATCAGTTATAGTGCAGCTATATAGTGGCAGGTCTGCATAGCAATTAAATGATCATTGTTGCTATAGTTGAAGACCTCTAAGTCATATTAAATACTGAAAAGAACTGAGCCTTGAGGATGTCTATATTAAATCTTAATCTAATAAAAAAGGACAAAAAACTGTTTTAAGCTGCGATAGAGACTCACTCTACATCAGTACATCAAAAGAGATTTTTAAAGAGCATTAATTTATTTATTGGATTAATGGGTGACGGTCAATCATAACAATTTATATCAGAGCAGTTTCAGTAGTCACTCAGAAACTACACTGGAACTTCTCAAATAAGGCTTTTTTTGTTTATAGTGTGTGTAGAATAGCTTGCCAACATAGGATAACACTATGCTTATCAGTTTTTTACTTGTCCTATTTAAATTTACCACACCAAATGAGATTATTAATGACACCAGGACAGTTTAGCCTCCGAGTGATGTGAAAATTGATGGCTTGAAAATGGCTTGTTCATGCCGCATTGAGCCAACGTTCACTGGTTTTCAGATTTCCCTCTTTAAGTCTTTCGATGCTCCACCTGGCTCTGCAGGAAGACCTCATCCATAATATTCTGTCCAGAGGCAATAAAGCCATCCTAACTCTCCACTAGTGTTTGTATGGCCTGAGCTCTATTTTAGCCTCATTCTTGCCATGCTACAGCACTCGCTGCCTTTGACTACCACCATGTTTCAGACGGACATGCACGCGTGTGTGTGAATACCCAGTTGTAAAACAGCAAGGTTGAGGAGGCAGGGAGACGGAAGTGTGTGTGTGTGTAGCTGCCAAGATGTAGCACAGCGAGAGTAGGTGTATGTTAAAGTGTAAAGCAGAGTGTTGTGTGTGTTGTACAGACAGAGCATAGCAGACTGTATAGCGAAAGAAATATTCACTGCTCACAGACAGTCCGCTTCCAAAGATAGAATGCATTACTCTTCAGCTACAGCTTTGCAACTCTCCCTTTCTAACACACATACGAGCGTGCACATGTCCATACATACACTTACACACACACACACACAAACATAATGTCTAACACAAACCATCCACGTGTGCTTAGCACCTACACGTGGACCTACATACACACCGTCTTTCACACACACACACACACACACACACACACACACAACCGCAAATACAAAGATGGACACACCACCTCTGCCTAATGGGCAGGGTCACGAAAATGTGCAAAGCCCTGTTTTTTAGTACAGAGATGGTCCGAAAGTTTTGCGTGAACTTAACACCAAGATGTATTTCCTGAATTTTGCCTAATTCACAGTGAACAGAATATTTAAGTGTTTTTGTGTGTTTTTGTTGTTGTCTTGTTTTTCCCTAAACACCCAGGGTCAGAACAGTAAGAGGAGAAACTGACAGAGGTTTCGCGAAATTGGAGAGAGATGTGCACTTTACAGGGCAAGGTGCAAGAAATAAAAAAAAAAAGATGGCAGAAAAAGACAATGAAGCAGATTTGTTGCATTTCTAGCTTTGCCTGGTTGAACTGCATGACTTTTCACTGACTTGTGGAGAAACTGGCTTACTCATTACTGTTGTCTTATTAATTTCTGCTGCTGTAGCCCAATAACATGACCCCATTGTGTCATTTGTATCCAGCTGTGATCACAGTGTATGAATAGTTGGGGTCATTAATGATATACGTGGTCCAGCTGATGTTAAAGTGAAATAATGTGGAAAAGAACTCAGAGCGGGCACCTGCCCCACCATTCCTCTCTAATGTCTCACATGCACACAAGCATGTCTGCACACAAACACACACCGACAAACACCAAGTAGACACACACACACACACACACACACACACACACACACACACACCTCGAGAACAAAATGCTTCCATCCCACTGTCTGTATGTGTGTGAGAGAGAAGGAAAGAGAGCAAGAGGCTGGGTTTGTTCATACTCAGCCACAAGGAGTGATCATAATGTGTGTTTTGTTCTTTTGTCTAATGACCAATTATAATAAATCCAAGTGGAGTCACATGCTGTGTAGGCAGCTGAACACGGTATGGGACACACTATTGTAATGTTTTTTGACTCAATACGCACCAACTATACCCTCTGATGTGACATTCACTTGTAGTATTTCCGTCTTCCCACCCATCTGGCTAGCTGTGTTATAATGCCACGTGTATTCAGCCACATTTCACCCATTCATACCAGAATGCTGCCATGTGGTTGTCTCTGGCCATGGCCATTCAAACATGACCCAGTCTCCACACTTATACAGTGGGGCAAAAAAGTATTTAGTCAGCCACCAATTGTGCAAGTTCTCCCACTTAAAAAGATGAGAGAGGCCTGTAATATACATCATAGGTATACCTCAACTATGAGAGACAAAATGAGGAAAAAAAAATCCAGAAAATCACATTGTCTGATTTTTAAAGAATTTATTTGCAAATTATGGTGGAAAATAAGTATTTGGTCAATAACAAAAGTTCATCTCTATACTTTGTTATATACCCTTTGTTGGCAATGACAGAGGTCAAACGTTTTCTGTAAGTCTTCACAAGGTTTTCACACACTGTTGCTGGTATTTTGGCCCATTCCTCCGTGCAGATCTCCTCTAGAGCAGTGATGTTTTGGGGCTGTCACTGGGCAACACGGACTTTCAACTCCCTCCAAAGATTTTCTATGGGGTTGAGATCTGGAGACTGGCTAGGCCACTCCAGGACCTTGAAATGCTTCTTACGAAGCCACTCCTTCGTTGCCCGGGCGTTGTGTTTGGGATCATTGTCATGCTGAAAGACCCAGCCACGTTTCATCTTCAATGCCCTTGCTGATGGAAGGAGGTTTTCACTCAAAATCTCACGATACATGGCCCCATTCATTCTTTCCTTTACACGGATCAGTTGTCTTGGTCCCTTTGCAGAAAAACAGCCCCAAAGCATGATGTTTCCACCCCCATGCTTCACAGTAGGTATGGTGTTCTTTGGATGCAACTCAGCATTCTTTCTTCTCCAAACACGACAAGTTGAGTTTTTACCAAAAAGTTCTATTTTGGTTTCATCTGACCATATGACATTCTCCCAATCCTCTTCTGGATCATCCAAATGCTCTCTAGCAAACTTCAGACGGGCCTGGACATGTACTGGCTTAAGCAGGGGGACACGTCTGGCACTGCAGGATTTGAGTCCCTGGCGGCGTAGTGTGTTACTGATGGTAGCCTTTGTAACTTTGGTCCCAGCTCTCTGCAGGTCATTCACTAGGTCCAAGGCTACAGCCTGTCCGTCCTTGGGAGCTGGATCTCTCCTTCACTGTGGTGCTCCCAGAGGTTTCTCTTTTCCCACTGGGTTTTTTGAGTTTTTCCTTCCCGAGGAAAGAGGGTCATAAAGGGCAGGTGATGCCTCGGACAGATCCACCGGACTGATCCTTTGGCCTCATCGACTGCTGGACTCTTTATTAGATTGTTTGTTCGCTTACACTTGTTTATTTCAGTGAACTTTGTAAAGCACTATGAGACACTCTGTTGTGATATTGGGCTATACAAATAAAATTGAATTGAATTGAATTGAATTGAACACTGTGATTTATTCTTGATAAATAAAGTGTATATCTTCCCAACTATATTGATCAAACTCTTCCAAACATATCACAGTGAAACTTGAACCACAATTAAACTTTGCAAACTATGTATTCAGGCTTTAACAAAATTGGGGGTATTGAACAATTACTTCAACTTTATGGGCAACAGTGTAAATGATCAACCACTGTAACCCTTGTTACTATTTTACTGAATAGCCATGTGGTTGCCAAATCAGCTGTCATCAGCATGTCAGTTTGGTTTGTGGCTAGCATCTGGCTTTTTTTGCATTTAATTTTTTACCTCCGTCATAGCAGGCCAAAGGTAGAGACAGGTCAACAGATTGTGGTCACTTGATTTGTGTTTGCAACGCTTGTCAAGCATGACAGGTGATCATTTGGAAAAAAAATACCACAAACTCAGTCTTGTTCATCAGACTGAATGAAAAGCTAAAGTATTTATGAAGTAGTTGCTTCCATAATTCTAGAAATTAAAAAAAAAAAAAGAGAATAACTCTTCCACTACTCTCCCAATGGTTACCATAGTGAAAAGGTATTGATACTGTTTCCACCAAATTTTACCTATAGGATACTATATGAAGGAGTATCTAGAAATAAGTAATTACTTCCCTCTAAGTCTCTAGTAACACCAGTTAGCAAGCTGAAAATACTGTATTAAATGTATTGAGGGGATATACATGGATAGTCTGCATGCGCAAATATGCAAACATGCACACCTATAAACATGTGACTGTGTATGCACAGTTGCACACATGTCTGTGCTACTGGAAACACAGGCTGTGTACACACATTCACTGTCACGCTAAAACACACACACACACAAATTCACATGCAGAGTCAGGGGAGGAAATGCATGCACTTAGCTGTAAAACACTTCCCACTGTGATTGTTAATTACATTCTCTTTCCCTTGCCACCTGTGTTTGTGTGTGTTGTGTGTGTGTGTGTTGTGTGTGTGTGTGAGTTGAAAGGCTATTCTGGGAATTTTCCAACACATCCAGATTGAATACATGTAGTAAAGCACATGGCATTTTCCATACCTCTCTTCCTTGTTCTCTTTCCCTTTGGTTATGATCAACAATTCATCATGTTTCACCAACAATTCATATGCCTATGGCATGTTTGTTAAAGTAACATTTATCTAACTAGTTCATCTTGCAACTAACAATGTCCTTATCAAGTTGTTTGGGTCCTTTTATTGTTGGCTATTTGTCAATACCAGGTCCGATCTAATGCTTATGTATACATAACAGGGGTTGCTACTAAATCTGACACAGCTTATTTTTCACAAGCTACTTATTCCATTGGTTCACAAATATTAATCTTATATTCATAATATGAATGAAACTTGAGTGACTGTATAGTAATTGTGCTGAACCACTAAAGCCACTGAAGGAACCCCTTAACTCTAACACCAAAGCTAAGCAGTGTAGGAGCCTTGTGATGATCTGCTCACACACAGGTCATTGTGTGGCTGTTAATAAAATGTAAATCACAGCTCTCATCAAACAGGGAGCCACATTGGTCTCTACGTTTAACTCTCTCTTTAATTTGCATAAGGGGTCGGAAATTATACAACAAAATCCATCCTTCTGGCCTCATTTATCTTATCGTCAGCACTACTTAACATGTTTTATCGTAATAGGAACCCTGTTTAGCTTCATCAGAGAGACTGATCTCTCCCCAGACTATAACCATTCCGACCAAGCACCAAATCCCTCCAGCTGTCAACAGTCTACCTATTAAAGCCAATGTAACACTGAGGGCTGTTGGCTTTTCAAAGTGCAATATTGGCTTCAGTCACAACTACTGGCGCTGATTTCTAGTGAGATTAAAGTCGAATGTTGAGTCTGTTCCAGGGGGATGAGACAGAGAGAGCAAGCTCAGGCCAGTAATTAGGCTGCTTTGTTCTATGAAAAAAAAACAAATGGTTGGTTTTTTTGATTAAAAAAAAAAAAAAAAAAGACAGTGATGATCCACATGGCCTTGTGGAGCTTAGCGAGAAGAGCCCAGCAGCACAAGACACCCAAACCAACTTAAAATGTATGCAGTGAGAGTAATGGAGTTGTAAGGCACTTTTGGATTAAAGCCTCTGAAAAATGCCATAACTGTGTTCTCTCTGACTAGTCCTTTCATGCCTGGAAGTCTAGAAAAGAGAGATAGAGGGGGACATTTCTGTGCTGTGCATTCAGATATATAGAATGTATGCTATGCTGGTTTCCAGGCTTCCATTTTTCAGGGGGGGGGGGGGGGGGGGGGGGTCTCTCTCAAATAACATTAGTCACTTTCACAAACACACATACAATAAAGGTGTAAAACCAAAATTTGATTTCATAACTATACAAAGAATACACACAGTGTGGTACATTGTTATATCGGAACCATGTTTATTTCAGCATATTTATCTTGTAACATAAACAATACATAAAAATACATTATTTGTTGTTGAAATAATTGTTGGTAATGTATTGGCATCTGATCTGTGATTTTACTGCTTTCACGGGGAGCTCGGACCTCAATCCCTGATGGTATTGTCAAAGTTGCGGAACACAGGACTACTTTAAGTGCAATTTGATTACAGATGTGTTATTTTTACAGTTTGCATACAGGTGGAAACGTAATATCTTGTCTGTCTAAAGTCATTAATCTTTCTGATTTTAATCAATTTGCTTCCAAAAGATTGTTAGTGGACTGAGAACTGAGCTGTTCCATTCTGTGTGTTATTAGCACAATTATTTTTGTGACACAGATGCTACGAGGTTAAAGCCGCAGCTCTTTCACACAGTTACCTGCGTTGAGTTTGACTTTCCTACCAGTGTGGGAGTGTCAGGAAGTGTGAAGATCTATTAAAAGATGTAAATTCTTTTAAACACACCGATTTTACCCGAGTGAAAACCTCTTTCAGGGGTCAGCACTTGTCCTTTCTAATTTCAGTTTGTATTAGCACTCTCCATTTTTACATTACAAGAGAAAACAATAGCACTACATGTGACATGCTTTGTCAGTGTTACCGTTTAATATGTATGAAGCCCTTGAAAAGACTTTTAGCAGACATTACAATCCCCCCCCCGTGTTGTTTTCAGTCTTATCATTTGTCATTAATGTCCATTCTCTTCCTCTCTGCTTTTCTCATTTGCTCTCTCTGTGTTTCTTGCCTGTCTGCTGATCCATCTGTTCAGTACTTACTTTAAATGGCCTCAAATCTCTCTTTTCATGGGTATCTTTACCCTTTTTTCTTTCCCCTTTTCCCCTTTTTTTTCTTTCCTCCAAATTGCCTGCGATGAAGTCAGCAAGTGGTTTGTATATGAGCTGCACACAATTAACAGTCAAGCCAAGCTGTCTGGTTTATGCACACACGCACCTGGGTATACATGCACGCACGCACACACACACACACCACACACACACACACACACACATATTTACACACACTGTCCTGAAGAGCTGACACAGTGTTTCAGAGAGACCTCTGAGGAGTGCTTGTCTATAAGGAGATGAGAGAAGAGGAGGAAAGAGAAAAATAAAGACGGGAGAGTGAAGAGTGGAGGGAAAGATGTGTCAAAGAGGACAGACAGCAAAAGTGAACAAGAGAATGAAGTAGAAAAGACAGAAAGAAAGAAACGATGAGGAGGGAAGTGATTGAGGGAAAGGGAATGAGTCGAAGAAAGGGAGATGGAAAAGAGAGGGAGAGAAAGGGGGAGTCCGGAGAGTGGGAGAAATAGAAATAACTCGACGGCGACAAGAGGAGGAAAGCAAGAGCGACGGGGTGAGCTAGGGAGTGACAGAGGCAAAGTGGAGCGAGAGAGGGCAGAGTGAGAGAAGACAAAAGATGAAGAGAATGAATGGAAGGATGGAGGCAGCAGCTTAGAGATTAGCATGACTATTAACTGCTGTCTGGCTGCGGTGCTCATTAAAGTCCACTGCAGAGACTCGTTTTTTTTTCTGCCTGCTTCACATTGCTGCTGCATCTGCGTCCCTTTGTGTGTGTCATACTTGCTTGTATTTCTTGTATTCGTACACTCGCATGCCTGCATGTATGTATCTCTATGCGAATGTATGTCTCCATATAGGCCCTCACCTAGTCTTCTGTGTAGCAGAATTTTGGAGGTTGTAACTTGTATACGGTATGTGTCTAGAAGCGGAGAGGAAGGTGACACCAGATGTCAACAAGACAAGCTTGCACATTGGCCACTGCAGTATGAGTAGCTGCCTGTGTGTGTGTGTGTGTGTGTGTGGGCGCACATGTGTGAGTGTGTATTTGGGAGGGGACAAGACTGACGCCACACAGTCCAACATTCAACTCCCCTCCAAATCTCTGGATTCTTTACATTTACACTTAGTCATGGAAAAATAAAAATAGCCTGAAACCCTTGCTGTGTAACTAACATTTTTACAACTTCAATGGAGATGTCAAAACACAAAATTTACAATTACCATGTATTATCATGAATATTAATCTATTTTGTTAATATTATTGTTATTCATATTATTTATCATGTATGTTGTCCTACAACAAGACATTACATATTCATGGTCAATGAAATATATACACAAATGACTATTTGGGATTTGGGAGGGGTAGTGTGTGTATAAAGTACTGTCATTGCAAGTCACAGTTATAAAACAGATACAAATTAATAAAACAAGCAAATTCCGAACAGGCATTTTTTACCCTGACATTTAATAGGCAAAATGATTAATCAAGAAAAAAATAGGCAGATCAACCTGTAATCAAAGTTAACTGTAGTAATAGTAAGTTGTTATGGAAATAAGTAACCAGTCACATATGTGCATGCGCGTGTCTGTGCCTTTATGTGCTGCACATTGTATATAAGTCTAAAGTTTGGTTGCCTCAGACACTTTAACCCTGACTGTTCCTGTAGTTCTTAATACTAACTGGCCGGCCTGCTGTTGCTAAAGCAGCCAGCCAGGCGACATTAAGGCAGGGCTGAGTTAGCCTCTGACTGGCAGATAGACAGCTGCTGGCTGCATAGGTCAGGTTACGGATGAGCAGGACAACATAAGAGATGTAAAAATAAACAGCAAGCGAGCACGGGAGAGAGGAAAAGTAACAGAGAGAGCGTATGTGAGGCTGGTGTGGAATAGAGCTGATAAGGGGAGAGAGACAGAGGCCGAGACAAACAGAGCAGAGAGATAGAGGAAGACATATAAAGTTGGTACCTTGAAAAAAAAACAGCCAAGGAGAGAGAGACTGACAGGGAAAATAAGTTTGGCTGTTTTGCACTTTGTCCACAGAGCCTTATCAGCTGACCGTGTGTGTGTGTGTGTGCTGTTCAAGCAGAGCTATTTTAAAAGTCAGTGTTTTGTATAAATGTTGGCATTGTTGGGTTTAATTGCTTATTTCTTCTCAAGCATCTTTCGCAGCTTATATTTATATTAAGACACATAACTCCACATAAGTATAAAAAGGCCTTTGTATATATGTATATATATATGCTCCCTTCCTCCTAAAACAAGCAGACTTGATACCATCAGAACTTATTAGTGTTGGTGAATATACTGTGAGTCCGTTTTAAAGGATATGGAAAACAGTATTCTTTGTCAAAGCTCTTTGCTTTTAAATTCATTGTTTTATTTTAGATGCTTTATGGGAGATAATGCTTGTTTTTTTCCTAAATGAAGTACTTTGTATAATCTTTTGTAGTAACTGATATAGTCTGATTGTGTTCAAAAAGGGGATGCTAATAATAATGAGACTTAACCCTTTTTTGATTATGGGAGCGCCTCCATATCTATTTTTCAATGCCGGTAGAATGGCAATAATTGTTTTTGCATATAAAACCAGAGGAGTTACACTTTCATATCACGCATTCAGCGGGTCCCAGAGCGCTGTTTCCTTCCACTAATGTGTTTGCAAAACTCCAGTATAAAGTGCACACAACAAAAACGTTACAGCTGCGCTTCCCATGTTGGAATGTGCGTCATCATGTTGTGAGCATGAATTATCACGTGGTTTTCTTATTTAGAAAAATATGTGTAATTTAAGTTGTTTATGGTTTATTGCACTTATAAATTGCATTTATTTAGTTAGTCTGGACATAATTCAATTCAATTCAATTTATTTTGTATAGCCCAGTATCACAACAGAGTGTCTCATAGTGCTTTACAAAGTTCACTGAAATAAACAAGTGTAAGCGAACAAACAATCTAATAAAGAGTCCAGCAGTCGATGAGGCCAATGGATCAGTCCGGTGGATCAGTCCAAGGCATCACCTGCCCTTTATGACCCTCCTTCTTCGGGAAGGAAAAACTCAAAAAACCCAGTGGGAAAAGAGAAACCTCCGGGAGCACCACAGTGAAGGAGAGATCCAGCTCCCAAGGACGGACAGGCTGTAGCCTAGGACAGACGCAGATCCATTGGCTGATGGAGAACCACATCAGTGGGACCAGGACCAGGATCCACAGGATCAACAGGAACCTGAGAGATGAGAAAGCACAGAAACGCTCCGGGGAAGATAGCAATAGATAGCAAGTCTATACATATTATTAAAACTTGGGATATAAAGGTCGTATTGATGTATAGCAAATGTAAAAATGTAAAGATATGCTCTGGCTTGTTCTATGGTGGCTATTAAAGGGTTAAATAAAGCTTTTGAGTAGGTGCGCATTTAAACAGACATATCTTTGATTTGAAATTTTGAAACAAGATAAACTAAAAGAAATAACAACATAATGAATCACCAGTCCTGAAACTGATTTCCCAACACAAAGAACTAAAACCACAGAGAACCAGGTGACTGTCAGTGGTATGAACTGTTTCCCTTTAAGGTTTCCCTCAAATGTTCAGCATGCTCAATGATTTGACACCACACAATGGTGTGAGTGAGTGTCCATGTTTAACTGATGTAATTCATTTACTTAGATAGATTATTTGGCACTGCAGTTTTCCCCACAAAAATGAAATTTGCTGTTAGATGTTTCCGTACACTTTCTTGTAACTTTTAGGTAAAATGGTGTTTGAATCCGTCCCTCGAATAATAAATCTAAATTTCTCCACATAAAGAAACTTTATTTGAGTTGGACTGATCACCTGGTACGTACAGACACGTGGACCCTTGAGGCTCAGGGAGAGATAATGCATTCAGTGTGTGTGTTCCTGGTAATGTGTGTAGCCACTGTATGTATGTGTATGTGTGTGTGTGTGTGGGGTGGGGGGGCTGTGTCAACACTGATCGGTATGCTGGGAATGTTTACATAGATATGCCACAGTGTAGCAATTTACAGGAAAAAGCCTACATTTCTAAACTTAGTGAACCTTGCCAGTGTGTGCTGTAGTGTTGCCTACAGCACATGGATGAGAGACAGACTCTCACTAATAAAGAGAGATGGAAATCATAGATTCAAGAAACTTTGGAAAAACCATATGGGCTATCATATCTGAAAATATGACATAATTCATCAAAGCATATAATGCTGCAATATATGCTCTATATGGAGGAGTCCACTTCTACCTGGGAAAGGGATGTGCCAGCTATTGTCGGTCCTATAGATGAACTGTCTGCTAAGCTAAGATTGTCAAAATGGGGTAAAATGACCAGGAGAATAGCCTGTATTGCACCACTAAAAAGAAGTGGGGCATGTTTACCCCCATGTGAACTGCACCTTCCTGGTAGGACTGACATCAGCTTAAAAGAAAACAGTTCATTTCACAGCAGCAATCCTTTTCTTTGTGGTTTTAGTTCTTTTTTAAAAAAAAAAAAAAATCCACCACTGCCAGCACGATACATAGAAAAATGTTCTGCCCATCAGAAAGCATTTACAAACAAAGTCTGCGTTGACTCTTGGACCTTTTGTCTCCATCAGATATTTGCCAGCATAGTAAACTCTACCAATATTCACAGATTCATTTGTCTTGTTCTCTGCCTCTCCATTGTACCTTTTTTTCTCACCACTGTCTACCTCCATGTTGTTGCTGCTGACTTTTTTTCGCTGTTTGCATTAGCTATGTGTATTAAGTCTGCATTTCCATTATACAGCAACAGGCTTCCACCCTAATCCTTCTACTACCGTGATACTTAGGTTTGCAGTGTAGCTGACTGTTTGGTCACCTAATTTGCATGTGTTTCTACGCGTATCAGCGAGTGTGTTAAATTACATCTTCTGTGCTCCCATGTTCAGCTGTGTTAGTTTCGACTTACACGGCCGCAAGTACGCTTGTTGGATGTTTGAATAGCTACAGAAAACCTGTGCCCCCAAACACCTTTCAGATGTCAGAGTGCATGCCTCCATTTGTGGAACTCTCTTAAACTGACGGCTTTGTGTGAGGTGAGAAAGTAAGCTAGGTTTGAGCAGCTTTTTCTGCCACATTGTAATGTTACTGCATCCCCCAACAAAAGAAAAAAAATAATTGTAATGAAGCACATCATTTATATAGCAATTAAGCAGCCTTCAGTGACTCTTATCCAGCCCCATGGACACTGCACATTACATTAATTACACATTTCATCCTCTGCGGTCTAAACACATTTCTATTTTCTATTTATGATTCTTGACTTTTTTTTGTTTTGTTTTGTTAATTGTGACCATTATACACCAAAATACCAAGGCAAACTCATGTTTGTGAAAGTTACCTGGCAATAAACCGATTTCTGATTTCTGAGCCCACAACAGGAAGCCACTTCCAAAACAAGAAATAATGCATTTTGTTTGAGAAGTACCACCGAAGAGCGGCGGCCGATGATTTTGACCCGACGGCACTCTGCATCAATCTGAATTAAAGGAGGCAAAGTTGTGGGCAGTCCGTGCTGTCTGTTACGTACTGCTGCTCCATTCTGCGCTGCCAGATTTGGACAGCGGAAAAGATGGTAGAAACAGAAGATAATTGGAGAGTGGATGAAAGGGAGAGACAGGGAAGGAGAGAGACACAGATAAAGGGAGACACAGTGGCCGAGAGGTTGAGATGAACTGAGCAAAAAAAAAGAGGAGGGATATAGAGGGGCTTGCAAGACAGAGAGAGTGACTTGAGAGGACGAGAGTACAGAGAGGTGGGCAATGCATTAGAAAGTGAGAAGAGGAAGAAACAGAGTCAAATTGAAAAGCAGAATGAAGGAGAGGGAAGAGAGGAGGAGAGAAAGAGCTTTCTGATGATGAATGTGTGAAATATTTGAACACAACTGTCAGTAATTTTGAAAGAGACAGCCCCCACCCTCTGCTCTCACTGTCTGGCTCTTTCCCTTCGTTGCCATGTCCCCATGATGATTACTCCCAAGAAAGATGTATGTGTATTTAGATAGCGAGTTTAAAAGCTCATGAGAATTGAAGTCATGAAGACTGGTATCAAAAAGAATTACATCCGTATACGTAGATTTATATCCAGAACCAAAATGCAGTGCTCATGTCGGCTAGTATTCCCTATATGCAATTAATGCTCTTCTTATTAACTGTTATCTCAATCTTTCCCTTGCAAAATATTTCAGTTGCAGAACCTTAACCATTCTTTATATGCCATAACTTGTCTGTCATGGCACCACACTGATGCTGTTGTATTCCTGTCATGCATGTACAACCACAAATGGACATTCATGTAAGGGGCTCTAATAGTGCAGGATTACAACTTGGACATTTGCCACCTAACTTAGAAAGCATGCACTGGCAGATCCCCTTTCTCTACTGTAGTTCACACACTGAGTGTGATTCATTAGCCAAGAAAGCCTACAGATCTGTGTCTGAACATTGTTGCACTCACAATGGACAGGACAAGGATTTAATGATGCAGCATCATGCATTCTTATTCCATGTCAAAATCTGTCACCTATGTTACCCACAATGCATCTTGACCTTGACAGTTTGAGTGGTGATGTGGTGTATTATACTAGTAGCAGCCAATGCAGTTTAGTGATCCGTCCTATGCACTCTGTGCTGAGTACCAAAAACCAAACTGGTTGGGCAAAGTGAATTTCATGGTCAGGGACACACCAAACTGTGGGAGCACTGCGCTGCTTGTCTCTCCCTGTCTCTCTCTCTCTCTCTCTCTCTCTCTCTCTGTCACACACACACACACACATTGATAATAACAAGAGCTCAACAAGCTTTGATGAGGATCCCATCCTTGAGGATGTTTGTTTGGGAGTTAAGCGGCCTACCAGATGGTAGATACACACACTGACAGTCACAAAAAAACAAGCACAAGCACAATTACTACTTTGGAAAGCCCGTAAATGTAGCTGGTGGGACCAAAAAGTCAGCAGCACCATCACTGGTGGATGATACCTGTGCACCGTTCCTTCTGGTGAAGGGCCAGAAGTATTTACAGTACTTACCAGTTGTAATGGTAAACTACACCAGTCAAGTTTAGCTTTCATCAAGCAACTATGAAACATAGTTTAACTAGAATACACACATTCAGGTAAGTGAACCCATAATCCACCAGTGCATGTTTCCCTGCTTACACACTACCTATATCTGTATTTCTACACGTCCCCTGTTAGTTTGTCAATGTGCCAACACTGTACATCTGATCTATTTGAAGTTGTTCCCATCTTTCCATCCTTTGTCGTGCAGCTATTGCATCAGTTTGCCTCCTGTCCAGGTATACCGTGTGCATGTCTGCTTCTCAGGAAAATGTATCTGAAGGGTGAAATGTTTTCTGTTGTAAAATGTTTTCTGTTGTAGAAGGTGTTAGAGTGGAAGCTCTGCTTACCACGTTACCTTCCCTTCCTTCTCTGCTTTGATCAGAAAGAAGGGAAGAAAAGTGTAGTAGAGGGTGTCCGTCCTCTTCTCTCTCCTTTGCTTCTTTTTACATCACAACTTTGATCAATGAACCTCTGTTGTATGAGTATAAATGGCTTCCCATGACAGATGGGCATGCATCCCACGCTACTATTCTTTTCTGGATATAAGATGCATGATGGCCTAAATTAATTTGTCTCCTTATTCAGCCCTTAACTCTTCAGCAGAAATCAAGGGTTTGTGTGTGTGTCTGTGCGTGTGTGTGTCTTCACTTTTAAAAATACAAAGAATAATCACATAATTAATCAATGAATGGAGAATAAGAATGAATAAAATAAAAGCAATCTTTCACCTGAAAACTACATATTTCCTACTAAACATGTTAAAGAAACTGTAGCTTTGAAAGTGTAAATCCATCCTAACCCATCTGTTCAGTTCTTCATGATGAGATTGAAGAAAGCAAATAGAAAATTCTTTCTTTTAAG
This sequence comes from Pempheris klunzingeri, assembly GCF_042242105.1. Classification (NCBI taxonomy): domain Eukaryota; kingdom Metazoa; phylum Chordata; class Actinopteri; order Acropomatiformes; family Pempheridae; genus Pempheris; species Pempheris klunzingeri. The sequence continues at coordinate 24,587,374 of NC_092013.1, forward strand.
ATGACAAGAATTATAGATAAAAGATTAATTAATAGCGGATGGTGGTTTTATGACTATGTGATCTTATGATGAGAAATATTTTTCTTTTCTTTTTTTTTTTTTTTACACCCCTGCCTTGCATGCCATATGCCACATGCTAACTTGGAACAAACAAGTAAGTTTTCACCCGCATGTGTTAATAAATAACACATGGAATAATACAGTCACATTTCCTGAATTGGGCTTTACACCTGCAAGTGAAGTAGAAAATGCGCGTAATTCTTCAGCTCTTACAAATCACTGCCGGGAGCACAAGGGGCCGTCCTACTATTACTGTAGGCATACAGCAGACATCAGAGCTACAAAAAGGCATATTTAAGAGGATGATCTGGGTTCAGGGGCAACATGCTTGTTTGATGGAAGGTTTTGTGGTTGTTATTTAGTGCAGGAAATCTGCAATTTATTTACTAAACACTAAACACACATTTTGGTCTCCACCAACTCCTTGGGAAATGTTAAACTATGTTCACCAGCGAGTCTCTAATTGTCTGTCTGCTATCTACTCTGGGTTTTTAAAGCTTTTTCGATGAAAACGACATTGTTGTTGGGAAGCTGAGGGGAGCTGCAGATTCAGCTGATCATTCACTAACAGACGCCTTTCACATTGTCGTTTGATACTTTATCATTAGGAAAATATCAATTAAAGCCGCTTTCTACACAATACGTTATACACAATAATATTAATGATTACAATCTATCTCTGTTAAACAAGCTTCTCTTTAAGAAAATAACTAGATGTCAAGCACAGTGTGAATTTGCATGTAAAACAAACTTTGTTTTACCCATCCACACTCAAACAGTCTCACTCTTAAAAACGACAAGATAAACAGTCTTACATGTTTTCTTTTCTTTGTTCTTACTAAACAAAAATATAAAACACAACATACTTAGAGAGCGAGTGGGCAGATGGGTATGGGAAGAACAAAAGGGAGATTTTGAGGGGGAATGGGAAGAAAGGAGGTTGAGGAAAACATAATGACCACTGATGTTGTTGGTTATACAACTCTTAAAAGGGTCCACAGCTATTTCCATCTCTGGTGGGCTTCTGCAAGTATGCAAATGCAGCTTCCTCTTCCCTGCCGAGGCTTAAGAATGCAAATAATACAGGAGCAGCATATGCTCGGATTTAAATTTGCATGAGTAATGAGCCTGAGGAGCTAATCACCGTGGCATGAGGGCAGGAAGTGGGGTGCTGTCCATACAGCTGAACTTTTGGCCTTTCACTCTAGCAGACATGTGCACAGGTAGCAGCCACTGATGGAGCTGCTGACCTCTGACCCCACCACCTACATATAGTGGCTTTCTATGTGTCTTTCAAATATGTATGTATGTCCCTCCTATTATTCCACTTAACTCCCAAACAATGATTCCCGAGACGGAGATCCTCATCAAAGCTTGGTGATCCCTTGGGTGTTGTAATCATTGTGCATGTGTGCGTGAAAGAGACAGAGAAAAACAACATAAAAAAATACTTTCTTGGCAACAAGCAGCACAAGCAGCACTTGAACAGCTTAGCATTTTCCTGACTGTAGCATTTATGGAGTTGTTGAGATATTTCACAAAAGGTCTGCGGCACAATAGAAAAAGGTCATAATCAAAGTCAATACAATTCCTCCTCTAAGGACCATGAATGTCTGCAGACATGTTCAATGTATGGACAAGAACAGAGAAAAAAGAATGCCAAGTGATTAATCAGTTGCTCAGGATGATTTACAGTGGGGCAAAAAAGTATTTAGTCAGCCACCAATTTTGCAAGTTCTCCCACTTAAAAAGATGAGAGAGGCCTGTAATTTTCATCATAGGTACACTTCAACTATGAGAGACAGAATGGGGGGAAAGAATCCAGCAAATCACATTGTAGGATTTTTAATGAATTAATTGGTAAATTCCTCTGTAAAATAAGTATTTGGTCAACCACAAACAAGCAAGATTTCTGGCTCTCACAGACCTGTAACTTCTTCTTTAAGAGGCTCCTCTGTCCTCCACCCGTTACCTGTATTAATGGCACCTGTTTGAACTCGTTATCAGTATAAAAGACACCTGTCCACAACCTCAAACAGTCACACTCCAAACTCCACTATGGCCAAGACCAAAGAGCTGTCAAAGGACACCAGAAACAAAATTGTAGACCTGCACCAGGCTGGGAAGACTGACTCTGCAATAGGTAAGCAGCTTGGTGTGAAGAAATCAATTGTGGGAGCAATTATTAGAAAATGGAAGACATACAAGACCACTGATAATCTCCCTCGATCTGGGGCTCAACGCAAGATCTCACCCCGTGGGGTCAAAATGATCAGAAGAACGGTGAGAAAAAATCCAAGAACCACACGGGGGGACCTAGTGAATGGCCTGCAGAGAGCTGGGACCAAAGTTACAAAAGTTACCATCAGTAACACACTACGCCGCCAGGGACTCAAATCCTGCAGTGCCAGACGTGTCCCCCTGCTTAAGCCAGTACATGTCCAGGCCCGTCTGAAGTTTGCTAGAGAGCATTTGGATGATCCAGAAGAGGATTGGGAGAATGTCATATGGTCAGATGAAACCAAAATAGAACTTTTTGGTAAAAACTCAACTTGTCGTGTTTGGAGGAGAAAGAATACTGAGTTGCATCCAAAGAACACCATACCTACTGTGAAGCATGGGGGTGGAAACATCATGCTTTGGGGCTGTTTTTCTGCAAAGGGACCAGGACGACTGATCCGTGTAAAGGAAAGAATGAATGGGGCCATGTATCGTGAGATTTTGAGTGAAAACCTCCTTCCATTAGCAAGGACATTGAAGATGAAACGTGGCTGGGTCTTTCAGCATGACAATGATCCCAAACACAACGCCCGGGCAACGAAGGAGTGGCTTCGTAAGAAGCATTTCAAGGTCCTGGAGTGGCCTAGCCAGTCTCCAGATCTCAACCCCATAGAAAATCTTTGGAGGGAGTTGAAAGTCCGTGTTGCCCAGTGACAGCCCCAAAACATCACTGCTCTAGAGGAGATCTGCATGGAGGAATGGGCCAAAATACCAGCAACAGTGTGTGAAAACCTTGTGAAGACTTACAGAAAACGTTGACTTCTGTCATTGCCAACAAAGGGTATATAACAAAGTATAGAGATGAACTTTTGTTATTGACCAAATACTTATTTTCCACCATAATTTGCAAATAATTTCTTTACAAATCAGACAATGTGATTTTCTGGATTTTTTTTTTCTCATTTTGTCTCTCATAGTTGAAGTATACCTATGATGAAAATTACAGGCCTCTCTCATCTTTTTAAGTGGGAGAACTTGCACAATTGGTGGCTGACTAAATACTTTTTTGCCCCACTGTATGTGCGTTAAATTCACAGTGTCAATGTCTTCATGCTCTGACACTCATTCAAGTGTTGCGGAATGCAGACAGAAAAAACAAGATGGGGGAGTACGTTGAATCAATTAATATATCGTCTTCTCTGAGTGTTGTTTTCAGCGTGATTTTCTCTGCTCTCATATTTAACTTGATCATTTTTATTCTTCAAGTCTTGATTGATCTTGATATGCACAGACAGTTCAGCAACCTCATAAGACATATTGTGTCTTATTTACCTTTGTATCCCCGGCAGTTTACTTAGTCGCATTGCATTCCAAGCTAAAAATAGTCCAGCAGTAAAACACCTCCATCTGCTAAAAATAGTGGAACTGTGAAACACCTCCATCTGCCCCCTGCCCATTCATTTCCACTCCAGGCAGTGTGAGTCTTCTACAGACAAACAGCCTGTTATTTATGAACAATCATAAATATCCAGGACAAACAACTTCTCTGGCACACTGAGATTCAGTGTTCTCTCCAGGTCCACATAAATCACGGCATGACTGTTGTTCTGAAGGCTGATATGTGTACATATGTGCATTTGGTCACCATGTTCTGACCAACAGACACTGGTGGATAGTCGCAAATAATGCAGAACAAAGTGAAGGAGTGAACAAACAGAACAGCATTACCTCCGCTTGTTTGATGGACAAACCCTCCTATCAGTGCTTTTGTTCAATGTTTTCAAGACAATCTGGTACATATCAGACCACAAATTAACCAATATCAGAGACATCAGCCATCAGATAGACAAATGTGCTAATTAGCTTACAGATGTCTACAATCTGTCCAAGTGAGGAGGTAGTTCCTGCATGTCCCTGCTACTACCATCCTCTTTGGGCCAAAAAAAAAGTGACTACAGGCCCATAAAACCTACAGCAGTCATTAAAAAGTCGTTTTTGGGTCCAGTCATGTGTCACTTTAGACCACGCTTCCCACCTCAGTGGACTCCTGTCGTTTGCTTATTCCTCCAACTGTCTCACAGATGACACCATAGCAGTTGCCCTTCACCCACCTGGACAAAATGGACACTGTGTCCTCCAAATTAAACAACAAATTAAATCATTTGGAGCCAACCTCCACAATGATGCATAGAAGCATTTTCTCTCAAGATCTTCTTGTTCTTTGGAAGCCAAACAACCTAAAAAATATCACATTAAAAATAGCACCTCAAGATAGTAATTAAAAGAGTCCTTGGCAGATAGCAACAGCTGAGAACAACATGTTTCTCTTCTCCACTGAGGATTTTTATTGTACCCATAAGCTAAATCCACACTTACCTGAATTGAACAAACAGCCCAACCACTCTCTGCAAGTCACACAGCATCATTTGCACTCACACTTTACACACCTTATATAGAATAGCGGTATCTCTTGGACTGTACACTTGACTCTTTCTCTCTTGACAAAGTTTACACTTTGCTGTGTTGTAATTGTTTTGAAAAGAATTTCTTCTCACTGTGTGTTTATGGCTTGAAAGAGGACTTTAAGGGCCTTCTTTCCTTTCCCATTATTCTTTCTGAAGTCTTTCTCTATCCATCTTTTTTTCTCTTCCCAAAAGTAAAATCAGAGCCATCCATTCTTTCATTCATCCCTTCATTTTGTTTCCATGTTCTTTTGATTCCTCCTGGGGTAGATTTTCTAAAAGTGGAAGTCATCCAGTGCAGTGGACGGTCTGAGGGTTTTAAGCTTGCTATATCACTACTGCTGCTGTAACTAATTGCAGATAGACTGGCTATTGATTTGCTTCCAGACATGGAGCAGATGTTTGTCGGCAGTGTTTAGTACAGGCAGGCAGTAAATCCACAGAAGACGAGAGGAATGCAGAGGCTTTTCACTTTTGAGGAGACATATATCCCACTCCTTACTGTCTGTTTATGTTGCCAAAGAAGAAATGCAGGATTCTTCGAACAGCCACAGTTTTTCAGTGCAACTTGTATCCATCATTAAAAGTTGGACAGAAATTAAAAGAGAAACACTTGCAAGTTTAGATTTTTTTGTTTTTGCTATTATAGATGTATTACCAAATGTTAACTTTCATGCTACAGTATGTTGTTACTGCAGGTGTATAGTATCCTCTTTTCTACTAAAAGTAAATAAAGTTAAAAAAAAAAAAAACAATTGTAAATTCTTTAATATTTTAATGTGTAATGGATACTCCATGCAAAATACCATTTTGATATGGACATTCTGTTTGACAAGTGAAAAATCCATATATCCATTACACATACCCATGCTTTAAACAATAGCTATATTGTAAAATTGTATTTTAATCCAAATTTAGCACTTCAATATGCGTATAATTTTATCTTCAGAGTACAGACTTCCCGGGCCGTAATGCACCACAACCCATTTGTTCCTCTAATTTATTCCCATTTACATGGAGTAAAATCAGACAGATAATACAGTGGTATTTCCTGACAGCACAGCCAGTGTTTTAATTTACATCTTGATTTATGAGCTCCAGAGAGACAAAAAAAAGAGAAAAATAAAATAAAACAGCCCACACAGACCAACTCTGAATAACTGAATGTACAATAGGTAGGAGAACATTAATGTGATTACTTAGACAAATGCATTGTGTTTGCATTTACTCCTGGCAATTTTCCGTTGTCATTTGGTGTAATAAGAACAGACATGTCACCTTGTTTGTTGAGCGGACTGGTGCAGAAGCCATAAAGGGACTGCGTGCAGGGTGGTTAAATTCAGCTACTTTCATTGCTTGTCCTTCATTTGTTTGGTATCTCAAAACTCTGAGAAAGCTGATAAGGTTTGTAACCCTCTGTGGGGAAAGGAAAAGATATGATATTGTTAGCAGGAGAAGGAATTTGCTGCACAGGACGAGAAACAATTAAATGAAGGGAAAGAGGAAGGAAGGAAAGGGACAATACAACACTGGAAACTCCCTTGTCCCTGTTAAATACAGTTAGACTTGAAATTAAAGCATCTTGAGATAACGCTGTTATGAATTGGCGCTATATAAATAAAGATTGATTGATTGATTATTCAACCCCCATTGAAAATCAGGTGTTTTGGCAAAATTTCCAAACTTTCAGCTGTGTTAAATGAACAACTCAAACAATAACAATTGAAATAGTTAAACACAACTGATATTACAGGTGATTTCTCCAAATTCAACACAAAATGCCACCTTTAATGACTGCTGCAGTCTCAAAATTATTCAACGCCAAGAGCAGAATCCCTCATAAGAACACTCATTTGCAAATCTGGTGTTGTCTCAAGCACGCCTGATGCAACTAATCAAGGGCCTCATTAGTTGCATCAGGTGTGCTTGAGATAGAACACATCAAATACCCGGACTGGCTAGAGGTTTGTTCACTGTGACGAGAACTGTCCAAAAAGGAGAGGAGATCATTGCATTGCACAAACAAGGAAAGGGATACAAAAAGATAGCAAAGGCACTGAATGTTTCCGAGAGACACTGTTGGAAGCATAGTTTGCAAGTTCAGAGCTAAAGGAACACTACTCAGATGTGACAATCGCTCCCACCTGGTTTCTGAGGAGGCTGGTGACCAAAAACCCTCGAGTGACTGCAAAAGACCTGCAGCAAAACTTGGTGGCAGCAGGCACTGAGGTTTCAGCTTCTACATGAAGGCGCATACTAAACACTGAAGGCCTCCATGCCAGGACATCAAGACATACACCACTACTGACCCAAAAGCACAAGACAAGTAGGCTCCAATATGCTCAAAACCCTATACATAAGCCACAGAAGTTTGGGTTTTTTGTGGATCGATGAAACAAGACTAAAACTTTTCCTGTCCATAGATCAGCGGCATGTGTAGAGGAGGAGGAATGAGGCTGAAAAGAACACCCTGCCTACAATGAAGCCTATCGGTGGCTTGGTGATGCTCTGGGGCTGCTTTGCTTGTTCTGGCACTGGAAACCTACAGCGTCTGGAGGGCAAGATGGATACAATCAAGTATCAGGAAATCTTGACATCATGTCATCTGTGAGGAAGCTGAAGCTTGGCTTCAGAAAAATTCCCGGAAGATATTAGATTGGCCGTCACAGTCGCCTGACTTGAATCTCATAGAAAATCTCTGATGAGATTTGAAGAAGGCAGTTGCAGCAGACAAACCCAAGAATATTATAGAGCTGGAGGCTATTGCCCATGAAGACTGGGCTAAGATTCCTCAGGAACACTGTCAGAACCTGGTTTCTGGCTATGCTTCACGTTTGCAGCAGGTCATAACAGCAAAAGGGTACTCTAAATACAAGTACTAAAGATACATGTTAAGAAGGGGTTCAATAATTTTGTGATTGCAGTAGTCACTGAAAGTGGCATATTGTGTTGAATTTGGAGAAACCACTTGTGATATTAGTTGTCAAGCTGTTTAAAGAGCAACTTGCAGGTTAGAGTCATTGTGTAGGAAAATTATCTAGGAACTATATTTTCGTAAACATATACTCATATATTCCCTACAATGACTCCTGGAATCATTTTTAGGAGAGAATTTTACTTCCGCATTTGAAAAAGCCAAACCAGAAATGACGTAACATAAGGGAGAGCGGTAGAAATGAATGAATGGATCTGAGGCCAATTTTTATACTGAGGAGGTTGTAAATATTTATTCATACAACTATGCAGAACCACAGCCGTATAATTATGAGCCTGTTGGGCATCCAAGAGATCAGGAACTCATGGGGGTTGGAACAAATAATGATCAGAGAAGAGGAATTGAGTTGTGGTGTGAGGAGAACCAGCTGAGAACTGGGCGGAAATCTGGGTGAGTGATCAGCATTAGCTTATAGATTGATAACACTACGCATATATATCTATGGGCTGTAGCTAACGCTGTGTTCACATCACTACATTGTTAAGTTTGCTATCATGTGTCAGGCTATAATAAAATTAGCATTGGTTGTGTAATACCAGCAAGGAGTGTTGATATAAGCTTGTATCATGTCGGTGCTCTACGGTTACACCAGAAGGGGTGGGGGTTGCGGGGGAAACATAGCTGCCTGATTACAATTATTATGTGTCACATGCTGCTTCTTATTACTAAAATCTTTGTGCTGACACATTTGGAAGTTAGTGAAAGTTGGAAAAACAGACAATACACGGAGAACACATTTTGGGTGAACTGAGTCGCCGATGGAGAACCAGAACCTTTTTTTTTAAAACCCCATCATATCGCCGGGAGGATAATCCCCCAGTTTAAAATGAGCGCCACGTTTTTCCTCACAGATGAAGCAGTGAAGTCCAGTTTCCTGCACTAAAGGCACCCATGCACAAAGCTAGCAGCTCTCCTTTTCCTGCTGGGAAACTGTGGACTCCATGTACTGACAGGTTAGCGTTTGTGCTACCAGCACAATAACTTACCATGATGATATATGGTGAAATGCCACTAAAACTAGTCACTACTGAAAACATACCAACTCACTGTAACGGACCGCTCAGACTCACTACCTCCTACTATTGCAGCAGACAGCGACTCCCTTATGTGATGTCATATGATGGGTTGTTGGGGGGGGGAGCGTTTAAAGGAGCTTTGCAGTAAACGGCCACTTTCTCCTCTGAGTTTAGTCTGGTTTTCAGACATGGTTCAATAAAAATGTGAGAAAAAATGAACCTGCAAATTGCTCTTTAAATTGTTCTCATTTGACTTGTTCGTTGAACGTAACTAAAGTTTGGAAATTTCCAGTAGACCAAATTTGCAATGGGGGTTGATCATTTTGAGTGCAACTATAAATAGAGAGGTAAAGAGGGCAAAGATAGAAAGAATGCTTTAAAACTAAATTGCATGATGAGCAAATAGATACTGTAGACATGAATAATGTAACATTACATCTAAGCATAAAAGCACTTTGTTGAATTAGCTTGAATTGAAAAATCCATTGTCTGTAGATCTAGAACAGTCTAGCTAATACTAGAGGGAAGTAAAACAACTTAACTATAAATGTTTTGGGCAAGGTGTGAATTGAGGTTAGGTTTATGCAATATCATAATAATAATCAACATAGATAATTGAAGTCAAATGTTTACATACGTCTGTGCATCCTAACATTTAGCACAGGGCTGGTATAGGCAGTATAGGAACATTTCAGAGGTAATTCTTTCCTCTGTGTTGTCAGTAGATTATGTTTAGCTTTACATTTAGATTTTAGAATTACACTTTATGGTTCCGGAGGGATATTTGTTTTCACAGCCAGTTTAACACAGATGTAAGTACACCATGCAGATAAAGACAGTACAAAGAGCCCCAATGAATATACTCGCTCTCTGAACGACGTACGGAATGACATGCATCAACTTGTGTGCCCAGGCACCTGGACGAACAAAAAAAGGAAAGAGATACTAGAATTAGAACAAACACTGAGTGAGCGTGACTTCATTCTCTGCTCAGTTTTCCATTAGCTGCCATAGCAAATAGTTGCTTCATTAGTGTTTGAAATGTTGTATAGCGAACCTTTAAGCAATAAATAAATTCTGTTGTGTCAGCAGGATTATTACAGCGAGTTTTCAGTTTATGTGGGTAGCTGTTGCTTTTCTCATAGTGTTTAGAATAGTGGCACTGTTGTGTACATGTAAATGACAAACTAAAAGCAGCTTTTTGAACATCTTTTGAAGTGTTTTAGGGCACCTAGGGCACCGCGTAGGCGAGATATGGTGCTGACTTAGAGACACAACCTCTGCAACAGTACTGCCAGTGTGTTCTGGAATGAAGGCCAGCCATATGGACAACTCAGGCCAAAACTTTGTAAACTTGACAGCTGCACACTCCACAAAAACATACATATATCATCTTTAGCCGCATTATATCAACATAAAACGAAGCCCTTTTATGATCATATAGTGGGGAAAATCTAGATATGCAGCATGTCACATATTTTAAATTTTTCATAAAATCAGGCTGGAATTTTCACAACATCAGGCTGGAATACCTCTGAGCTGCTCTGTAGTTGACCTGTGACCTCCCATGACAGAAGGTGTCAGTTTTTTGTCCCTCAAGGGTTCATTCGTTAAAACAGCTCTTTGTCCTGCTTGCTGAAATGTCACTTTATCCTGACAGTAGTACATGAGACAGGTAACGGTGACATTACCGATGCAGTGTCAAGCATTGCATGTGCACATGCAGCGCAGTTTGCCTCATGCACGCTCTAACTTATGGCGCTTTTCCATTACACAGTTTTAGCTCTACTGGCCTCGACTCGACTCGGTTTGGGTGGTTTTCCATTACAGTTGCGTACCACGTCAAAGTGGGTGGGGTCGTCATAGCAAGGTGGCCCGAAACTCCGGTGGCGTAATTTGTATGTGGCACAAACACAAACACAACTAAGGACATCAGTGTTTGGTTTACGTGTAGCCGTTTACCTCGTTCACAGAAATAATAAAAACGCCCTGGTCGCTGTTGCCAGGGTTTTAAAAACGACGGGTTTGTTTCTTGTGAACGAGTCGCTCTTATGACTCATCCAGTGACGTCACTCCCCGGCCAATCAGTGGCCTGCAGTATGTTGACGTCCCATTTTCGGCTCGAGTCGAGTCAAGCCAAGTAGGTGCTAGTGGAAAAGTGTCTTTAGTCAAGCTCAGTGTTTACAGCAGCAGCAGCTTCAGAAGGAGCTTTGCAGTAGATGACTGAGAAATAAAAACCATCAATGAAAAAAATATGCTATTTCTAGCTATCTGGAGTATAGTTTGCATTTTATCCATGAAGCACTGTGATATGTCAATCCTCAGGCAAGTAACAAGGCTGGGTTTTCACACCAAAAGTGCATTTCTCCCTACCAGTCAACAAGCAATTCTGCTCCTCTAATCACACATGGAGCTGATCTTTATCTGATCTTTAGTAACCTCATGAATTTATAATGTAAAGCACTCTCTTTGTGTCTTTGTCTGTCTGGTTGTGTGTCTGTCTGGTTGTGTGTGTGTGTCATCTCCCATGTGTAATGTGTGTGTAGTTTAATAAAACCAAATCACAAACAACAGCGATTGTAGTTCATTTGTAATGCAGTGGATGGGGATTTGAAATTTCATCATGCAGTGGGGAAAAAATGAGGGGAACTGTCACACCAGGAGTACAGCAAGGGAGACTGCAAGCCAGTAGCTGGCAGTTGCATGGCTCCTGCCTGCTGCTCAAAGCTTCTGAAGCAGGCTGGCTCGCAATGTGCTCGGAGCTCTGGACAGCTCTGCGGCTCCTACCCAGACCTCCGTGGCCAGTTTGCCATCTACAGTGTTATTGCTGTGTAGTGCTGTTTACACTGCTGTGTACACCATTGTATAGCTGGTCTCTTCAGTTGGCATGGTTAGCGCTTAAGCTTGCTGAAACTTGAAAGACTTGAAGACTTGTGAAGTTGTACTCTTTCAAATGCAATCTGCATCTTCTCAATTTTAGCAACTACTGCGGTGGAAGGAAGAAATGTTGGAAGGTACAAAAATCTGTAAATCTATAAATCAGATGAAAGAACATCAAATAAATATTTAAAGAGAGCATAGAATAGATGAGGCAATTAGGTAAAATGGTGAAATAGGTACAAAGAAAAAAAGAAGTGCAATTCTGGTGTGCCAGAGACAGCTGTTCATCTACTCTCCTAGAGGTGTTAAAACCAAAGCCTTGTCCAAATACAGCAGCTGATAAACAACGAACAAGTGTAAATGAAAACAGGGAGGGAGGAGGGCATAACAGGACAGACAGAGGGGGAGAGAGAGGTTGGGTGGGTGGACGGGGAATTAAGATGAGTCTATAGCATGAACACGAGACAAATAAAGGGAGGATGAGGAGGGAGCAAGAAGACCACAGAAGTATGAAAAAATCAAAGGGAGAAGGGAGGGAGGCTTTGGGAGGAGCGAGGATGCAGATGCTTTCAAGCACTGTTTCTCCGTCTATTCGGTGTGAGAAATATGCGACAAAGAAGGCGGGAGGGTGGGAGGGAGGACAACACCTTAGAGTGCTATTCTGCCACTGTTAGTTCAGAGTGAGTGCCGTCGTAAAGAGACTGAGAGGCTAGGGGCCGTTTACGATGGCTGCTTTTTTAGAAACAGATGTTTTACTGTATCAGCTGGGCACTGCAGGAGGAGGAGGGACAGGTAATAAAGACTGGAGCTGGCAGACAGAGAAGAATAGAGGAAGTAGGCAGTGATCATGAGGCCTGCAAAAAATTGGAAATGATAAAGACTGAGAGAAAAAAAAATTGTGTTTAAGGGAAACAATCGGAAACAAATAAACAGTTTTTTTGTTTCTACTTTTATGACTTTTCAAGACTTTACTTAAAAAAGATTTTGAAAAGTTATGTTTTATTCGCTATTGGGACAAACTTGCAAGTCAAAAGAACAAAGTTGCTACTTTTGTTATTATAGTTTAATAATAGTGTTACTGACCACTTGTAAGTACTCTATGAAGCTGTGGTGGGCATTCCGACCAAAAAGAATGTAAGAGGCTACGTGGCTGAAGCATGTTGTTGCAGTGTAATGGTAAGACAAGAAGATCCAGGAAGTCCATTTCAAGTTGCAATCGAAGTAACAATTTGAGTTTTGAAGGCTTATCAGAAGTATACACCATGCACAGAGTTTTATAATAATCTGAGACAGGATTTTATAATACATGATTGCAATCGTTTTATCTTTAGTTTCTCTCTGTGTAAAAAGTGAAATGATGGTGTTGTACAAGGATTGTGTGCTTGCATGTATTTGATTGGCCGGTGCAGCACTTTGATAGATGACAGATGACGGTCTGGCAATGGTTGAACTAACATTTTTGCCGCAGCCCCCTGAGGTGGCACTGCAGATGGCCCCACTCAAATCTACGAGGAGGCTGGCTGTGTTTTTTTTTTTTTTTTTTACAAATGAGAGTGAAGTTAAGGGATCACCAAAGTTATTACATTCCATCCTGAGGAGAACATGATGGTGTGTAATTTCATGCCTGTCAATCCAATTCAATGTCAAGATATTTCACTCAAAAACCACTACTGCCAACCTCATGGTGGCGCTAGATAAAAAGTCTGGGTACAGTCAGAGTGAATGTGAATCGATGAAATGTATGTGGCAACTCTTTTAACACTTTTAATTATTTTCTAAAAATACAGTCAAAATTATTCAACCCCCATTGCCGATTAGGTGTTTCGGCAAAAGCTGTATTGAATGAACTACTCTAACAAGAGCAATTTAGATAGCTCAACACAACTAATATTACAGGTGGTTTCTCCAAATTCAACACAATATACCACTTTTAATGACTAGTGCAGTCTCAGAATTATTAAACCCCTTCTTGACAAGTATCTTTAGAACCTAGTAGAGCACCCTTTTGCTATTATCACCTGCTGCAAATGTGATACATAACCAGACACCAGGTCCATGAGGAATCTTAGTCCATTCCTCATGGACAATAGCCTCCAACTCTATAATATTCTTGGGTTTGTGTGCTGCAACTGCCTTCTTCAAATCCCACCAAAGATTGTCTAGGGGATTTAGGTAAGGCAGCTGTGATGGCCACTCTAGTTTCTTCTGGGAGTTTTTCTTAAGCCAAGCCATGGTGGGCTTTGAGTTATTCTTGGTATCGTTGTCCTGTTGGAAGGTCCAATGACGCCCAAGCTTCAGCTTCCTTATAAATGGCATGAGTTTTTCTTGATACTTGATTGAATCCATCCTGCTCTCCAAACGCTGCAGGTTTCCAGTGCCAGAAGAAGCAAAACAGCCCCAGAGCATCACTGAGCCACCAACATGCTTCACTGTAGGCAGGGTGTTCTTTTTTGCATATGCCCCATCAGCATATGCCTCATTCTCCTCCAGACATAACCCTGATCCATAGACCCAGAAAGTTCCACATTTGTTTCATTGCTCCACAGAAAAACTTGTGGCTTATTTATATGGTTTTGAGCATATTGTTGCCGACTTGTCTTTGGGATTTTATTCTTGGGGTTGAATAATTTTGAGACTGCAGCAGTGATTAAAGGTGGCATTTTGTGTTGAATTTGGAGAAACCACCTGTAATATCAGTTGTGTTGAGCTATTTCAATTGTTTTTGTTTGAATTGTTCATTGAACATTTGTAAAGTTTTACCAATACACCCTATTTATTATTGTTCAATTATTATTATTATTCTGTAGCTAATTTTGTAAATTTGCACTATTTACCTGTGTACATTTTGTATATTTGCATTATATTTTATTTTTGTACATTTTTTATTTTGTATTTTTTGCATTATATTTTGTATATTTGTATTTATTTTATTTTCTTACTTAATCTTTTTAAAATTTCTTTTTCTTTTCACTGGAATTTCTCACTGTAAATTTTCATAATGTAGCTATTGTGTATATGTGAATTTCCCCTTTGAGAGATGAATAAAGGTGCATCTTAATCTTATTTGCAATGGGGGTTGAATAATTTTGAGGCTAACTTTATATGGGTATTTTTATCATAAATTTGTAGGACATGCCCTGGTTTTGGCGTTCTTTAGAATTGGCAGTACAGATGAAGACCTAGCTTCAACACTGAACCCGTATTTGTTGAATTTTAAATGTACAGAACAGTAAATAGTCTTTAGGAGATTATTGCAGGGACAAAGGTACAAACAACAGGAAATAGTTGTAGCACAGTAGACTGCCACATTTTAATATTTTGCATCCATCCAACTTATCATCTATTCCTTGCCTGTTTCTTCTTTCATTCCTCAGTCTCCCATATGTTGAGATGGTGATGGAAGCGAGGGTGGGAAAGCTCACTTCCAAAGAAGAGTTCCCAACTCAACCCAAGTCAACCCAAGCCCTGCCTCTTTAACACAGGACCACTAAAGCCAGTTACTCACTTCCATTTAACTGTGCCTTTTTCCCCCTGCAGGCACTTAAGACACATTATGGTGAGTAAAGTTTAATCAAAGATTAATCTTCTGGTCAGATTGTCAGTGAAGTGCTATCTTAATGTGAGTGTAAGATTTTAGCATTTCTTACTCTCTTTGTATGTGTCTTCATTATTCTTTATTCACTCTGCTCTGTTTTGCAATGACACAGACTTTTAGCCCCAGATATGCACCCTTCCCCCACCACACTGAATGAGTGCATTTCTTGTTAAAACCTGCACTAAGTGGATGCAGGTCAGTCTTGTCTCTTCTGAGACTCTCTGAACATCCCTTATTAATGAGCCCCGTGGCCATGGGGAGAAACTAAATCCACAACACCTAATGTATAGATGAGGACAGGGAGATGAAAAGGACAAATGGGGAGAAAGAAAAATTAAAGTAACTATTTTGTTGAGGATTGGAGGTGGGCTGAAAGGAGGAGGATGGTACTGAGAGATGAATGGAGGATACAAATACAGAATACAAAGGAGCAGAGTCAACACAAACAAAGTTAAAGATCAAGAAAGGTATAATGGAATGAAAGCAATACAGCGTGACAGTGGAGACAAAAAGAGAGAGTGCATCCAAAAAAACATTTTTATGAACCAGCTATTAGCTGAAGACTATTCTGGAGTAACTGTATGTCCTACAAGTTGCAAGGCTTTCTCACCCTTGTATCTCGTCACGCTGCAAAGGGGATTACAATGGCAAAGCCAAACAAAACCCCCGCAGCATGCACACGCACACTATTCAACACTAACAGGTATGAAAGGTGTTTGGAAAAGCAGAAAGCCAAAAGCTTCGTTACTCATCCATTTCAGTTCCATATCTTTGATATTAGATGAATTGAATCAGAAATACATTATTGATGCCCTCAAGGAAATCGGGTCCTGTTACAGATGCTCCCAGTAGAGTGTACACGTATAAATGTAAGCATAGAGAAATTCTAAGAAAATATAAAGAAGAGATAAGAAATATAAGAAAAGAAATGAAAATAAAAACATGTGTGTCATGCTACAATATATGAAAGTATTAATGCATACCAGAGTATTGCAAAGTTGCTCAGTCAGTTAGTGAAGTCAGTGTTGCACAGTTGAAAATATAGAAAATAAATAAATTATGGGGTTATACACTGTTGCCCATAAAGTTGGAATAATTGTTCAATACCCCCAATTTTGTTAAAGCCTGAATACACAGTTTGTGGACATCTGTGGTCTAGAGAGTGAAGAGGGAAAGGAAACAGGACCCCAGTGTTGCTGACCACTCTGTCTGACACAGTGTTGCAAGCACATGTACTGTCGTCTGCCAGTCAGGTAGTTGACAACCTGATACACGAGGGGGCCATCCACCTGCATCGCTGTCAGCTTTTCACCCAGTAAAGACGCCCTGATTGTGTTGAAAGAACTGGAGAAGTTAAAAAAAAAAAACACAGTAGCTGCAGGCTTGCCCAGGTGGGCATAGATGCAGTTTATCATCCTCAACAACAGATGAGTCATGGCAGGATGAGCAGGGGCCATCGTGTCAAGTGTATTGAATAACAGATTAAGTTTGTTGGCCTTCTCCAAGTTGCCTTCAACTCATTTGTTGCCAATCTGCCTGAAACCATTGATGCTCTTCATACCACTTCAGACAGCTCTCATGTTGTTCTGCTGAGTGACCGCTTGCACACTGCCTGTACAGTCTGTCTAGATCAATGATCTCTGTTAAATTTTTAAAGTTGCGTAGCACTGCTTTGTAGTAATAAGAGACAAAAGTAGAGAAAAGATAAGGATGCTCTACCAAGAAAGAAAAAAAAAGGAAGCAGACTCTCAAAGTTGCCACAGATCAGTATAATACTTTTATTTAAGATAAGAGGTCAATAGTGTTCGCTTCTTTAAAGCAAAGCAATCAACAAATTTATCTGTAGTTAATCTCTTAAATCAGTGCAAACCACAGAAGATAATTGCACTGATTTACACTGTAAAGTTTGTTTTTGCAAGAAAAGTGCCCTAGATTAAGCTCATGATTTTCCATCATTATTTTGACTTTTGAACTTTTGAAGTACTTCACATTAATCTCGTCCCAATTAATTGTATTCCCTCTTTTGACTGTAACTGCTCTCTCTACATGATTGTTTTATGGCACAGTAATAATGCAAGGACACTAAGGCACTGACCTTTGTGTCTCTTACTCCTGGACTGGAATTTTAATGACAGGAAGAGTTTATTCAAGGTTAAGTCAAATGTTCTGGCCTTAGTGTTCTGTAAGTGAGATTAAGCCTAAAGGGAAAAACAAGCCGGGTGTTTCCTCAGTGAAAAACAAGTTTCATAATGTCCAAAACATTATGCAGCTCTATGTTGTGGGAGAGAAAATTAAAACTGACACTTAAATTTAGTGCTTATTTTATGTAATTAAGTCTGTGTGATTCTATGCGGTGCAGTTATTTAAGCAGCAAGGTGTATGGAGCTGCAGCTTCAGACTTGAGTCAATGTGAATGATGACAATCTGTGACAGTCGCATTCTCATGTGAATAGGTAAAACGTGGGTGAACCACACTTGTTAATTAACCTCAAAATCTGAGACTATCTTTTTTATTTCTAAGTAATTTTTCCCCTCTTCCCTCTCTATATCTCTGTATACCTTTATATAAACTTTTACCACAAACAAGAGTATATTTGTTCAATTAAGAGCCAGATGTACTGCGGCACGTGTGGTGTATGTATCAAACAGGTGCATTAGGCTATTTGTTCGAGTGTTTTCAGGGTGTATCTATTTTTATATTGTGCATGTGTCAGTTTTGTGGTGAAAATTTGCAGATGGGATTTACACCAGACACAACATGGAAGATGGTAGTGGGTGAATGATCATCCTATAAATAAATAAATAGAAATATATATATATATATATATCCCTCTTTGTACCCCATCAGATTTACAGCAGTTATCCAGGGAGACGGCATCAACTTCAAAGACTCATGCATGTGAAATAGCAGGACAGATATATGTCCTGTACATCCGGCTGAATTTGTTTTAAAATAATGAGAGCGGAATGGGTTGAGAGAACAAAGCATGGATGGAAAACGTGACAGACAGGGAAACAGGGGAGGGGAGAATGAAAGTAGGAAAAGAGGGAAAAGGGTGGAGGGTGCTGCGATAAAAAAAATTGCCTCGCACTAAATTAGTGCTGTGAGTCACAATTAGTCACACTTCAAAGGACAAATTTTGTTTGGAAATGGGATCGGTGAACATGCGGAATTTGATCAAAATGAGATCAAGACCTTGTAAATCTTCAAACTGGGAATGATGATATGGTAGAGTCAGGCTGTTGAGCAATGCATGCCGTACATGTGTGGGTATACACTGTGTGTATATATATATATGGGAATACTGTGTGTGTCATATATAGTTAGTCAGATCCACTGTGTTTTCTGCCACTCAAATGAATTTTCGCCCCTTTTCATTCTCTCTACCATTGGGGACATTTCTGAACATTTTAGTGCCCTTTGACATCTTACATCTATATCTTAAATAAAATAAATATGCACAAATTTAAAGATGATTAAAATGTAAACTTAGAAACAATTTGTTATTGCTTTCCTAGATAATCAAGACCACAAGTGGCATATATTTAAAATATCCCTCATCTGGCATCAGTGGAAGTGCTAAATGGTGTCACTACAATATCTGTCAAAATTAGCAGCAACCACAACAAGTTTACACAACAACAGCACTGACTTACTTTTAACAGAGTATGTCCACAGTGTGGTATTACTATTTTTACTCACGTAAAAGATCTGAGTTCTTCCTCCACCACTGTGCATTGGCCATTTGGGTGAAAGTGGTGCTTTTTCTTCTTTACTGGTTGAATCTGTCTCTGTTGGGAATCTATCCTTGTCTCTCCCTCCCCACAAGCCTCCTCCTGTTTCTCCTCATTTTGCTTTTAAAGATAATCAGCTATAGACTGCTTCATTTCTGGATCACAGTAACAGCTAAATGTATTGTTCCATTTCACATGGTGACATTTGCATGAATGTGACAATGTGAAATTTAAACTCGAAAAAATTGGCACACTCGCAAAAAATGGTCATAGTCTGGAGCCCTGCATTGTGATGATATCGAAATGAGAGATAACCATATAGTTTCAGCGCTCGTTGACAGTGCCGTGAATGAATTTGCATAGCAGTGGAATAGGCCTAATCGCCTGACTGTCTGTGGGGAGGTGGGGGGCGATTATTCCACCACTTTGCTAAGAAATAAATACATGGAAGAAATTGTACACACACTCATTTCCTTTTCCTGCTCTGTGTTGTTTTTCTTGCGCTCTCTCTTGTATCAGTCACTCCAGCACCAGTCCTCCACCAGTGGTAAATTAGCATAGCATTTTAGTATGCTATTATGTGAGATTGTATCATCCATTTTTAGATTTCAGGAGACAATCAGACAGCATTAATTAAGGCAGACTTGTTGTGCCCTGGTGGCTCACTTAGTAAAGTGCACAAAAGCAAGGCATCCATCCTGGGGCACTTTGCTGCATATATCCCTCTCTCTCACCTGTTTTGGATCTATCAACTGTCTCTATCTGATCTTTAAGCAAAGAATAAAAAAAAACAAAGCAAGCTTTGCAAATAAGATAGAAAAAGAGAACGTCAAATTTGGAACATAAATTAGAAGTGCTCATATGATTTGAATTTCAGCTAATGCTAGTAGACATGTAGATCATATTACAGGGATGTGAAACAGTAAATACAGTTTCCTTTCTGCTCCATGGTGGTACGAGTGCTTCATCCTCCCTCATTAGGTTGTTGACTCTGACTGTCATCACCATTCATGAATGTTACCTTTAGATTCCCAGTGTTAAAACCATCTACTAGGGAGCCTGTCATGACTGGACTGGAGTTCAGCATTTCTCGTCTGTTCCAGTTGCATATGGGGCAAAATGGCCCTGTCCATCCTACCTCTCCCCTCAACACCCACCCTGGTTCCTCTCCCCCCTTTCTCCCAGTTTACAGGCTGTAAAGCTTTATACATTTGAAAGCATATCTTTTCGTCATTATAATTCTTAACATTCAACAACAGATTTTTTGAAAATGATCCTCTGAAAGCAGTTTTTGCTTTTTTGGTGTAGACAAGGAAAACAATGAGGTAAGCTTGCTGAAATGCGGTTATGGCTGACCACACCACACAGCCGTTGTAATTAACTTGTATTTGTTGATTTTGTGGCATGACTTAGCAATCTTATAGGTAATAGGCAATTGTTCGCCCCCAATAACAGGCAGCATTTATCAGTCCTGATCAGACTATTGTTTAACTTTCTTTTGTTCTGTTTCTACGTAAAGATGACAGAGAAACAGAGATTTTGCTGTTTTTCTATTGCTCAAGTGTTTTAGTGTGGACGGACATCTTCACAAAAAATAAAGTGCAAACACAACTGTCAAACTTTGTGTCCCTGGTCCAGACCTTCTCTGAGGGAGCTTTTCGCCCTTCTCTTAACGCTCAACTTCCTAATTTTTGATGGATAATTCAACATGTAGTCCATTTAGCCATGATGTAGACAGGTCAGTGATGTGTGTCAACCATGTGCATATTAATGCTAATGCATCTATCTATAGGCTGTATGAACATATGCAGCATTCATTTCAAGGACTTCCATCTTCAAGTCTATCAATCAATATTTCCAATATTCACAGTGAAATTCTGTGAAAGCTCAAGCTCCCGTATTCCATCGATGTGTTAACGTCTTCATGTAATAGTAGGTGTCACTCATTCATATACCTCATTCTGTGTTTGTTTGGAAACACATGGATGTCACATTGGCGTCACATTTACTGTAAACTGTCTTTTACAAACTGCAGGCCTGTGCAACATTTGCATTAACGCATATGGCAAACATTCTCATCCAGGTAGAACAAAACGAGCCGATGGCTACTCATACAGTATGTATCTCATGAGCTAACCTCTCGATAGTTACAAATTTAAACTTGAGTCAATCCTATTTTGGAGAAAACAAATCTTTAGCATTGCTGCCTTTGTGGAAATGTTATTTGTGTGTCAATAGCACAAAAAGAAGAATTAAGAAGAAGAAGAAGAAGGACAGTGTCACTTAGATAACCTATACTGTATGTGCAAGTACAATGGAGGATATTGGGAGGCAGCAATTTTGAAATTCTCTTCTTGCTACATTTCAAAATGAATGTAATGTAACGTTTTTTTTTACCACAGCTTCTCTGAGACACTGCTTTTACTAATTTCTGAGTGATGACTGTAAAAATAGATTGCATTAATGTAATTTCACATGCAAGTCATACCGATTGAATTTCAACAATTGATTCCAATTAAGTATTCCAATTAAATTGTTGAGAGAGGATAAATCATGGCAATCTGGTTTAAATGTCAGCATGGCCTAGTGTAAATTTCTCTGCTTCACAGCTCCATAGGTTATGCTAATCATGTTGAAAATGCCTATACCTGCCCAGGAACAGACAAGGTCAGGAAAGGGTTAAGAAGGGCCGTTATCTGCCATTTAAATGCCAGCATGGCTCGGCACAGATTTCTCATTTTCTCTGCTTCCATAGTTTTGTCCCCAATGGCCAATTGCAAATTTATCCATTGTCTCTGTATCCTGGGCCAGCTGAGCCAGCTAATCAATTATAATCAGGTAACCAATCAGGGCACAGGTACACCAATTAGGGAGCACCAGGGTTCCTGGGAATATCAATTAGAAGACCTGATTTGGCTCTAATTTAGAGCAGCTGCTACTGAGCTCTCTGGGTGACAGCTAATATTCCCCTCTGAAGGACTGTGGTGTCTGCACCTGACACACTCACACACACACACACACACACACACGTCTTCAGTCCAGATACGCACACGCACAGAAAGTTATAATAGACATAATAATACATAATAGATGCACATATGATATATACATAAAAAGAGAATGCCCTCACTGAAAATGAACAAAACAAACCTCACAGACACACAATAAATCTCTGTCCTATCCTAAGTGTTTCCTCAGAGTAGCGGTGTGGAACCATTCTTAGCTCCTGAGGACAAAGTCACATTCTAGCTGACACTGTCTCCTTCTCACCGTTCACCTTTTGTCTTTCCTTTTCTTTACCTGTCGTTCTCCCATCCTCTGCCTTGTACTTTGGAGCACAGCAATTATGGCTGAAAACAATTAAACACTTGATATAGAACATATGGAGCATTATTTATTTTGCAGTCTATGCAGTATTTAATATTCAAAGATACTGTTTGTTGCCAAGGACACAGCAGCCTAGAATGCATCACAGTATGTAATAGCTAAGGGGTTGTGGGGACTGCGTTGGTATATCAGATGAGTGTCTGTTGATACATCGTTTATGTCCTTAAATCATGACTTCACTATAGATGGTGATTATCTAATAGTATCTCTGTAGGAGTTTCATATTTTGCTGTGGTTGTTGAAGTTCCTAAACATTTATCTTAAGATGAACTGTATGTAAAAAAAAAAAAATCCTGCTCACATAAGTTGTGATAAGCAAAGTCAAGACAACCTTCCAACACTCAGGGAATAAAAGTCCCAGGTAAGTGAACAGAAGGCATCCAATAATGAAGGCATCTAATTCACATTTGTTTCATGTTGCATTTGTTTCCTGGATAAATCAAATAAATAAAGTTTGCAAGCAACACTGAAAACATGGTGAAAAGACACCACTGTGAAGTCTAAGTCTAATGTCCATGTTCATTAAAACCCATTTAACTCTTGAATTCTGATTAGCTTTTGCCAATCAGTTTGATTCATTGCTTTAGTAAGCTATTTGGGGAAATTTTGCTCCTGATTACACAACACTTTGCGTTCATGGATGTATTATTTGACTGATCATTTGCAATATAACAAATCGGCAAACAGAGACAAAAGAGATGTGGCGGGATAAGACTACAATAAATACTTTTAAACAGATGAGGGTTCTGTAAACAGATACAACCAAGAATGGAGAAAATTATGAATTAGAGACCAGAACAACACCAATATGTTGGTATCTGACAATAAAGAGGACATTAGGCAGGATACGATTTAATGTTATGAATGAAAATGAACACATGAACCATGTATGAATATTTATATGTTGCTTACAGGCTGTTCCAGCCAAGTGTTATTTTAATTGAAAATAAGACACATTAGTCACAACTTTATTAATGGAGTGTAGATGGAGGTTGCTATAGTGGATACCAGTGTAGGAAGCTGGCCCTGAGCCACTTCACTTCTCCTTGATGTTATTATGCCAAACGGTTTTGGCCAGTGATGCATATGCTGTCGATAAGTAACAAATAAATCCCTACTGTTAGCTATTAGCCAGTAGTTTGTGCAAGCTTCGGGTATTTGACTTTTGATTGTAGAAATGAGTGAGGAGTTGTTTGTTGGAGGTTGCCAGAGTCCTTGGCGCTGTATCAAAGATAATCAGCTCGTCTAGATAACCTTTATCAGCTAATTTTAGAAAGCCTTGCTGTACTGACTGAAGTGATGGCACAAAGTGGCCTACTTGGAGCAGCTCCCAATGCATTTACCAAACTCAATAAAAAAAGCAGACATCTAGGAATGTGTCCATGTATTGTAATTGTTTTTACATGTATGTTGTCTGCATATCTCAGCTGTGGAAAGCAACTGAGTACTTTGACTCCAGTAGTTAGTTAAGTATAATTTTGAGGTATTTCTGAGATAATTCTACTTCATTATTCTTAAGAGGGAAATATTGTATTTTTTACTGCTCTAACTGCAACTTAGTGCATTTTAGTATGTAGAAATGGTAGAGATGATCTGCTGTAGTTGGAACCCAGCATCCGAATAGGAAAGAAAGATGATTTAAGTGATTTAACGTGGCATGGTTGTTGGTGCCAGATGGGGCTGGTTTGAGTAGTTCAGAAATTGCTGATCTACTGGGATTTTCATGCACAACCACGTCTAGGGTTGTAATGCTCCACAACAGATAAGATATCCAATAAGCAACAGTTCTGTGGCAAAAAATGCCTTTTTGATGGCAGAGGTCAGAGGAGAATGGCCAGACTGGTGTGAGGGGCTGGAAAGGCAACAATAACTCAACTAACCACTTGTTTTGACAGGGGTATGTATAAGGGCGTCTCTGAACACACAACCCACGCAGCAGCAGAAGACCACACTGGCTACTTTGTTAGGCTACCTTGCTACTTAATAAAGTGGCGTAGGTGTAGGTGGTTGAAAAAACATTTCACAAATGTGTATTTTTGACATATTCCTGCAGATTATTGAAATGTTATAGGGCCCTTTTGGACCTTGCCCTGAGCCAGGGCCCGGAACAACTAGCCCGGCGTTGGAGGCCCTGCCTACAAGTGTAGCCAATTTAAGTCTTAGTCTTTGGTGTGTTGTATTCATGCACCACACTGAAGCTCATTAGCTTAAACCACATGGATTTGTCTTCCATTAACCATATAGCAAAATGCTACTGATATGTTAATGCATGGCTCCTTCCTGCTGCCAGCTAAAAGCAATGTCTGCTAAGATATTATTAGTCTCTGATATTGCTACTGTTTATACACACACTCACACAAACACTCAATGATAAGTCACTTGGACTCTCAGCCAACTACTTACAAACACACACACACACACACACACACACACAGACACAGCTTTATTTGGTGTTCCTGCTCACCACTGATAATCAGGGGACAGATAATTCTGCAGGAGCCTTTATTAGTTTCACATTGATAGCTTCTTGAAAGCAAGGCTGCCACTGAACAACCACAGTGACACAAACAAAATGACCTTTATATACGAAAACACATCTCATTTAGGAGTTGCTTTTATATTCTGAGCTTGTTGTTGTGCTCTGTGCTGTTGCATTGTCGTCAGGAACGCTGTTTTCTTAAACACATGAGCCTCTCTTTACATGTCTTTTTGCAGTGCTGCATACCCTCTGTGGGTAGAGCAGAGGCATCAACACTCTCAGGGTCAGAGGTTTCATTCCCAGAGGAACAACCTATGCTGAGCATGTAAGAACTTAAGATATGTTTAAGCCACCAGCAAATCTGCACCTCACATTCTTAATCATTTTTCATATCATTGAATATTTTTTACAATTCGAACACTATGTGTGATCTCTGCAATTGCCAATGTGTTTGTTGTAGAGGGATTTGTACAGGTTTGACAGTTTGGCCAGTACTGAGTTTTACAGACAGGACTCAGGACGAATTTCAAATGATGGAATTTCAGGCTTTTTTTTGTGTATATATAAAGTAACAAATATATGATTAAGATAGATAGTTATAGCTTTTGGATGCTGTATCTTTATGTTTTATTTGTATATCTTTCTTCAGCTTTGTTTTGCAAAATTCAGAAGCCATGACACCTGTTTTACGTGATAAAATACATTTGTAGTTACAATTATAAAATGAATGCCCTATATATAAGTGCCCTCCAAAATGTTGTATACAGTATAGTTAAACATACAGTACTGTGCAAAGGTCTTACGCAGCTGTGAAAAAATGCTATTAAGGAAGAATGCTTTTGAAAAAATACAATTTAATTGTCTATTTTTATCAATTTACAAAATATAAAGTGAGCAAACAGAAGAAACATCTAAATAAAATCAATATTGGCACCAATTCTTTCAGGTACACTTGCATACAGTTTTTGAAGGAACTCAGCAGGTAAGTTGTTACATACATCTTGGAGAATTAAACCATATCATCACTTCCAGGACTCCTTCTTCTTTATCTTCTTTGAAGATATCTCCTAATGGCATTGGCTGTATGTTTGGAGTCATTGTCCAGCTGCAGAGTAAATTTGGGGTCCATCAGACGCCTCCCTGATGGTATTGTATGATGGAAAAGTATCTGCCTGTATTTCTCAGCACTGAGGACACCATTAATCCTGACCAAATCCTCAACTCCATTTGCCGAAATGCAGCCCCAAACTTGCAAGGAACCTCAACCATGCTTCACTGTTGCCTGCAGACACTCATTATTCCACCGCTCTCCAGCCCTTCGGCAAACAAACTGCCTTCTGCTGCATCCAAATATTTCACATGTTGACTCATCAGTCCAGAGCACCTGCTGCCATTTTTCTGCAGCCCAGTTTCTATGTTTTCATGCATAGTTGAGTCGCTTGGCCATGTTTTCACGTCGGAGGTATGGCTTAGTGGCCACAATTCATCCATGAAGACCACTTCTGGCCAGACTTCTCTGGACAGGAGATGGGTCTACCTGGGTCCCACTGATCTCTGCTGTTTCTGAGCTGTTGACACTGCTGGGCATATTCTGATTTTTTTAAAGTAAGCATAATGTGTCTTTCATCTGCTTCACTAAGTTTCCTTGGCCGACCACTGCGTCTACGGTCCTCAATATTGCCCCTTTCTTTGTGCTTCTTCAAAAGAGCTTGAACAGCACATCTTGAAACCCCAGTCTGCTTTGAAATCTTTGCCTGGGAGAGACCTTGCTGATGCAGTATAACTACCTTGGGTCTTGTTGCAGTGCTCAGTCTGAACATGATGACCTGTGACATGAAACTGTCTTCCACAACCACTCCTTGGTAGCCGATTTTGGCTGTTCCTCACCCAGTTTTAAGCCTCCTACACCCCTCTTTCTGTGTCAGTTAATGACTGTGTTTCAACCTACATATGAAATTGATGATCATTTGCACCTGTTTGGTATAATTGGTTAATCAAACACCTGACTATGATCCTATAAAAGCCCCGACTTTGTGCAAGTGTACCTGGAAGAATCGATACTGTCTTGAGGGATTTTTCTTCTATTTGCTCACTTTGCGTTTTGTAAACAATTGAATTCTATATTTTTGAAAGCATTGCACTTTACAGCACTTCTTCACATCTGCTTAAGACTTCTGTACAGTACTGTATATGTATATCACTTCTCACGTATACAATACACAGTTTTAAATGAATCTAATTTGGAATAGGGTTATTCCTGTCCAACCAAAAGAGAAAAGAAAAAAACACACAAAGGTGACTATGAGTGAAGTGAGGTGACTATTCTTTTCTTCACTGTCTATTGTCATGTTTCCAGTCAGTGGGCAGAAAGTCTCTGTCTCTTCATGGGTCAAAAGAGAAGAGGGCAGAAAATGGCCACAATCACTTTGGCATTACTACCCTGCACACACAGAAACAAGCTGACATACTGTGCAGTTGCACATAATTTGATTTTAAAGGAGAATGCAAATCCTCTCTATGACAGATGACACAGACTCACAGACACACACACATCATGCACATACACACCCTAAATACACGTACAGTTAAATACATGCTAACTTAGGTTATCATTTTTTAAGGTGATACACAAAGGTTGCGACATGAGTGGAGAACTAATGGCGCTGCAGATTGCAAAATCGGGAGGAGGGCATGATAATCAGGTCCCATTCTCTCTTTAGTTTCTAATCTACATTGAACTGTTGTCAATTATCAAACCACCTCCTGAACCTGGTCTCAGTACAATGGTTCGTTAATGAGGGTGGAGGTGATTGGAGAGGCATGGGCTCATGTATAGCAATAACAACCAGGAGGACATTTATCACTGATTAGGCTGTGTTTTGCACCTAGCCTCATCACGTAAGTACCAATAATCACAGCAGTGAAGATATAATAGCTCTCAGAAAATACTTTCTGAGCCATCTGAAAAGTTTTCTACACGGTTGTACAATTAACAAGTAGAGGTAAGAATAAGCAAAGTAAGAATAGAACAAATCGAAACAAAAATGTTTTTCTTAAATAACTTGAAAAACGCAATTGATTTTGTAGAGAAATGCATACACAGTAGACAAAGATAAAAAATTGGCATTTTGTCTAGATCATATGGAATGACATACTCAAGCTCAGAGCTAAGTATAAAGTAAACATTGTTCAACAACATGTAAATAATGAGCTTTTATTGGTGTATGTAAACCTGGGGAGATAAAAAAAAAAAAAAAGAACTCCTCACCAATTCTCACCACCCTCCCCCTCAGTGGTGGTGTGTCTTCTTCAAGCTCGGGTCCTCAACTAGAGACCTGGGTGATTGAGGGTTCTGTGCAGTATGTTAGCTGTTCCTATGATTGCGCTCTTCTGGACAGAGGCCTCAGATAGGCAACAGTGGTGCCGGTGATAACTACTGGCACCACTGTTGCCTTTACTCCTCACATCATTTCCAGCTCCCATTTCAGCCCTTGGTATTTTTTTGAGCTTCTCACATTCCTTCTTCCTGATCTTGCTGTCGCTCAGGATTGCTACATCTGTCACCCTGCCTTCTTCTATTGTTTGTCAAACAGCACGATGTGAGATTGGTCAGCCTTCACCAGTTTGTCACTCTGCATCTGGAAGTCCCACAGAATCATTCTCAGCCACTTTGGGAGGTGTCTTCCATCAAATTCTAAATTTTAACTTCCAATAGCTTATTAGAGGATTTTCAGTCAGGTTTTAGATAGCACACACACAGCACTGGTGAAGGTTACAAACGACCTCCTAATGGCATCCGACAGAGGACTTCTCTCTGTACTTGTCCTGTTAGATCTGAGTGCTGCATTTGATACCATTGACCATCACATCCTATTAAAGAGACTGGAACACTTAATTGACATAAAAGGAACAGCATTAAGATGGTTTAAGTCCTATTTATCAGATCGATTTCAGTTTGTACATGTTAATCAGTCCTCTGTTCCACAAGGTTCGGTGCTTGGACCGATATTATTTACCTTATTTATGCTTCCACTGGGTAATATTATCAGGAAAAACTCCATTAATTTCCACTGTTATTCAGATGATACCTAATTATACTTATCAATAAAGCCAGATGAATCCAATCAGTTGACTAAAGTCTTAAGTCTAAGGACATAAAGTCCTGGATGAGCAGCAATGTTCTGCTGCTAAACTAAATATCAATAACTGAAGTTATTGTGCTTGGCCCTAAACACCTTAGAGACATTTTTTTCTAACAATATAGCTACACTGGATGGCATTACTCTGGCCTCCAGCACCACTGTAAGGAATCTGGGAGTTATCTTTGATCTGGATTTGTCCTTTAACTCCCACATAAAACATATTTCCAGGACTGCCTTTTCCATCTGTGTAATATTGCTAAGATCAGGCCCATCTTATCTATGAATGATGCTGAAAAATGAGTCCACACATTTGTCACTTCTAGGTTGGACTATTGGAACTCCTTACTATCAGGCTGCCCCAATAAATCCTTCAAGACTCTCCAACTGGTCCAGAAAGCTGCTGCTCGTGTACTGACGAGAACGAGGAGAAGAGATCGTATTTCTCCTGGACTGGCTTCTCTTCATGGGCTTCCAGTAAAATCCAGAATAGAATTTAAAATCCTTCTCCTCACCTACAAGGCTCTTAATGGTCAGGCTCCATCATATCTTAAAGAAGTCATAGTACCATACTACCCCACTAGAGCACAACGCTCTACTGGTGGTTCCTAAAGTCCTCAAAAGTAGTGCAGGAGGCAGAGCTTTCCAACTATCAGGCTCCTCTCCTGTGGAATCTCCTTCCAGTTTGGGTTCGGGGGTCAGACACCCTCTCTAGATTTACGAGTAGGCTAAAAACTTTCCTTTTTGATAAAGCTTATAGTTTAGGGCTGGCTCAGGCCTTAGACTAGCCCGTAGTTATGCTGCTATAGGCCTCTCTCTCTCTCTCTCTCTCTCTCTCTCTCTCTCTCTCTCTCTCTCTGTCCAACCTCCACCCAACACGGACCCTGACAGAAGCCGCCCACATCTGAGCCTGGGTCTGTTCAAGGTTTCTCCCCATTAAAGGAGAGTTTTTCCTGCCACTGTTGCTCAATATAATATCAGATGCTGCTCATGTGGGGATTCTTGAATCCTTAATTTTGAATTCCTGAATCATTCGGTCTCTAATAAAAGAGTTTGGTCTAGACCTGCTCTTTAGGGAAAGCGTCTTGAGATAATGCTGTAATGAATTGGCATTATACAAATAAAGATTGATAATGGCATTGTATCTACAGCTCATTGTAGATTAAAACGATGAGGAGGTAAAAAACACAACAAAGTTCCAGAGTGTACAACAAGTACAGTGTCACAGAGATTACTTTCAGCCTCCGCCATTGCCGTCTTTTAAATGGAATGTGAGACTAAAGGTAAAATATTTTCATACAAATGCAATCGTTGGAAGACTTCTTGATATTACCTTTTGACATTGTCAACCTAAATGTTGAAATCTGATGAAAACCACAACAGTAACAACAATGGCGACTACAGATTCTGAAAAGCAGGTCTTCACTTGAAATTGAGGTGTGGTCAATTTAACCCCGGGAATACACTGCCTAACTGAGCAGCACGTGTTCGTTGTGGAAAATGTCAGGTTTTTTTCGGCGTTCACGTTAACAGGTTTGAGCAGCCACACAGCCCGTGTGAGCAGTGAGCAATGCAGCTCAAGTGCAGCTCGGCTGCTGCTCACCCTGGAGAGTCTTGCCTATTTTTTCTGCTACACACACAAAGTTCACAACAAAAATAGAGAGTAAAAATTATCTGTGACCATCATATTGACATCATACCAGCACCATTATAGATCTTTCATCACAGTTTCAATGTCTGTACCTTTAGAATATGATGCAGACATGAAAATGTTTTAGTTTTTTAACTATACACTTCCTGTTTCGATTTCAAATTGAAAAATGAAAAAAAAACACAAAAAATGAAAGCCCTGAAGAGTATCTATGGACAGGAACCCTTCATTTGTTAACAAGGCTTTTATTTGAATGCTATTATCAAAGGCAAACCCAGGATAAAAATATAGGCTGGCGTGTGAGGCGCAACGGTTCAGCGAGGCAGCCGTCACACACAGGTAGAAGTGGTAGTGTGTTGACACATTTTAGTGTTAGAATTATTATGCCTGAAATCCACACCCACACTTTGAGGAATTGACTCTTAAGGTCTTAAATAAAATAAGTGTTAAATTAAAACTGGCCTTTTATGATTTCAACAAGACACAGAACCCCAAATTGAACGCTGGCCATGGAAGCCTGCTGCCATCAGTTTGGATACCATTCTTTGCATTGTCATGTAGGCAGTATATGGCAACAATTTCACTCAATTTAACTCAATGTCATTAGATGATTTTGCTCAACCCGTGCTTTTTCAGTGAAAGCCATCCAATGTATTTATATTCTGTAATTACCTCATTAAAAAGTTGTTGTTATTGCTAGCGGTGCAGTCCGCCATTCCCCTGGTAGATTGAAATTGCATTCACTTGCACAGGGGGCTGACGGAAGTGATGCAGCGTGCAATCCTGTGTTACTATTTATAGCTTGATCTCCATGTTATCAGCCTTGCTGTTTACTCTTAACTCTCCTGTAGCCACAGCAAAGATCGATTAAGTTACTAGTCATGCTGACACAACATATCCTAATGCTGCCACTTCACATTAAAAGGCTTCAACTGTCAAAACATGAACATTTGTATTGTGTAGCAGTCACAGGAAACACAATGTGCTTTTCAATGAGGTAAGCGCTGGCCACAATAGTGGATCAGTTTTAATAACAGAAGATCTTCATCTCATAAGCTATATAACCTACTCCTTTACTGTGTCCTCGCTGTTGTGTGGAAACCTACAGGCCGTGTGTGCGACATGAAATCAGATGGAGGTTGTAATGTTTATTAACTTTGTATGTGCTGTATATAACTTAACAGTCAAATAATTGCCTTCCTAACATCAAGACTCTGAAGGCAATTGTCCCCATGGTCACAGGTTTATTGACATTACAAGAAAAGATGAAACGAAAACATTCAAATAGCATGATAACCATTGTGCTTTCTGTTTTATACGAACTGGATATTTGTTTAAGAATTGAAACCCTTTTCGTTTTCCTATGAAGGTTTTATGTATTTATTGTATATTTCACTACAAATATAATATATGGAATTGGACGTTTTAAAATGTAATTGTCTGTTCAGCAATTTATTTCTATTTTTGTGTTTTTTTCTTATGTGAGCTCCCAGTAGTCAAGGAACAGTGTAGTTTTCATCAATTTTACTGTAGTTCATACTGCAGCTGCCCCCAAAAGTACATATTTTCCATGCAGTATGCAGACCATTAGCACATACTTCCATGTCATATCATTGCACCTTTTACTTTGACTCTCTTGCTCACACATCCGTCATAGTCCATAGCACAAAATTTGAATACTGTCGAAAAACGATTGGCTCGAAGATACAAAATGCCATTTGTCATTATTTCGACTGCAGTGAAAGCTTTCCAGGTGATTTCTTTATAGTATGTTGTACTGTTGTATGAGTGTTTTCTTTAATGATTCACTTTAGAGTAAATCAGAAATTAGAGAGGCTGCTCTCAGTAATTGTAGTTGTGTGTGAGCAGAATTGTCAGTGCAGCAAATATCATGGGGCATATAAGCAGCATAACAAAAACTGTAGTTATAAACTTGACAAGACAGAGGAAACTCTCAGGGGAAAAATAATTAAATGTTTAGATCCTGAAATAAAATGTTTTAGACAGCTGTGATTTTTGTAGGAGGACTGCAGCTTTACTCTAAACTGTTTCACTTTATCGACCTAGACTGGTGTGTGTGTGTGTGTGTGTGTGTGTGTGTGTGTGTGTGTGTGTGTGACCTGCTGGAGGAACACAGAAAATTAATTAACATTAGATCCTGACCAACCCTGACAGGTTCTAAAACAAGTAGAAAAATCTGAAAATATTATGAAATCCCTTGATCTACTTTCTGCCTATGCATCCAAATATTGGCATCAATTAAAAAAAGTTTCTCATCATTTCCATTTTGAAAATATTTAATTTCCTCAAATCAACAGTTTTTTTTCCAGGATTTTAGGAACTGTTTAACTGTTGTTAAAAGAGGACCTGAAATCCAGCATTACCATTGGCATAATATGCTGTTAGATATATTTTTCTTCTGGTTTGTACACAATGATTACAAAATCATTGTGTACATTGTAAAAAATTACAATATGTCCAGAGTTCAATTGTGACAGTTGTGACAGTCATACAAGAGCATGGTGGCACTCTGCCTCTTCCCTTCAGCACCCTCACTCAAGCATAGACAGTCCTTCTCCTTGCCTTAAAATCCCTGCGCAGCATGGCCCCTCCCTACATATTCAGTCTTGTCCATCCCTACACACCCCTGCCCATCTGCTCTCCGCTCCTCACCGCAGGCTTTACTCCATGGATGACACAGCTTTCACTGTTGCTGGTCCAGAGCTCTGGAATGTGATGCCTTTAGGGTCTGTGCCAGTACACATTTGTTGCTTCTTTAAAAGGTGCAACTGCCGGTCCATCTTTGTGGACCAGCTCCCCTTTCAGCTTCTTATTCTGCATGTATGAAATATATCTGGCTGCCTTCACACAATCTCTTCCCTCCTGTCACATATTTTATCATGTTATTTATTTCTTTACTTGATTAAATGTCATTTGTACATTGTAAACAGGAGCATCCAAATGCTCAAAGAACTCAAATGTTTTAGCTTTACCTTGAATGCAGCATGAATGAATGAATTATTGTTGCTTTACATCGAAAATGTTTGAGCTAGACTTACTTGTGTTTATAAAAAGAACCACATTTTTAATAGAAACAACTCAAATTGCGCATTTTTTATGTGAAATCCTACAGTATTATAATCAACATGTGGGTCTTTTCATCACATTGTAGCTTGTTAAATCATCTTCTTACTGTATGGTATAGCAGATTTTGCTAACTCTGGCTGTAGCTTCATATTTACTATACAGTCTGTATAAGAGTGATATCAATTTGTACGAGAATACAAGTATTATCAAAGCTATGATACACAAGCTATTTGGATACTTATATACAGACACACTAACACCTGCATATACACAGATATACACATATACTGTACATATATGCAGATTTAAGGTAGAAAGCTAAAAGCTTACACAAAGACCCCTCATTAAGAACTCATCATACATGAGTGTTCTTATTGTATATCGCTCAGGCGGCACCTGTCATCATAAGGGATGACAAACAATATTATGAATTTATAGTTAAGATTATGGTAATAGACTTGTTTCTACTTCACTGTAAGCCTGTCTGATTTGGGTTAACAATAAAGTATCCAGTAGGTTTGAAATAAGCTGTCAGTTTCCTTTTCAAGGGGACGGTGGCTGTGGTAACTTTGAATTTACATCGGTAAAAACATGCTTTAATGGCAATACATTTTCACACTGAGTGTAAAACCGTCAAAACATGGATAAAAACACAGATTCTCCTTTTAATATCACTTGACTACATTTTAGTGCAGAAATCTTTAATAATAAACCAACATCTCCATCCATTTCCATTGCCTTCATGTCAGCATTTGTGAGTCTTAAAATTTCATTTGATTTTACACTGACATTTTATTTCATATCAACTGGCCCATTAGTCGACGTTACTCGTCTAAACTTGTTTGTCCTCCACCTTCATTTACTGACTGCACTCTTAGTACATTTATCAGTTCACACGTGCAGAGCAAATTTGAAACGTGTTTGTCAGAATTGTGTGTACTGATTAATTGAAAACAGTTGGTGGATTTGTGGCCAAGTCCCTGCAGTTGGACTACCACACTTGGTGTTCATTTCAAGTTTGGAAAGACATTTCTGTTATCATCTGTCTGGTGTCACTCTTGATTCGGTTTCAATCGTATTTGGATTTGGGGGCGGTTCAGAAAGTGGGATAGCTACATAGGCAGCATCTGCTAACTAGCAGTCATTAAATAATCAGATTTTCTGTTTCAAAAATTTAGATAAAAATAAGCCTGGATCAAGTTTACTGAAATTAATTCACTTCAATCAAGCCTGCAGGTTTGGGCAACAGTAGGTTCGATTCAAATGATTTAAATGATTGATTTTTTTTAGATTTTGTTTGTTTATTTAATTTTCTATTTCTTTAATTATTTCTGTCCCCTTGAGCTGCAGTAACAGCAAACTTTCCCCCACTGAGGAATCAATAAATGATATCTTATCTTATCTTAAACTGTATTGAGCATTAATGCATGTCCTTCTCTAGAAAATGCTTAATGTGGACTTTTAAATAATCTGTAATTAATTAGAAGTTAATTAGAAGTTGGCCAGAAATGCAGAATGCATGCAACAAGCATCACAACTTATCATAAAGTCTGGACTAATTCTTGTTAATGTCACTTATAGTCATAGTCTAGTTTGATTTATATATCTATGATGAATAGATATGAATTACCAATATAATTCAAATGTGTCTTTGTTTCTGATCTACTGGCACTTCAGTCAGTGTGCATCACATAGAGATGAATTGGTTGTTTGTGTGTGTGTGTGTGTGTGTGTGTGTGTGTGTGTGTGTGTGTGTGTGAGGGAGAGGCCACAGGATGAATCTGATACACAGAATTTAATGAGCATTGATTGATGTTTATGTCTGTTTGGTTTATCATAAAAGGTGAGATCTAAATCATAGACATGCACGATCACATGAATGTATACCCAAAGTATATTAACATACATCAATACAAAGGTCAGGTGACATGTACTGATGCAGTAATAACTGAGCACAACATACAAACTGCCTCTAATAAGATTATGCTATTCGTTGATGAGAGTTGAATCAATGCATCAATCTGGTGTAATTTATTACCGGATGTTGTTGTCCATGGTATGAAATGAGAGCATGTCCCTTTTCACCTTGTGCTGCTATTTCTATGAAATAGGGATGTTTTTTTTTTGTTTTTTGTGTTCAATGTGCACCCAGAAGTCATAATGTGGTTAGGTTAACATGTCTCTATACTCCGTTAGATTTAATTCCATGTCAATTTCCCAACTGCCTGTCAAATATGTACCATTTTGAATTATTC
Source organism: Pempheris klunzingeri (assembly GCF_042242105.1). Taxonomy (NCBI): domain Eukaryota; kingdom Metazoa; phylum Chordata; class Actinopteri; order Acropomatiformes; family Pempheridae; genus Pempheris; species Pempheris klunzingeri. The sequence goes on from NC_092013.1 coordinate 24,623,335, forward strand.
TCTGTGTGAAAGTTGGCATAGCTCAGAGAGCTCTGTTACCCCAGCTGGCTAAAAAGTAGTTGTGGTAACAAAAAGGTTGTGGAATTGATTCCTATCAGCATTATTTTTTTATTCTACTTCTCAGAGCACAGACAGACATTTATACAAAAAAATTCAACCAAGAAAATCTTTATTTTAGATTTCTCTGTGATCCCACCTTTCAGTGTCCTCATGTTACTACAAAGGCAAACTTTTTGACTACTGGACTACAGTATCAGTGGTACTGGGAGCATTCTATATTTAACTTATTTTGTGAAGTGAAATCACAGACAGCCACACATCTTGGGAGTCTGTTCCCTATTCTCACGGGTCTCACAGGTACATGATCATCCAGCAGCTGGCCAACGGCTATTTGCTTGGCTGTCAAAGAGAACTTGAAAAAAATGACCAGTGCCAAAAGCAATAAGAGAGCTACCGACTACTGTGTAGGTACTTCTCCGGCCAAATCTGGCTCTCACTAAAATAATCTCTCAATTGTATGACTTTCGCTAAATCCAAAGTCATTGGATCTTAGATTAGGATTTAATTGACATCAGCGACATGGATACTTCTCAGCACCAGTTGATGAATTCTAGCTTTCCCTCTCTCATTTTGTGTTTTCTGCAAAATACCCTTTATCCAGTTGTATGAATTTTGGTCAAATGACCCACGAGGAAGAGAAAGATTGACTGATTTCATTACCACACTCGCATAGAGTAATCCCATAGATCACATTTCTGACTGCAGTTTGAGGCAGATAAACACTTGTCTGTGCCAGATTACATTCTGAACGTAACCTTGCCAGCGCTGCTGCCAATGGGAGCTGTGACGCCTCTCTCCTGTAAACAAGAGGACTTAAAAGGGATTGTGGTTATCCAGATTAGCTAAATCTGATGTACTCTCTCTCTCTCGCTCTCTCTCTCTATATATATATATATATATATCCCTCTCTCTCTCTATCCCTCTTGCTCTGTCTCTCTCTGAGCCAGATTCAGCAACATCTCACTCTCCCGCATTCTATACAGCAGACATTGGGACAAAGTCTAAGTTTAAAGAAGTGAGAGTAAATTCAGAGACATCACGTCCTGCACCTTCACCCCGGAGGTTCAATCCTTTGGGCCAGAGGTCAGTATGGATGAAAACAAAGAGTCTGACCCCATTTCAAAAGGACATTAAATTGGCCGGATGCCAATTCTGGCTTCTGGCTTTTTCTGCTGCTAAACTACTGACTCCTATTCTGATAAAGGACACCACTCCTTGTTGTTAATATCTAGCAACTGTTAGACGCAGTGTAATTCTGCGTAACTGTGTCGATCTAAGTGGGATAATAGGTTGTGCTTAATATATATATACTGTTGTGGTTTTAGTTAGCATAACATCGCACTCACCGCTGCCATTGTAGGGACTCAAGTGCCCTGCTACGGCTTTAAAACCAATCAAATGAGTCCTGTGGAGCTAAAGTTGTGTGTTCAACAACAGCACTCTCCTGTGTTTCATTTAGTCTGGTATAAATGGAGCTTAGCATTAGTTCAGGCAGAGCAATGAAGTTACGCTGGCAATGATTGGCATCAGCTGCTTATTCTCGCCTCACCATTATTGGCTCTTTCATCAGCTGTTGTGGCTGCAGGCTGTCAAGTCACTGGCTTGAGGATCTGTTGGCAGCTCAAGCCAATTCGACCCATAAGATAAAGATAAGACAATTAAATTTAAGGAGATGAAAAAGGGGATGGGCCTCCTCTAACCCTGCATTGAACTCCTGCAAAACCATTTGCTGTTGCTATGTTACTATGCGTGTTATTATGTTATACTACTTAATACTACTACTTATTTATTCAATTATTCATTTATTCATGAATTCATTCTCTCCTCCTTGCATGTACCTGCACATTCCTCCTGATCACACTTATGCATATGTGCGCATATGTGACGTACTTGCACAACACACTTCCATGCATGCACAGAAATAGATACAAATATGAAATGTAAATACTTAGACTAAAATCTGCACTGAATTCATGTTTTGTGTTTTTCATTTTGTACCAAATAATGGGGTTTTCTTTATAAGGTTATAGATCAAAATCATTTTCATATGAGCCAAACAGTGCTGTGTTGATGTTGTGTTTCTTCTCCTTTCACCAAGCATGAAAACTCTTAACAGTTAAAATAAAAAAGTAAAGCTCTTAATACATGTTCAGAGCCAATTTTATTTTTTAAGTATAATAATGAATTTGAACATGTTTTTTCTTTTTCTTTTGTTTTACCGAAAAATGAATAATTCAATTCTCTTCATAAACCAGAGTGTTTACACTGCAGCACCTCTGGCAAACGGGAACTGCACGCTCTTTAGCATTTCAAGCAACATTTCTACCAGAACTGAAATAAAAAGTGTGAAGTGAAAGATGGATCCAATCCAAACACCATCAGTCTCACTCGCCACCAAAATGAGACAATGCTGATGGGGGAAACCGCGATGGAGGCATTGTTCACTGCCAGATAACATTCATGCAGAGAGGCCCAGGCTTAAGCAGTCAAGCTTCTAAATGGGGATTGGGGGGAGAAGTGTAAGAGGATTGGCTGTAAGTGACCTCCAGATCGTTGCCTTTGGTCTGTGACTACATGGAGAGCTGTAACTACAAAATTGCTAAGTTCATAATGAGAGAGGCGGCAAACACAGACTGGTAGGTAGGAAAAGTAGTGATGTTTGGCATCTTGATTTGTTGCACGGCACAGTGAAATAGAGAACTAAAGACAGCATCGTAATGGTAGAAGATGCAGACACAGCTGTATAGCTTCTATACAGTATTTATGTATATCAAAACAAACAGGGATAGTGAAAGATCATCTGTAGCCATGTGTATTTATTCCAAGTTAGTATTCAGTCAAGCATGCACACGTTCATCATCAAGTCCACAATAACAATGGAAGTCAAACAGCCATAAACTCCAGGCCATAAAGCAGAGCCCTGTGTGTCTGGGTGTGTGTGTCTGCCTTTGTGTGTCCGTATGTGCGTGTGTGTGTGTGAGCATCCCTAATGGCAGTGGCCTGTGGCATAGTGCCAATCACTCCACACTGCGCAATTACAAAGAGCAGAAGGTTTCAGGTAATCACCATTGATCAGCACACATATACACACACACACACACACACACACAAACTCAGACAAGGGCCAGTAGCATTGATCCACCCAACCCAGCCTCCAGGGAAGATGGTGTGTGTGACAGCGACAGCAGATACAATAGAGATACAAAAACAGAGACGGGGAAAGGGAGGGAGATACGGCAAAAGAGAGAACAGAGACGTATTGAAAATTGGAATAAATTGCTGTGGTTGACAAAAGAAAAACAGTGAAATGCCTCTTCTTGCAGGAACATTCCTTCCTGCCTCTACTGTGAGCAATGCAACCAGTCAGTGGCTCGGCTATGTAGTCATTCATTTAGTCAGTCTATAAGTGTGGACTGTGAGTCTGTGTGCATGTGCATCTTATCTGTTCTGGTATTGAGTGTCACTGCTGCGAGAAACCCATTGATCAGGATCTAGAGAAGCACGCAGAGAGCGGCTGGCTCTGTACGGGTGTGTGGTTTTCCAGTATCGTTTTTCAGGAGAGAATGATGGGAGCTGCTGTCATCATTGAGTGTCAGTACTGAATTTCGGCGTAATGTCAACTCTACCTCGAGGTGTGGAGAAACAAATTCATCATTAGGTAAAGTTTTAGCTCCTAAGGCTGAATGGTAAGGCCGAGGGTGTATCAAAGGTGAACCAAGGTCATCATCACCCTGAAAATGCTTACAGGCATTTTCTGGTCTCTTCCGTTATAAATAACACAGTTCTATGGTAAACAACAGAATTGATTATGGTGTCCGTTATTCATGACATTTGTTCACTGTGAAGATTTAGTGGAAATTATAGTGGATGGATCTATATTCTGTTTGTTTCTATTACTTCAGTTCAAGCAAGAAGGCGAAACACATTTACTTTGACTTAAATCCCTGAATGCTTGGTTTCAAAGCTTACAGACCCTGAAAATTTGTTTTAAATCTTAAGTATTCCTTTATAACGTTGAATATTCATCACTAAATAAGTAACAAAGATGGTAAAAAAGAGAAGACAGAGAAAACTTGCTAATGTAGTACTGCATCCCTTATGGAAAAAGCTGAGAAAATAGGTTTTCAGGGCCTTTAAAAAATTTGCAACCAGTTTGTTGCATGCAAGATGTAATTTGAAAATGATAATAAATAGATAATCACTGCAGTCAGTGTTAAAACCCAACAATGTGTAGTCTGTAAGCACTTCTCTATAGACTCTCTTTATCTAGGTCCCCTATTCAGATTACTTATAGAGCATGATCTAAAGTATATGGTGCACATGCATTTAGGACATGACCAACTCCATGCCACTCCTAATAAGGCACAATAAGTGTTCAAGGGGACGTGTTTAGTCTCTTAATTAATCATCGGTGTGTTCTGGACGTAACATGAATTAAACAATAGCGTCATTTCCCGCTCCCTTTAAAAGCCAGGTGCACCAGCACCGAGCACATTGATCTTTAAATGGTAGATTTGGCCACTTAGAGGAGCGCTGGTAATGCACAAATCGGCTTTCATTAGAATCCAACTGTATGCATAAATCATCTATCTGCCACCCATCCTGAGAAGTTATTTTCTCCAATTTAGAGACCCGTGCCCACCTGCAGCTGGATGGACATTTCCATCTCTACTGGTCTATATATCCTTTTATATTATTATGCTGAGCAGGTGCTGAAAACCTTTTCTGATTGCTTTTGTGTGTTGTTTTGATGCGTAGGTGTTTTTCTTTTTAACAATTTACTTTTAAGATTAAATAATCAGTGAAGTTATGCTGCTGTAACTTTGCTGTAAATGCACTTGTTTTTGCTGCAGTGAGTCTAGTTAGCATTTTCCTGCCTGACAAAAAATGAAGATTGAAATATATTCACATTTTAGAGAGTGTAATATTTTCAGCACTTGTTAACCCCCACCACCCCCTCTCCTAAGTAGTCAAGTCTTACTATCTGAAGAATGTGCCCTTTAAGTTAAGCTGGAAAATACTGGTACAATGTTGTTCTGCTGCCTCAAGATAGTGATAAGTCAACAAAGCACCTGACCACGCCTCATTTTAAAATCAACATACTCATGTTGCACACTGATGGTCGCAAGGACATTTGCTAATAACAAAATGTGGGCAGTGGCCGTGAAAAAATGATAACCGTGTCGATCAAAAATTCGAAAATAACTCTTGTGCTGCTCTGTGTGCCGCTTTTTGTGCTGGGTGTAAGATAAGGCCCCGATTCTTGGTAATAGTTTTTGGTTTTAGTTTTTGTGGGATTTGTCGACAGTACGAAAATGCTGAATATCTGCAGTGCAGCAGCATCTTTTTAAAGCAGTAATGTTTTAGGGGACAGTGAACATACTGTAGAAAAATAAATCATTCACTGCTTGAGAGAATCTGTTGAATGACATGACAAGTGATATCCAGAGTGGAAGGACTGGCCTTTGTAAATCTGAATTCAACCTGTTGATCCAAAACATTGTGGCTGATGTGGTATAGAAAATGATTCAGTTTAGCAGTTATTCATTGATTTCTGGTTCTACATAGCATCAAAGCCCGCCACTTTGCATTTTACATCTGGTACTGTTTATAGTGTGTATTACATTTTGTATTTATTGTATTTTATATTGTATTTATATTTTATGTATTTAACATTTTGTACATTTTTATTTTGCTTATTTATTTGTTTGCATTCATGGTGGTGGTCACTTTAACTTCTATGCTATTGTAACACCAGAATTTCCCCCCGGGGATCAATTAAGTATTTCTATCTATCTATTTTGCTCCAAATAAAGGCAGGTGTGTAATACAATTTTAAAAAAGAAAGAAAACACTATATGTATACTATACCTGTTATACCCTGTTAAGCCCTATCTTACAGTATTTATAAGTTTCAAAACAGAAAGAAACAATGATGTGTTGTAATGGTCTGTTGCATTGCGGCGGCGCTCAGCAGCCCGACGGGCAGATTGTTTTGCAATAAGTAATGGTTGTAAAGCCGGTAATGAAGCACTGCTGATGCTTAAAGCTTATAGCTTTTTCTTCAGGAGAAACAAACACTTACATTTCACACTACTTGTTACTTTCAACAACAGGTTTGTTACGTACATTATGTGTGGTCCTCACAGCGGAAATCACAGTAGATATTTACTCAGTCAGGCAGGTTGTATCACAAAAAAGCTCCTAAGGAGGCAGTTCAGCTGCTGTTTATATCCCATGGGTTTAAGTATGGTTCATTTACATCACTCCTAAATTCTGGAAAGTCCCTTTGTAAGACTGATGCCGGAAATAGAGTGAAGAAGTCAGTACAGACTATTCGCCTGTGTGCAAATAATCCTTTTATTCATTGCATTCTGTGATGCATTAAATTGAATACTTTGAGCTATTAAAATACTTTTTCTTGAAAGCCTATACTAATGCATTACATGTAAATAGTATTTGCATTGAGCAAGCAGCAACTTGTTATATCCCCCTTCTGCTTTGCTCCAGCCCATGCCTCAACAATTCGGGAGATTGCTCTCCCTTTCTACCCCAGATGGAAGGAAGACTTTGGTATACAGTGTTTTATCTGCATGCACACGTGCAGACATGTGTCCAGGGCCAGTGGAACACAGCAGCCTATGTAAAATTGAACTTAAAGACTCTCAAACCACTGAGCCATGGTATGTACACTGGATAGCCACAACCCTGCCTGTTGTGTAAATGTCCCTCAGAAAGTGCTTTGTTAAGAGGATCCATAAAAGAAGCATTCTGCTTTAAAGCTGAATTAGGCAATTTCACACATTGCTGGTTTGTGGTGACAAAAGGTGAAGGTGATATTGGATGACTTCAGTTCAAAGAACTGAGTGTAACTTGTGTATGCCACAGTGTGCTCTTGTTTATCAGCCTGATCAGAATCTTTTAGGTGTACATAGTGTAAATATGTACCAGAAATTCCCAGAAACTGATGGTAAATAACTTTTATAAATTTTGACTCCAAGGCATTGTCAATTAATGACACAATAAATAAGTGAGTTACCTCACTGAATGGAATCCAAATGAATAATTCACATGAATGAACAGATGAACTCTCGTTTCATGAAACTTCCATTTCCTCGCTTTAGGGTTTTGTCTCTTCTGTCTTTGGATATTCTTATCTAAAAATACCACCAGTGTTTCATGCCCATGGCAGAGCATTTCAGACCAGACCCTGTTATTGTCTGTCTTCATTGTAATTGGGTTCCCAGTTATTAGTTTCTGCATGAACTCTGTGCTTTACGCTATGAGAGGCCGCCGAGGCGGAGGAAGGTTTTCCGAGCCATCAGTCCCTCTCTTGTAGCTTTGTGATTGTTACCATCACAGGGAAGACGCAACAAATATATTCATCGGCAAATTAGTCAAGTAGATGACGTGATTTGATGACCCTTACCTATATTTTTAAAACATATTAACTTTATTCTAAAGCATCATGCACTCATAGGATGACTCATGGAGATACATAGGCAGCTAAGAGCTAAGTCTCTTATTGTTCCTTGCTCTACAGTTTGTGATCTAAAAACATTTCTTCTATTGACAACTTTCAACACCACACCCTCTTGGGGAGTTTTACCTAATTGACTTTAAATACTACTTGCTATAGACAACAAACAGAATACATTATGTTGCATACATTCAGCTTAATTACAAAACCTTTCTGCTTTTTTTTGGGTGATCATTGCCAGGCTTTTGTTATGAAAGCAGGCACATGAAGGGATTGAGGGAAAAAAAAAAGTTTTTTTTTTTCCTGTTGACTGAATGTCAAGCATTTAAAATGCAAAGTCTGTTGGTTTGGCTTGCTCTTACTTTCCATTTTCTGAGAGTATTTCCACAATTAGTAAATCATTTCTGCTGCCAATTCATCCCCAAAACTGTACAAGCACTTTGTCTGCTAACCTTAAGTCAAGACAAATTGGATTTTTAATATACTAACAAAATCTGGGACATTCAGTAAATGCAGCTTAAAAATCTGAATAAAATGAAGAGAGAAAAAAGGCACATTTCAAGGTTTGTGGTACAAGATACCACTCCTCTGCATGGCACCAACACAACACACCACACCCTGTCAAGAATCTCACCTAATTAACTTTAGCACTTAATGACAGACCACGAGTTAGGATCAATTATGTCGCCTGTGTCACCATTATTTTCCCAAAGGACTGTCCCTCTCTGTCTACGTGATCAATGTGTGCCCTAAAGTACCAAAGCAGACATCTTCTGTTTTCACATTCCTTCAGCCAATATTGCCTGAGGGGGGTGATTTTAGATAGGACCCCTCCTTGCTTGGAACAATGGATCAATGGCGTGACTTTGCATGTTCCTCTGTAATTCCCTGAATACCTTAGTGACCTGGTCTGTGTGGCCTGAGGACAGAGAGATGGATACAGACAGAGAGAAAGAGAGAAGAGTTGGAACGTACACACACACACATGCACATATACATATACGTGTAGATATCTGTCCTTACGTACATTCATGTAAAACTAAATACAAGTGAAAGTAAGCAAACACATTTGCTCATTGGTATGTAAGACAGCAGGTTGAAAGTAGACAGTGTGGTTGTGTATATTTGCACACAAACACACACACACACACACACACATAAAGATGAGACCAACATTCCAATAGTATCTATTTGGGCTGTAATTAGGTTAGGGATCTGGGGGCCTATTGAATCTACAAATGGTTATTGATCGAGCAACAGGTGTTGAAAAAAGTGTTTGTGCATTCTGGCGTGTGGGAATATTTCTATTTATATGTCTGTGTACATGCTGGAATGCCTCTACATATGTTAGTGCCACTGTGTGATTGTGTGTATGCAGATTTGCCTCGGTGAGTGTGCGTTTGTGTGCATGCTCAGAACTGGGGAACAAGGTGCAGGCATTAACTAGTGACATTTATAGCTAGTGTCTCATCTGTCAAACCCCACTTGCTCTCTCTTTCTTTAATTTGCTAATTAGGCTGCGGGAACCTCTGTTTGTTTGAAAAGACCACTGCCTAGATGCCTATCTGTTTTACAAGATAATTCCCTGACAGGCTGGTATGCTATGTGTATCCCATATCGTGCCTGAGCGCAGCCTGGTATTTTTGACAGGTCTGAACAAAGACATAAAGGCATAGAGATAGAATGACTTAATTGATATGATTTACTTTCTCCTGGAATTTACTCAAATGTTCATACTCAAAATGCCCAAAAATATAATAATTATATTACTGACAAAGACCTCTAGGTGCTGTAGGAATTTTGAGTATTGTCCATCAGGAGCAAAGAAGGAAGCAATGTAATGTCTGAAGAAAGAGGGTGACTGCTGTCAGCCTTGTTTTATTTTAAGCCTGATCACAATGGTCTCCTAGCCTTAGTCGAGTCATTTTTGTGCCGAAACAACACTAAACTTTCAAGTGGCTAAAGTGGTTTCAGTATTTTTTATTATAACAATGTGTCAAATGACTGTGAAAATAATGTGACAGCGGGAAAGTGTCGCTGGTGATGATGAAATTGCAGCTGCCCTCAGTTTTACAAAGTTGTATAGTAAGTTTCAGCTCATTGTTCAGCTGTCCAGACCACAATTTTGCTGTTTTGGCTCACTGTCACCACTCTCATTTCTCAGAGCATAAGCTATAAAAAGTCACTGTACATTACCTGCTCAGCAGCAAACAGTAGACGCTGTTAGACTAGCTGGTTGACATAGTGTAATGTATTATGTGTAGTCATGTATTACCTAAACAGAGGGGTAACATTTTACATTAGATTCTTATGCTGTGGAAACATTGTTCACTACTCCAGTGAATAGGACAGATCATAGATAGGTCCATAGCATAAATAATGCTGTGTAAGGTTGACAAACAGTTACTTTCACAGTATGTTTAACAATAACAATAGCTACCTAACCAGCTATGTCACTGTCCCCAAATCAATATGAGGATTTTCACAAACAAATGAATGGCCATGTGTAACGCTGCCATCAGCTGCAGCCCGAAGCGGCAAGTTGACTGTGAGATGATTGTGTGATGACTTGTGCCGTGTTTTTCAAGATCACCGACAAAAAGCTCGAGATCACAGCTGCTCAAGGACGTGATCAGGGAGTGATGATGTGATCCAGTCTCAGTGTTCAGGGTTCAGAGGGGCAGCAGTGTACCTCCTGCAGCTTGTGTGTTAGTTTCCATCGAGTGGTGTTCAGAGGATGAGACACTAAAGGACCAGTGTTTCACTTGCTGTTGGAAATAGCTTAGGTGTCCTTTATTGTAAACATGCTCGGTCTGCATTCCTGTTGCTATGGTTCCTCCAGCCAGCGCACCAGAACTACTTAGTACTATATCACGTTTCATTGGACACCCAGCAGCTATACATATATATATATATATATATATGTGTGTGTGTTTTCACTCAGTAGAAGAAAAAAAAGACTCTTTATCTTGGACTCACTGCCTGTCTGTAAGTATTTACCAGGCTTTACAGTGACGAAATACATAGTGACGAGTCTCAGAGTCACCTAAAAAACAAGATAAAAGATTATTAATAACCATATTCTATTATGTTTAAAACATGTAAGATAAAGGATCAGATATTAAACCATTAATCTTGCTTGTCAATAGAACTACAAGGATCTCTACTTGACTGCAGTGTTACTGTGACAGCCAGTCATGACAATTAGTTGCAGGAATGTCATTTCATCATATCAATAAATCAGACCTCAGCGCTAAGGAGATTGTGTTTGAAATCTCAATTCAAATTGTGTCATCTGTTTCCCCTCATCAGTCCTTTCGCTGCCAATCTCTATCAACCAAAAGTATTGTGTCATCATTTGGGTTTTCGTGTCATGGCTTGCTGTATTAAATATCTGTTCAGCTTCGTCTTTGTTCCCGTGACGTACTTTACAATAGATTATGATAGCTGATGAGGCAACACTGTACAGCTTGGCCTATTCAAAAACCCTATGTAACCAGGAAAGCCAGACATAAAAGTGCAGTGTTTAATATCTCTGCTCTCAAGTGACCTATCTTAAAGAGGAAACAAGCCAGATCTTTTTGACAGTAGTGATTCAGAATGCATGAATGAGTTTTGAAAAGGCTGCAAAAGCCAAGAGGTCTCACTGTGATACCTCCAGGCCTACTTCAGTCAGAACATCAGAGTTATCTTCCACCACAGGCTGAAAACCCATCTCCTCGAGAAGTGCCTCATGTCCCCTTGTCCCCACTGAATCATATCCCCTCTCCTGTATCTTCCTCCTCTACTGACTATAATATGCTCTTATCTTGGACTTAACAAAAGCCATTCTACCTCTCCCCTTGGCTTTCTTTTCTCTTATTTCACTTTAAAACACTCTGCTCTTACATGATAATTCTATGGTCGTCGTAATTTCGTCAGGACACTGTAATGCTGGCCATTGTGACAATGAAACCAATTAAAGGCAAAACTAGAAAATTGCCATGTTCTGTGTGCCATCATGTGTGTGAGTCTGTGTGATATTTCAGTTCTATGAATGTGTATCTGTCACAGCACTGTCAAAGTGATAACTGTTGCTCACTGATTACTGCAATTATTATCTCCCAACACACCCATAAACACAATTCACCTTGAAATGTAGAAAGAAGAATTTTGTTTTGCTTGTTTGCAGTAAATAGATTAATTAATAAATGCAGTGGGTGGTGTAAGAAGTGCAAGCAACCATAGCTGAACAAAAGGCTTCCACCTACGGACCTTCAAAATTCATATCCTGTGTATTCATATACTGTGCTAGGGCACCTGTACTACTGCAGCTGTGCAGTGGATGTCTGCAGTCACAATGAATGATGCTCTCAGCCTTATTTTTTATTTAGCTTGTGAAGAACACATTTCTCCCTCAGTGCTTCATCAGGTTAAGTCAGAGTAAACGGTCAATTCCTGTTGACTTGCTTGTGTCATCACCATGAAAACACTAACTTTTGCAGACAACCGAAATGCTCAACAGATGGAAGAAAATGCTCTTTTTCCTTACATATATGTTTGATTTGTATCCCCTGACTATCTGTAACTTCTTGAGGAAATTCTGAACGCACCGTTGTCCCAAACTTTTTGAACGTTGACTGTAGCAACATTATCCATGGCACAAGACAATCTTGCTTTTTCTTTTTAAATATCGTGATGTTTTTCTTCTCTCAGAATTCCCATCGCTTAAGTTGCTAGGCAACATCTACCTCAACTGGAAAGAGTATGTTTCACAAAGCTGTGAGCTATGAGTTTTTAAAATCCTGACAAATGTATGAATCAAAAGAGAGAAATGTAACTGATTGCTTTCAAGTCTTGAACATACACAAAACACAAGAATAGAGTAGAACTGCATCCTGCTACACAATGTTTTCAAAATTACAGAGATAACATTATGTAGTGCTCTCTCTGTCATACTATTGTCATACTATATTGACTTCTAACATGTATGAGTCGCAGCAAAGAGTGCATGAAGGTCCGTGCTGTGTTTCCCAGCACATCCATACATCAACTAGGTGACTGCAGTGGACTTTTCCATAATACATTATTGACATACAATTGATCAGGTTGGTTTTAAATCAGCTCTATACCTTTATGGAAAATATTTACATGTCAAAATTGTCGCACATATAGGGGTTATTCGAATTATTGATTGTACATTGTACACAGTTGGAACTGTCATAATAAATCATAATAATTTTATATTGTTCACACATACAATGCTGGCTCAAAACCTTTTTAACAGAGTCGCACTCTTGCTTTTCTTACCAACAGTTTGGTGCTGATACATTAATTTCAAACTGCATGCAAGCACCTGCAATATGTGTCCAGTTATACTGTCTAGTAACTAAAAGTTAATCCACACCTGCCAACTAATCAGAATCAAGAGTTATCAGAGTTATCATATAATTTAGAATAGCCTATTTTAGAGCTGAATATAATAAGATTCCTGTCGTAAAAATCCCACTAGGTGGGTCATATAAGCCAGTTACAAGCGGAGACTGCTAAAAATATCTGTCCTTCCATCTGACTCAACATGTTTATTTAAATTCCCGCTAATGTGGTAGGGATTAAGACATCCCTGGTAAGTCAGGCCATACATTTCTTATGTATTCTGCCGTATATTACCCATATAGAGTGCAGCTGACATGTCTATGACAGCATCTCGGGAAAAGTGTCGCATTGCATTTATTCTGATGACAGGACAGAAAGCTTCATGCGCATATATACAGCAAACATGTTCACAGCTCTGGGAGAAGAGCACGACACGTGAAAACAGAAGTGTGCCACATCATGTAGCCTGAATAGAGTGTGTGTGTACTATATGCATGCAATCATGTAAACAGATGTATTGAAAACACACACACAAAAAAAACAGGTGTAACACAGTAAAAAAAAAAAAATCAATGAAAATGCACAAAACAGCCGCCAATAACGAAGATGTGTGCACAAACATAAATACACATCCCCCCATCCCGCAGAGTGTCTCAGTCACATTAGGCCCTCTGTGTTTCTCTGCCCCATTTCTTTCTGCCAGCACTGAGATGAAATATTAACAAGGAGGACGGCACCCTAACCCACATACTGTATCCTGCACTGCCAATTTAACTGACTGCCCTGATAGGCACAGGAGTGGAAAACACTCACACACTCTTGCACAAGGGACTCATACTCTCATACACACACACACACATGCGTTGCAATAATGGTCGCTAATAAATGTAGATATGCATGCCCGTGTTGCACAGACAAAGTGTGTACTGGGCTCATACACTTGCAGGGCAGCCAAACCTGTCTCATATGAAAGCTATTTTGCTTCATTGACTTACACACACTCGCTGAAGATGGAGAGTCATCATATCAGAGCGGCAGTTTATCTTTCTTATAGATTGATTGAGTACAGTGCGAAGTTTTACTATCACATGCTCATCAGATAATGTGACATGCTCTGAATACCTGCCATTCAATAATCAATTTACTTGCTATCTTTCAAATTACACTGTCAAACTGCCTATCTGCTTTCTCTCCCTAAACATCTGCCATTCAGTATCTCACTGCCTAAAATCTCTCAGATTATTGCACATTTAAAGCCCATGTTCTCTGCTGCTCTTTCCCTTTTCGCTGGGGGACAATTAAAATATTTAAAATATAGTAAGAGTATATTGGTGATACATTTTCCCAGGAAAGTGGGAAACATTCATTAAAAAAAAAAAGTGAGAGGAAGATGAGAGTAGAGAGAAACAGAGAGCAGTGGTGATGGTGTGGGAGGTGGTGGTGGTGGTGGGGGGGACAAGCAAATAGGATTTGAAGCCTAGCAAAACAGGAAGGCTCTCCGGGAGAAGGGAGTTGTCACTTTTCATTAGCTACAGCCACATGGATGGGCCCCAGCTTGCCTGACGCCTTCCCTGCATTCATAGTTGGAGACGAAGAGCTGTACAGCGGGAGAGATTTACCTTTTTTTTTCCCTCAGTGTGTGTGTGTGTGTGTGTGCATGTGTATGTCATTGCATCTGTTTGGATGCATCTCTCATTTTAAAGTCACATTCCTGACACAGTTCCCTGTGTTTGTACGTCTTTCATCTTACCAGCCTCTCTTCATACCACAGTATACTGCACGACTTGCTTTTTGTCTTTCAGTTGTGGTGAAGCGTACAGTCCAGTTTTAAATGTAGGAGCTTTTGAACTGTGGGCATGACCACCCACAGCCTAACCTTAACCATACCATCGCCACAACGTTTCCCTAAACTGCTAAATTGTTGGCACTGAAAGTTCAAATTTTGCCATACATACTTAATAATCCTGACTCCAGATCTGTCATTCTTGTCTAAAATGAGTATCAAAAACAATCTGTTTGCTTTTGAATTCTGGTTAAATTTTTGAATGAATACTGAAACTATGGCACAATGAAAAGATTTTTATTTTGCAACATAATTCATAATTTCAGCTGAGGGCCATTACTATCGTAATATTCATAGTCATTGCCATATTAAACTGATGAAAAAAAAAACCCAAAAAGAACATTAGTTCTCAGAACAGAAAGTGAAATTATTTTAAATGATTGCCATGACATAAACCTAGAGTAGGACTGATTCTGTTTTTGGGGAAGGCTATTAACAAAAGTATAGTGTGACTTTGTAGTTGGAAATTACTTCTGGAATCAGCAGCAGCTCTCTCCCTCTCTCTCTCTCTCTCTCTCTCTCTATATATATATATATATATATATATATATATATACTTTTGGCAAAATGTTCTAGTGTTACACCTTCTTTTTCAGTCTCTCCCTCTCAAACTCACACTGTCTTTGTCAGACTCAATATTACTTCTACCTCTTCTCTCCCGCCCTCCCTCTCTTGCTCTCCTCTCCCCCTCTCTCCTGGCTCTTCTGTCTCTCTCTGTGGCGTCAGTTTACTCTAACTTCTCTTCTCATCGATGCCTCTGTCATGTACTGTCATGAATATTGAAACACCACCCCTCTCGGTAAAGCCCGGCCTGTCTGAAGATGTTAAGAGCAATGAATACCTCCTCCAGCAGCTAGTCCACACTAAGTTGTTTGAGTGGTGCCTGGATGCTGCACTGAGCAGGAATAGCCTGTAGTCCATTATGTTAGCTACAGTTGGAGTTCACAGACCTCAGTGTTGCATCTTACAATGTCTGTGAGTCAGCAGATATGAACAGCTTTCTGTTTTTAGCCATTTTTGGTGCTAAAATGCTGATGATGCCAACGTTTGAATTTCTATCAGAATCTTAATGAATTCTTATTGGTTTTCAGTTTAATTTGAGTTTCAGTCTGGGGTGGATTGGCATGAAAATGAGTACAGACATTCACTACTGACCTTGAGCATCACCATTTTCAGAGAGATCAGCGAAACTGGCATTAATTTCTGAACGTTTTCAAAGCCATAACTGCATCATTCACTCTCGTTTTGCATTCTCTTTCTCTCCTCCTACCTCCCACATCATCTCATCAAACCAGTCACTGCCCAAGTTGCCGGCATAAAGCTCTCTTTCTTACGTCTGTGTTGCTCATCCCATGGGCACCCACCATTGCCTCAACTCCACTTTCCATCGGATGACTCAAGACTCCCCCGGCTGCCAGCTCAGAAGCCCTCCTGCAGAGCGCTCTCCCAGGATCTGCTTCAGCCTTTGACCACGAGAGCTAAGAGCAGCTCAGTGCTAAAATGCTCAGTATAACAATTTTACATCTTATTCATGGGTGTGAGGAGATTAGATAGTTGTATAGAAAATAATATACTCAACACACTATCATGGAGTATCACAGTTCTCAGTTCTTACAACTTGCAAAAGTTGTTTAACAGTGCAATTTCAATTTTCATTCATCAAAATGCACTAATTTTACATATAAGTATGTTACATGTGTGCACCGAAGGCAGTTCATGCTACCAATCCCCTATCTTATCTGTCGTATGACCATAGTGTTTTACAGAAACCTTGTGTCACTGCAAAATCTGGGTTGTTTTTCAAAAAGTGAAGGTGAAGTGGTTAATTGTCTTATATAGGCGTTTTCATTTGTGACATTTAACAATAGTTTTTTCAATTATCTGACTCAGCCCCGAAGCCACGGAACATTTCTACACAATAGGGACAATGACTGCTGTCAGTTATAATAACACCCTCAAAGATGGCCTAGTTCTGGGACAAAATACCAACAATTTTCAAGATATCTCTCACCCCACTTTCCTCTCAATCATATCTCTCCCCTATCACTTTACTTCAGTTCAGTGGTTGCTTTAATGACACGACAGATATTCTGTACATTGTCAAATTTAACTACATATCTTCCTCCCCAGCTTGCTTCACAAAAACACATCCACTCTGCAAGTACATCTCTACTTGGCTCTGTTGCTATTTTACCTCCTCACTGTCATATATGATCATTGAGTAGTCACAGAAACGCAGTCGGTTTGCTGTGGTTTTCATCCTTACACTCCCATTTGTTTGATCTAAGAAGGATTTACTCCCAATTAAATGTAAGTGTAAATGTATGTATTAAATCCTATCTGTCTCTGATCCACTGACCTACTTGTTGACACATAAATCGTAAAACAGCCGACAAACGTAAGGGTTTTTCAGGTTTCAGCCAGAAAGAGACAAATCCTTTCTATGTGCAGTGCTTTCGGTTCGATTCCCAGCTCCTGTTAGCTGCATGTTGAGGTGTCCTTGAGCCAAACGTGGAGCTCCAAACTGTAAGTGATGAGCAGGTCGGCACCTTGCATGGCTGCTCTGCTGTTAGGGGTGTATTAAACTGTGTTTGTGTGCATGAGTGAGTGTGTGGCATTGTAAAAGTGCTTTGCAGTGCTCTTGGGATAAAGGTGCAATATAAATGCGGTACTTTTACAGTTTACCATCACCCTACTTCACACCCAATTACATATTGTATGGTCACACGTCTCCATCTACCCCAGAACAATTGCATGCTAAATGACTTGCTTGTAGGGAAGCTGCAAAGTAAATGTTGATGGAGGGAAAGAGTGTCTTTTAGTTACTGTTCATGACCATGTCAAACTCTACTTCTTTAATACTGCCCTCAGCAGGACGGGGGCTTGGCAAATGGAGCAAAATCAATGTGGATAACACCATTTGCTGTGAGGACAAACCACTTGTTAAAAAAAAATATGCTTGGTCATAATCCTTGGCAAACTTACCACATCAAAATACTGTGTTTCAAGTGCTTGCGGCCACCAGCATGAGGTTACAGTTCAGCCTTGAGAGGTGAACACGAACCTCTCTCCAACAGAAAGACCAAAATTCATTACAAAAGCTTTTACCACAGAAAAAGAATGATTTTATGTATTCATTGAACACTTAGTTGAGCTTTTATATCCAATCAAGTCGTATTTCATGCAGTGCTAAAAATGCACATGTGCATATAAAACCACTCCCGGTGCTGCCACTGTGTCCATAAAGACAATATGAGCAAAGACATGCTAATTCAGGCAAATGAATGAGACTTTTACCTTACACACATACTTTTTTTTTTCTTTTGGTAAAACAAAATGGTGAAACTGCAACTCAGTTACATTTTCATCTGTTGAAAAACACCATGTGTACATACTTAAAAATTTTGGTGAGAAATATATTCTTCATGATGAGTGCAGCCTCTCTTCAGAGCCGTATCAGTCTAACAAATCAAATCTAACTTGACCTTGCTTAGTCACTGCGCCAATGGCATTTTTGATTTAGGGTATTTCACTGTTTTCGTGAATGAGAGAACTCATGCCACCTCGCTGCAATTTATAGATGCTGACAAAAATCATGTGATGAACATTCACGCTGTGGATCAACCATGCCATCGCCATCAGGAGTGCATCAGGGAAGGTGTTGAGGACATTTATTTTTCTCATGGTTGGTGCACTTGTGCCTCTTTGGACACAAATATGTTGGGTATGGAACTGAACAAGCTGGGGTGCATAAGGAGAGGGGTGTAACGGGTGTGGTGGTGGTGGTGGTGTGTGTGTGTGTGTGTGGGGGGGGGTGAAGAGCCATGAAAGAAGGAAAAAGACAAAGAGGGAAAGAAAAGAAGGGTGAACATGGGAGACAAGACAGCAGCTGTATTGAATGGATGTACAGAGGTGGCGGGATTGGGGGAAAAAAATAAACGGCAGAGAGAGGTGGGGTGGGGGGCAGTTTGGGGGTGGAGTAATTCAGAGAATGCAAGGCACTGCCCTCTCTCTCTTTCACTCTCTCTCCCTCTCTCCTCTCTTTCCACTCCCCCTCCGGATGGAAATTCATCCTTCAGGCTCGGTAGCGGACATTTGTGTTGAGGACCTGGGGAGAGCGGGACGTGTTCAGCCGTGGAGGTTTGAGGTCCGACCAGCAGCAGCAGCCGCCTCTCCAGCCGGGTTGATGGGTGTAGTGGCCGCACTGGTGGCTCTATACCTCCGCTGGAGCTACCAGCTACTCATGCGGTGATTTATCACAACAGAGAATGATGTGATTTTATTTTTTCCTATCACTCAACCGAACATTTCGTCATTTTATATAACATATTTTCTGCTCCACTTTAGATTTTGTTTTTTTTTCAGATGGTTTAATTTCAAGTCTGGGTACTATTTTTGTACGCTATTTTTTTTTAAAGAAATTGTGAACCAGGCTTCCACCTTCCGCAGCGACTACTAACTTTGGACCACCGAAGACAGCCTGTCGCCAGTCAGGGGTTGGGGGGGGGGACAGAAGAGCGAGAAAAGGAGATTTGACACCGAGCAGCGAGCCTATATTTGTCCGCTTCTCTCTGTGTGAGAAGGAAGGAGGAAAACCAATCTGCCCTTTCGCCACCTCCGCCACCAGTCTCCCTTTTTTCGTCGCACGGAAGAAGAAGAAGGAGAAGAAGAAGAAGGAGAAAGGGGGATTTAGCCGGAAAACCGAGGAGGGATAAAAACCTGGAAATTGACGGTCAGTTTCTTTTTAAATTATGGCTCAATATATCATATTTTATCCTGGTTGTCTCAGTTTGCCGAATGTGTGGCATTCGTTGCAGCGGTTATTTTCCGTGTCTGTTGCCGGAGAGAGAAAGTGCTTGTCGGACTAGGGGCAGACGTTCAAGAAGACACACGTCGGAGAGTATAAACCCAGAATTAAATGACTGAAGAACAACGAAGTGCTCAACTATTCCCTACATATGGCTACTGCTGAAATATGTACACACTCAGACTGATAACACATCCGGGTTCGCTCCGCGGGGTTCGTGTGTTACCCTATGTGATTCGCAGCAGCGGCAGCGGCAGCGGCAGCAGCTCTGTGGTCATGGATATTTTTAGGCAATGTTAGGCTGTGTTATTAGCTGGCTCGCTGGGGCTACTTATCCCAGCTACTTCTTTCACCGACCGCTCTCCACCCTCATCCCTCCCTCCCTCTCTCTCTCTCTCGCCTCCTCCCTCCCTCTCTCCTCTCCTCGTTTACTTGTCTTCCCTGCCCGCCTTCGCCGCCTGGTTTTTTTTTTTTGGGGGGGGGGGGAGACAGCTGAAGCTGCCTGAAGCCCACCAGGCTCATTCCTCTGGCTTCTAAACCGAACAGGTGCATTTTAAAGCCAGGCGAGGACAGGCTGAAGTCCGAGGGAGGGAGGGAGGGAGGAGGCCCCCTCTTTATGATTTGGACTGACTGTATTTCATAGGCTGTTAAACTCGGGTATCTGGGTTTATTTTTGGCGTCCTGTGGAAGGACAGCGTCCCACGGGACTTGAGATCCAGGAGAGGCCCCTGTTATGCGCACCGAAAGTGAGTCTGAGATGCCCAATAGTGAGTTAGTGACCTCATTGTTCTTGACACTGTTTTTCTAGCTCCTCCGGAGTTGCCCGTGCTGTTGCATGCGGGCCTGCTGTGGCGCTCCAATGGGAGTCCCAAGTTGGTTACGCGTGGGCTATCGGATGGGGAAACGTGTGTGTCGGGGTGACGTGGGGCGCAAATGTCATCGTGAGCGTCGCAGAGCCGGACACATATGCTATATTGGGGGGGGGGGGGGAATAAACCAGTTTAAAATAACTAAATAAGTCAGTTCTCTGCTGGGGAGTTACCCCCCAGTAACGCGCGCCCGGTTAGAGATGAAGTTCTGAGCGCGCACCGGAGGATGTTTTAGCCCACCATGTCGTGATTCCTCTCACGTATGCTTTGCCATGGAGACGTTTGACAGCCTGCCGCGGTCTGCGTATGTCTTCTTTGACCGAGGGACAAGACTGAAACAAAAAAAAAAAAAATCAGAGCTAGTGCTGTGTGAAAATGAAAGGATGGAGTCTCCTGAAGAAAACCATAGTTAGAGAGCTGGGTAGGACTGTGTATTGAGTTAGAGTGTAGGTCAGAGGGAATAGATGAATAACCCCTGGTGCCTGGCTGGATTGCAGTGACTAGGAAGCACGTTTGTTGCTATATATCGTGGTTAAGGTCCTTGGCACCATCTACAATGATGTGAATATCCTACAAATCTATTTTGTGAATGTGTCTGCATACCTATGTATTTTATTTGTAACCACAATGTGCTAAATGGGACTTTAAATGCCCATAATATTAGATAGATACATACTGGTCATGCTGCATGGGGATTTTGAAAACTATCATCAACCATAATGGTTTTGCAGAGATCAGTATAGCTTGTGTGTGTGTGTGTGTGTGTTTTCCTACATTGAGGCAGGGGGCAGAGACTAGTGGTCTGGCCAGACTACAAAGGTTTTTTTGGCTGTTGCAACCTGACCTTTGAGGTCCTGGTAGCGATTCAATTCATGTGTGGCTGCTATCCTGAGCGTGATTAGCAGAGCACATGAAGCAAGCAAGCTTTCAAGTGAACAAATCTTTTTTTTTTTTTTATGTCATTTGACTGTTAAAAACACTTGGCTGCTTAGTCCCACGGGGCCTAAATGAATTAAAGGACTCGCCTGTTCAGTGATGGGCAATTTGGAGGGGTTTTGAGTGGTCCCACGGGTGCCATTATTCTCCGCCTGAAGCCTAGAGAGGAGGCCTACAGGTCGAACTATTTCCCACTACCCCCAATGGACGTAAATCAATACCTTCTCAGGACACCACTCTGGACTCTATTCTATTCTAGTCCGTTTAGTCCTTAGTGACGTAAATCGAGCAGACCTGCAGCTGAGCACACTTGCTTGTATGTGTGTTTAAACTGGCGTCGTGTTGATTGGACTGGTGTGTTTTGCAGACAAGCCGTCTTAAATCCTCTACATAGAGAACAGTGTTTGTTTCCCTTGCAGTGGCAGTAACCACCTCCACTGATGATGATGATGATATGCCCGCTCGTGTTTGTTTTTACGCTGTGCTGTTAATTTGTTCACTTAGAAGTGGGTCTCATGTGTGCACCACATGGTGTGTGTCTGTGTGTACGGGGCTGGGTTCTAGTGTTGGTTTGACTCTGTGGTAAGCACAGTGATCACTGCTAAAGTTTCCATAAGCAAGGCACACAACCCTCAGCCCCCTTGCTGTAGATGCTCATAGGCCACCAGTGTTAACCTCTGCAGCATTCGAATGCAAGTGTGTGAATATGAAGCTGGGGCTTGCTGGAAGAGGGCAAATATGCTCATTTGACTTTCCCCGGATGAAAAAAGGATTAAAAAACAGATTAGTGTCCCAGGCAGTTGCAATAAATAACCCCATCTTGTCTTTTTTGATGAGGAGCAGAGAACACACAGCCTGCGGTACACACACACACACACACACACACACACAGATGCCGGTTGGGATCACCTTTATATTTGACTGGATTTATTTGTGTAGCACAGGAGACCTGTAATGATACAAAGAGGTGAGAAATACTCTGCCTGAGCTCTCTGTAGGAGCTCTCTCTCCCATTGCAATGAAAAGTGGTCCAGTTGCTCTTACACTGAGTGTAAGTGAACATTTTTTAAGTAATCAGTGTGCATTTGCGAATGTGTGTGCTGTGCATGTGTAGTTTCCTTGTGCTTCTGTGTGTGTGATCAGCTTAATAGGTATTGAACACAGCTGCATGAGCTGCAGCACACACATTGTAGAAAACAACCTCTGTGGGTCTATTATGTGGCTTTGCAAGGAAACCCTGGAATGCTGTCTTAGATTTTTGTCTTTGCTTTTTTTTTTTTCTCTCATCTGAAGTTTACATAATCTTTAATGTGCTGAGTAACTTCTGACCCGAAATGGCCCAAAGAGGCCCAGTACAGACTTGTTGCAGAATTCCAAAGAACTGCATGTTATTTATAGAGACGATACAGATTTATTCTTGTAACATGTGAAACATCAACTCCAGGAAGTACACGATGCCCAAGTAAATTGAAAATCCACATAATCTTGTAAGTGCTCAAAAAGCCGCATGTGGCCTGAGTATAAATTGTCTTTTAACACCCCATCTAACAAGGCTGTCGTTTTTTTCCACCAAAGAGTCAACTTCTTGGCAATACATGTTTTTTTCAGAGTTTTTTTTATCTGACAAAGAGCTTTGGTTTTATCCCATTTCCGTCTTGGCAAACAAGATTTTTGTCAAAAGGCAGTAACAGATTGGCGACTCCCCCCCCCCCCCACCTCCCTGAGGGCGTTTCTTTCGTCTACGTCTGAGCTACTCCCTATTTCAAAAATCAATATCATACAAAACAGGATTGAGTTCCTCTGTTATGAAATGCTTTGTGTATGCTCTAGATGATAAGTCTAATCTTTGGCTCCCTGTTTTTCAAACTTTAGGTACAAGTGGAAAGAAGGATTCTGTTCTCAGCCTCGAGATCAGGATAGTTTTCTCTCCTATTTTGAGAGCTTTGGGAGGAAGATAAAACAGGTGTGCATGTTGTGGAATAAGCCTACTTTATTACGTTGGGAGATGAGATTTAGATCCTTTAGGCACTTTTTCTCTCTGCTGCTCTCTTCCTCCCTCAGCCCTTCTGGGCTAAAAAAGAGGATGAGGCATCTACAGCAGTTCTCTGCCTACAGTTGGCTACAATTCTGTCACTGTGAGTCATGCTCTTGCCATGGCTGAAACACCACTTGTCGATGTACATACGGAACATTCGTCAGAACTCGAAAATAAAACAGTCATACGGTGTTTAAAGAGCCTCATAGGCTTTGAGAGATGTGGGGCTGGGCTATTCCTGGTCCTGTTCTTAGTCTGAGATAACAACAGAAATAAAATGCCGGGGCTTTTGCTTGATGACGATGGCCGGTAGATTCAGAGGGTCTGCAAGTGCAAATTGGGAGTACATTTGGGACGGAGACGTGAGGTTGTTCTTTCTGCTGTTGTCATGGTTTCAACATGGTTTTAAATATGATTAATAAAATTGTGCACCCAAACGGACAGCTAGCTGCTAGTTTGCTTTTGCTTTGCTTTTTAGAGGCTGAATCCATAATGTAGTTTAGGTGAGTCAATGGCTCTAAAACAGCTCAATGCTTCAGTACCTTCTCTTTGACTGCTTGCCTAACATTTAGGCTGTGCTGCTTTCTTTTGATTGTAATCTACAATAGCTCCTGTCATGAGCTGTAATTCTCTATAATACATTTCCTCTGGGTTACAGTGTTCAGTGCAGATCCTGTCAGTCTGTCACAGCTTCTGTTGTTTTCACCACTCGACAGAGGAGTCTCCAGCTGCTGTTTTCACTTACCTTTTGGGTGCCAAGGCAACATTACAGACAAGACAGGTGTGAAGTGTGCTTGAACTGGGGTGCATTCTTATGGTGACTCATAATGCCACCCACCAACAGCAATAATCTTTCCTATGTGGAGTTTGAAATCCACCTACCAGTACACTTCGATGTACAAAAGTTTAAATTTTTGAATATTTGGTTTGAATTGAAAGACGTGATGTAGATAGTGATTGAATTGACCTAACCTTGACAACAAATATCTATCTGATGTGCTGGTTAGCACAGCAAAGCATAACAAAATTCTTGGCATGTGTATACAGCTTTGAAGCTATTAGGGTGTTGCTGCTAGTGGCAGTTCCCCATATAATTGCAGCTGACATAGCTGTGTACTGCTGCAGAGGGAGACGATGCAGCAAGCTGGCCAGGCCATTATGAGCGATCAGTGTAGCTAACTGCTCAGGCCTGTATGTCACTGATATAGAAGCTGTTTCAGTGCCATTGCTCAGAGGGCGAGGGAATTGTTCTTGCCGTGATACACACACATTGAACACATTTGTTTTTGGAATGGCTATTGTCAGTGACACTTCCGCTTGTAGGTTATAGGATCACTCCAGTGTTTGTAAGGGATTGTTTTAAACCTCCTGTCGACTTTCAGATATTTCGATGATATCTTGATACAACTCCCTCTACATAAGCTTTTCAGTTTCTCCTTTGATGAATGTTCAGAATTCCCTTTCATTTTGAAACTTTCCTTTGTATTTCTAGCCACGTAGCCTCCACTCACTGACCTTCCAGAACTCATGTTTCTGCTTGTTTTTTCTCCTTATTACTTTAAGCTTTCCTCTTATGCCCAGTCACAACACTATGTAAGAAGCAGATATCACAGCTGCTTGTGTATACATATATGTGTGTGTGTGTGTGTGTGTGTGTGGCATACTACTGTTTTGGGAGAGAGAAAACAGGGTGGCAGTGCCATCATTAGTTCTGGGGCATTAACTGCTTAGCAGCGGACAGTTTTATTAGCCCCCTTGTTTTGGCTGGTTAGCCTTCTGGACATGGAGCCAAATGGTGCTCTGAGTTGCCCGGTCAACCATGGAGGGATTCCTCTGCCATGCCAGACCCCTTAATGCTGTCAGAAGACCTAATTGTGAATAGACATCATTACCAATGCAGCCACATGCTGTGGAATGTTTAGAACTCAGTATGACTTTATTATTATTACATTGTACTAGTTTGCAAGACACAATGTCTGCAAATGGCAAACCATTTGAAGGAATTGCCTGAAGGAAGTGCCACACATTATGAAAAGATCTGATACTGTACATTTTGTAAATGCATTTTCTAGTTGCATAATCTTCATATTATTTCTCCACTAATATTTATTCCTGACTGCTATGAAACAATGGTAATCCTTGTGTTTCACATGTCTGGCAGCAGCAGCAGTACATGAAAGGACTTGACACATGCTCAGTGCAGATTTTCCATTAGTTATTTTTAAGCACCAGAGACAGACCCACATGTAGAGGTGTGTCGCTTGGTCATCCATGAAAGAACTCTGCTTCACCACAACAGCCAAAACAGCCAGAGAATGTCACAGCCTACTAGTGCAGTAACCATGGAGACTCTTCTGGCTTCCTGAATTGGGGTGGTGAGGTCTTTTACAATTTTTTTTTTTTTTTTTTTTGAGTACTTGTATTCATTCAGGCAAAGATAAAAGACATTCACACGTTATGTTTGCTTTTACTTTCTTGGCTTGAAGATGCCTTCGTGATAGTGAGACACATGGACATAAAATGCTGAGTGTCTGTTTTGGCTTATGTCGCACGAGGTGCTAACACCAAGAACATAAAAGAAAAATGAAAAATCTTATCCGACACGTGTTATTGCAGCTGTTGAGACTATTTGAATGCCTTTGTATTAAAAATTGATAGCTATAGAGTAACTGAAAGAACTGGAAGAGACTCTTAGACTAGAGTGCACACAAACTAAAAGCAAACCATACATTTTTCACATGTATGTCACTATTTTGAAAGGACACCATTTTGACTGTTCTTTCTATGTGTGTGTGTGTTGTGTTGACTCAAACAACAGCTTGGCCCTTCCACCTTTTGAAGCGTTGGTGGAAGGCAAATACAGTAGACCAAGGAAATGAGACCTGATGTGTTAAATCTAACAGTCAAACATCACCAGACTGACTTCACACCAGCCCACTGTGTGTGTGTGTGTGTGTGTGTGTGCGTGCACGCGTGTGCGCGCACATGCATGCATGCAAAAGGTCGGATTCTCAATAGATGACATTGTTCCTGGGGTAGAGTCAAACAAAGAGTCACACACACGCAAGCAGGATTATAAATATTTACATTGGGTACATGCACGTCACCGCATACATCACATGCACTACATCACAGTTAAACAACAACTGAGTGACAGGATGAAAACATAGTTGCATAGAACTTAAAAGATATTAGTCACAGTGTTGTTTGTTTAACCAGTTTGCTCTCACAGAAGACTAAGAAAACCAATAAATGTTCGGCCGTAGTTGAATGTGTCAAACATTGTTTCTGTATTGTGTTATATGTCAAGTTGAAATTCTGTCCCATAATGGACTTTAATGGACTTAATGGAATTGTTAGGTTGGTAAAATATCAGATTTGTGAAACATCCCAGAGTTAGTTAGTCAGTCCAAAACTAAAGATAAAGATAGAGATAAAAACTTTTATTGATCCCTCAGTGGGGAAAGTTTGCCGTTACTGCAGCTCAAGGGGACAGACAAAGCACACAGTTAAAGAAATAGAAAATTAAATTAAAGCTCCAAGCAGCGTTGGAGGGCCTTCGCACCTCTGTGCACGTCGGGGCGTGCGGCGGCACAGTCCCGTTGCCGGACTCCGACCCTTCCACGCAGCTCAGAATTTTTATGTAGTTTGGACATAGCGTGAAGGAGTCACATGTCACTTCCTGTGTCCCCTATGTTGCGCCAGAGAACAGCCACTAATGATGTCCTATATTCCAGTATATGAAGTGTTGACTACACTGAAATGTCGTGAAAATGTCGTGCAAATCAAATGATCATTGCCATAGGCGTGTTACTTCCTGTTGCCACCAGGTGGTGTAATGACTATGGTAAGTAATTGGTAT
Source organism: Pempheris klunzingeri (assembly GCF_042242105.1). NCBI lineage: Eukaryota > Metazoa > Chordata > Actinopteri > Acropomatiformes > Pempheridae > Pempheris > Pempheris klunzingeri. Next base: position 24,650,582 of record NC_092013.1, read on the forward strand.
GTGGATGTCTTCAGGCCGGGACTCTTATTAAGCGTGACATGTTTGAAAGAGATTGGATAATGTACACTGAAGTTATAGCAATTTCCTGTTTCATGGCGAACAGCGTTGCCATGGTGACAGCGTCTGATGAAACTTCAGCTTCATAACTTTGCATCATCCACGTCTTGTGTCTGTGGTTAAACTGCTGAGAGAGAGACGTCCGAGAAAAAAAACATGCACTTGCTCCCGCCACTGGGTGGCGCTATGACTATGGTTCAAAATTGGCATGTACATGTCCTCAGAGCCGGACAGTCATCAAATGCTATAAATTTGGTGAAGATAGGACCTTGTACAGTGGAGTTACAGCACTTTTAATGGTCATGGCAAAGGGAAATTTATTATCGAAATTTGCCGCGTCGTCACGGCAACAGCTTTTCACAGAGACACACAGTTTTCACTACAGACCAACAACAATGTCTTGAGGCTTCCCTGACAAAATTTGAAGTGGATCTGATCAACTGGCTGGTCTTGAGCCATCGTAATGTAAAACATAGCATTTCCTGTTGCCACCAGGTGGCGCTATGACTGTGAATGAATATTGACATGTAGACGTCTTCAGGGCGGGACTCTCATCAGACATGTCAAGTTTGGTGCTAATTGGATCATGTACAGTCAAATTATTAATTTCCTGTTTCATGGCGAGTCATGGCGAAACACTGAACTTTGACAGCTCGCCACGTCCAAGCCGTTCAAATTCTGTAGACACCTTTAATAACTTTTCATCGTTGATGCCTTCTCTACCAGCTGACCAAGTTTGAAGTCGATCGCTTGAACCCCTTCAGACTAGTTCATTCATTTACGTCATTTTTTGCGTGAAAAATCCAATATGGCCGACTTCCTGTTGGGTTCAGGTCATCGCTCCAGGAGACTTTTTTGTTCATCTTGAGGAGATACATGAACCCACCAAATTTCGTAAATGTACATAAAACGCAGTTCCGGGGCTATGAAATATGTAATTTTTCACCACGACTGAGTTTTCGTGCATGTTCAGGCCCCAAAAAATGCAATTCATTGGAGAAAAGGAGGAGGAGGAGAAGAAGAAGGAGAATAATTCCTTGCATTTCAACTATGTTTTCAGCCCCTTGGTGCTCGACCCCCATGGGGTCCTCACACCTCTTGGTGCTTGTGCCCCTGATATTTTCTTACCCCCCTGACATTTTCTTGCATCCTCGCATTTCAATAGGGTCCTCGCACCGCTTGGTGCTCGGGCCCTAATAAACATAATATATACAGAAAAACCTTATATACACAAAGAAACATTATATACACAGAATACAATAATTACAAAGAAACAACGACAGGGTGGGAAGGGATGGAAACATTATATGGATTATTGCACAGTTGTTCATGATTGAGTAATAATAAAGTGCATTTGGTAGTGGTTGTGCTTGTGATTGGTGCAGCAGGCTATAATGCAGCATTATACAGTCTGACTGCAGTCGGAATGAAGGACCTACTGAAACATTAAAAACATAAAACATATGCAGTTTACGATTATATAAAACAGAGAAACCAAAGAAGTGTAATATGTCTGCCTTATGTGACAGGCAGGCTAAAATAAGTACTAAAACTTTGATGCACTCTCATAAAGTGCGATTTCAGCTCACACAGTTGATGCATCAGGAAGTAAACACTCAGTGTATATAAATGTATCATCGGGCATGAATGCTCATCTCCAAGCCTATTTTCAGATTTGTGTTACGGATCAGGATGTCATGAGTCACCCATTCATCTAGTAATTCACTCACCCATTTATCCCTCTATTCATCCACCCACCCATCCATCCACACACTCATCCACCCATCAAACCATTTCTTCACCCCACCCATTCATCCGTCAATCTCTCCTTTATGATGGGCAGTCGTTCAAAGGGACGAGAGCTGTCGTCTGCCAATGTGCTCTGATGATTCACGTCCTGGAGACGCCATAGCTGTGAGATTATGGGTGTGTGTGTTTGTACGAGTATGTCTGAAGTGACGGAGGAGGGGTGGTGTTTGCTTGTGTGCGCTTGTGTGGCTGTGGGTGTGTGTTCGTGTGTGCAAGCTGGGGGGGACAGAGGAGGAACTAGGGAGTGAAGGGATATTGTCTTGGGGTGTCTTGATTGATAGGATTAGAGGCTGCAGAATTACACATAGATGTGGAGGTGGAGGAGATGGGTGAGGGAGAGAAACGGGCTTAATGGAAAATGTGGAGCACAACAGGGAATGACCATAAAGCTGTGGGGGAGGGGGGCAAAGACGATAGAAGGCCGGGCAGAGAAAGCAAGGTGAGTATAGGAGGAATGGAGCAACAGAGGAGTATACTGTTCCTGAATGTCCTTCAAGAGTTCGCTCTGCCCTCTATTACAGCTCTGGACCTCTGAGAGGGGTTGGGGAGTATTGTTTACATAAGTTGCTGCTTCAAAGAGCATTACAATTTAATAAAGTGATAATCTTCAAGGGCAAATGGACTGTGTTGCAGACTAGCATGCACTCGTGTCCCTGCCGTTCACAATGAAGCAGCTCCAGAACTCCAGAGCTCTGTGGAAGCCACTCGTCTCACCGACTGGAATTGAACAGTTTGTTTTCAAAGTTTTAAGCTGTCAAAATGAGAATTATCTAAAGACGGTCATCAGAGTAGCTCTCTTAGAACTTTTCATTATCACCACAGGCGGCAGCCTTTTCTGTTGTTTTAATGCGTTGAAATCAAAAGTGGAATCCAAATTGTCATCTTGACGGCAGCTGGACTCACTAATGACAAGATGTTTCCCTCGTCCTTCTGATATCCTCTGGTTCCAAAAAAGAGACAGAATGTGTTAGGATTTACTGATTTTACATTTTTCAAACTGTTGCTTCCATTGTTAGATGGAAACATATTGGAGTGCTTTCGGTTACTCCTGCTTCTCATGTGACATGTAGCCTTTAAGTATCTTTAAAAAAAAATATATGGTGGCATAATTTATTTCAGAAAACAAAATTAATGACACATGTGTTGACAAAAGTGTCAGCCAGATAATATCACATTTGTATTTTTGGTTTTTATGTGTGAATTAACTTTATGTGTATTCCCTCAAACTGCCTCGACGAAGACAAATAAAGCGCTTTGAATTGAACTGAATGTAACTGATAACAGCAGGTGTTCCTTTATTGAAAGGTGAGCACCTTCACAGCTTTTCAGAAAGAATTCATTTACTGTAGGTTGTTGAAAAATGAGTTTTAAAACTGAAGTGTTTTGTAAATGACGGTTTTTATTGGCTCTATTTGCAAAATCCTCCATTTCTGTCCTCTACAAAATGCACTTAAGCCGCGTTTCCACCAGCACGACTTGGCCCTACTCGACTCGGCACGGCACGGTACGGTACGGTTGTGTTTCCATTACACCAGGTACCACCTCAAACGTGGGCGGGGTCGTCATAGCAAGGCGGGCCGAAACTCCGGTAGCGTAATTTGTATACGGCACAAACAAACACAACTAAGGACGTGGAGTGTTTCTTTTGCGTTCACAGAAATAATAAAAACGCTCCGTCTCTGTTTCCGGGGTTTTAAAAACGGCGGGTTTGATAGTCGCTCTCATGACTCATCAAGTGACGCCGCTCCCTGGCCAATCAGTGGTCTGCAGTCTGGTGACGTCACATTGTCAACTCAATGTGACTCAGCTCGCTTGGAACCCCGGCCGAGGAGGTACTAAAATAGTACCTGGTACTAGGGCCGGTGGAAACGCTACCTAAAGCGTGTCGAGTCGAGTAGGGCCAAGTCGAGCCGGTGGAAACGCAGCATTATTGACTTAATGACTTAAAGTATGAGAGGTATGGAATATAAGATATGGCCTCTACAGCGGCTGAAGGGCCCACAGAGGACTGATGTGGGTAGCATGTGTAGCGGATATTGTCTTAACTACTTTCAAATTTTCATCAAACATGAGGATGCAGTTCAAGATCAAGAGCCTTTATTGTCATTGCGTGTCTACAGTGAAATGAGCAGTGCTACTTCAATTGGTGCAAAAATAGTAACAACAAGAATGAAAGGAATATAACAATATACACAGTATATGTACAAATTCTACATGTCACTAGACAACATTGCACATTAATATTGCACAGGATGAGACAGAAATGATTGCACATGGGAAAACATTATTATTTCCTTTTTGCAGTTTAGTGTGGTGACAGCTCTTGGGAAGAAACTGTCCCTGAATCTGTTTATCCTTGTTCTGAGGGACCTGTAGCGCCTGCCAGAGGGCAAGTAAACTCTGGTTTACCCTCTATTTCTGTTTGTGGAATGAGTTATTGCTTTCAGGATTGAACATTTAGTGGATTTATCCCATTAGTTATTTTTCTACGACCAATTACATCATGTTTTAAGTGAATATACAACTTCAAGTACCAGAAATAGCTGAATAGCAGTCATTAAAACCGCAAAAATACCAGAAATAACTTCAGAGGAAAAAACATAACTTCCAGAAGTGAGTGATGCTTTTACATGACAGAAAAATTAAAGAGCGAGCAGAAACGGCCTCGCTTGAGCAGCCGAAGGCGCTCTGCCATCACCTGCTCTGTGTTTAAGTCCTGAGACATCAGGTGGATTTGCTGTAGAGCCACGGCTCCTCTTGAAGTTCACCTCAAACCAGGTGTTAAGCCTCCGCAGAGCTTGGCCTGTAATCAGCCAAGCTCGCCTGGAATGATATGAATTCTGTTTGAACATTCAGGATGAGGCTCAAACTCTGAGCCACATGGTCACATAGAGTAAATATACCATTTTGTTTTTGAGCTTTCTGTTCTTTGAATAAGAACTGGGTGAGGATGTCAGTTTTAAATATGTTTTTACTCTATTGTCTTTCTTTGTTGCATGGCCAAATATAATTTTTTAGGGAAGTACAGGCATTGATAGAGTACTGCCAATGAACAGCAGATCTAATATTATTTTTTTTATTCATAGCCCCCCCGTACAATGTTCTTATTTCAGACCTACCGTTCTGCTCTGTTGTGTTTAGTGTATTTGTTTACAGAGAGAGAGAGAGAGAGAGAGGATAGTAAACTCTCCTTTTGAAGTACGGTAATTCATCCATAGCATCCTCCCTCTGTTTCATTGTAATTCTGAGAGGCTAGCAGATTCATGAGCATAGCCAATACATCCATTGTTTGTTCTGTGCAATCTCAACGTACAGGAGTTCACTTTATGAGAGAGAGGGAGAGACAGAGGGACAGGGAGAGAGAGGTCAGTGAGAAAGTCATTTGGGTCGGGAGAGCAGTAAATACAGAGCAGGAAAGCTGTGCTGTGCTGTCTTTGAAACAGCATGCAGCCTGCAGTCTATCAAGATACAAGACGAGGTGTGTGTGTGTGTGTGTGTGTGTGTGTGTGTGTGTGTGTGTGTGTGTGTGTGTGTGTGTGTGTGTGTGTGTGTGTGTGTGTGTGTGTGTGTGTGTGTGTGTGTGTGTGTGTGTGTGTGTGTGTGTGTGTGTGTGTGTGTGTGACACACATGTGCATCTGCACTTTGCAGTACATTATCATTCCCCCATCCATGTCTTTATCTGACTTGATTGAACGATTGAATCTAGACGTTCTTTCAGCTGCTTCCACACACAATACAAACTCCTTTTTTTTTTTTTTTCCTTTTCGCTCACTTACACTCCCACTTTTTCCATTTGTTTTAATGTTATCAGTTTCTTCTGTTTGCGTGTGCGTTCGTATAGATAACACAAGTACAATGTGGCCTTGAAATAACCTTCTGATAACCTTGTAAGTCTGCAAAGAATTTTGCATTTTCATTGACCGATTACCATCGAAGAGGGTGAGAGTGCATGACGGCTGAAGCTGTTGAACCAAAGACCAAAGTCTAGTCTTGTTTGTAGAAATATGAACTAAATTACCTACCTGGAAGATGCTTTGTGTATCAAATACAAGGGTTAATCCTTTCCTCCCAATGGTTTCTCTGCTTCTGCACTCTAGGACTCCTTTTGTGGAGTGATTTTGTCTTTTTTTAATGGCAGACCTTTTTTGTTTACTGAAAGACAAATAAGACGTGATATTGCAATCAACATGGATTTGTCCCTCCTCTCACCCTCATTGTTTCACCCACTGTTAACACATGGTTTTGTTTCCATATTATGGTGTTTCAGTCACCAGCAAAGAACTAAGCCAGATGCGCTAACAGTCAAGAACCCCACTGTTCTACAATTTAGAGGGGTTTCAAGTTTGATATCTTGTGGCATTTACCTAAATCCCTTTACAAGCGGTGCATTAAGGAACATACACCGCAGAGGTGAAAAAATAAAATCTAGTGATGAATATTATCTCAGTGAGGAAGCTGAACATAACAACAATGCCCATTGTCTTTGTCTATTTGACTGTGATACATTTAGCAGACGGGGAACATCTTTAGCCTGGCAAAAAAATCCAAGCTATGGTACCTTTAAAACCCTGCCAGCAAGTTAGGGGTCACATTGCTCAGGCCATTAGGGTTTCAGTTGGGCCTGCTATTATCATAGAGATAAAGAATGGAGCCTCGGAGCGAAGACATCTGCAATGACCGTGGAGGGACTAAAAGGTGGAGGGAAAGGGGCGGGGCAGGAGGGGGGAGGGGGGGGGAGGAGATCCAAGATACTGACAGGCTGGCTGAAATGAATTTTCTGCTTCCTGGGTAAAAATGTACAGACTAGCTGATCAAGTTGCAGAGAATGTGAAATACCGATGGAGTGAACGACTTGCCTCCTAGCTGTATTACTGACTGTTCAACTGCTGAGTTTGTGAATGACTCAGTTATACTAAACATGTAACTGCCTGACAGACTGATTGATTGAACAAGTTGCTTACAAGCTGACAGGCTGACCGACTTACTGTGTAAATGATAAGGCTCCCTAGCTGAGTGAATAAAGAAATAAATGCTGTTGTCGATCACTGATCTGTAGTCTGTTGGTATTTGGGTGTCATTGCAGAATAACTGAGTACCTTCTGAGGATATCATTATGGGCAGAATTTGCCTGAGAAACATCATGTTTTTTTTAAGTTCCTAAGTGTCAAAGTAATCAAATGAAAGCTGATTGTACATCCATGGGTTCACTGCAAACAGGAATGGCTAATAGCTCATTTGGCATACTTGAAATGGTGCCAATTTATCAAAATGGAAACAATATAGGCTAAAAAAAAAACTGGGCAAAAACATGTATAGTGCTCCTCATATGCAAACTGGTTGCACATTAGTTGGTCCAAAATTCTGCAAATAGCTAAATGTGGCATGTATGGCTAATGCATGCCGTGACTCTGCTAAAAGCCTGTAAATAGAGGAGAGGAAAAATAACGGTTCCTTTATAACTGACTTATCAGTTGACCTTGCTGACTGGTTGGTTTGCTGCCTGCTTGTGGTTGTGTATTTATAACTCATAGGAAAGACATCGATATGAGAATTGATGACCTGCATCACCGGGGGATAGGAGGAGATGGCTATCACTGTAAACTCAACACACAAAAGCGCACACACAGAGACACAAATTCATAAACCGACACAAAAACACACACAACACACAGATGCATGTAAGCAGAGAAATACATAATGTGAAGGGACGTACAATAAACAATAAATAAAGGATTCACTGAAGAAAACCAACAAGACACATACGTGCACTATAGCTTTTGCTTGTTGCAGTATCTAGGTCACTGCAGGATGTGTGGACTGGAACTATATTATCAGAACTTTACCTGCACATGGCTGACCCAGATCAGTCCTGTTTATCTTAGAGGAGACAAGAGATGTGTTTGCATTATGGATCTAAATGGAGTTTGCCAGGGCCGGCAGGGAGCTAAATCAAACTCTGAACACCTTAAGGCCCCTGGAATACAGCTTAGTTCTGCTGCCTGTCTGGGTCTGTAACCCCTGAATATATTTGCAATCCCATTTTGTTTGTACCTGAAAAAGAGAGCTGAGTCTCACATATCATATGTTCAACTGTCATGGCTTCTTATGTCTGTAATCATTACATCACAATATATATATATTTTTAACTTTTGAGCTGTTTTGAGCCATCTGTTTGCCAAAGACTTGATTGATAGTTCAAGTGAACTATGCATTAATCATCACAGCTTTTAATAAGGGAAAACTAATGTACCAATACAAAGAATCTGAGGTGAAAAAGCAGTTTCACTTTTGAGCAAGTAAAGTGAAAGTTAAAGTGAGAGTTATATCTACTATGAAATCTTAAATTTCACAATTGTAACATGGCTTAAACTGAATATGGCATTTTAGAATCTTGATACTTTTATTAGGGCTTTCACACTGGCAGGGCTCCGTGCCAGTTCCAGTTCCCGAATCCAAATTTTGAACCAGCCAGCGCGTTCAAACCAAAAAAAAATTGGTTCGGAACCTGAAAAGTTGGTTCTTAGCTGGAACCAAAAAATAGTTGGTTCTTCCTTGTGAACCGTGACATCACCAGTGGGCTTGTCAACGAAAGCTTGCAGATAATCCATGCGATCCACCATTTTGCCGGTGTTGTGTTTACTTCCGCCTGAGTAACGCGGAGTAACGTCCTCCCACTTTGGTTCCGCTTAAACTGGTGTGAACGCGGGCTGGTTTGCCAGAAAGCACCAAGGTTCTGAGACTCCAGAACGGAGCTAGAACCGTGTCTGTCTGAAAGCACTGTATGTGCTGTTTCGTCTTAAATGAGACACCTATCCCCATTTGTAAATACCCACTCTGACACCTAATGTTGTAAAATGATTTAAAAAAAACAGCCCACTCATCTCATAAGAATAACTATGTATATGAGGGGAGATTCTGTCTCTAGTGAAGATCAGACAATTTGTTTTAAAACAATGCAGCGTTTTAAAATGAACCCCTTAATGAATTTTTTGGAGCAGAACAAGTTTTACTTGACCATAATTTACTTACTTCACCTCTGTTTATATTTAAGTCTAAAAATAACCACTTACCCCTATCAGAGCTGTCAAACGGATGGAGAGTGGGGCACATTTGTGTGGAATTGGATGGCACCTGGGAGGTAAAGTTCACGGACTGAAGCACACCCTCGGATTAAAGGGCACAGATTAGCAAGTCTGCAGTGCTGTTTTAAGGGGTTAGAAGTTGAAGACGGTTGAAGGCATTTGTATGTGTGTGTGTGTGTTTGGTGGAGCATGTAGAAGGTCTTGTGTTGCCCAGCTGTCATTTTCTGTCACACTAGCAACTGTTCCCAGCTGTCTGTCACACACACACACACACACACACACACACACACACACACACATACATACACATTCAAACACACATGTGACCAGCTGCCCCAGCTGTCATTGTATCTCAAGTCTTAGCTGGTGGTCCCAGTAGGACCAGCCCCCACCCCAACCCCACCACCCCACCCCACCCCACACACACACACATAGACCTTGAACTATGGTGCATGGATATGTGAATGACACATATTTGTGTAAGCACTTGCTAGACTATTGCATAAAACACAGATTGAGGAGTTAGCAAGATAGTCACACATAAAGAGAGAGGTGGATGTGAGAGAGAGTGACAGAAAACACAACCTCAGCAGTCTAATTGGAGTTAAATGTAATTACTCCTGCTACCCACACATTCTTTAACAATAATCATATTTCCTCCACCTCCCTCTGTCTCTCTCCCTCTCTCTCTCTGTTGTCTTTCTTTCCCACCATCTCTCTGCCTTTCTTTCTATGATTGTTAATTCTTTCATGTTTCATTTTTGCAGTGGTTGCAGTGTTATAATAAGCCTACTGAGATGCATAAAGCATCACAGCACTTTCCCCTTATAAGCTGTTGGTCTTCTCTCTCTCTCACTCTCTCTCTCACACACACACACTCTCACTCACTCACTCACTCGCTCTCTCAAAAGCCTATGAGCCTTATAAGCGGGGAGTGAATGAAAGCGCTGATGCGTCGACGTTGCAAAACACAAGTCTAATCAAAGTGGACGTGTGTTTGGCTGCGTTTGCAAAAGAACTGCAATTCCCATGATTCTGTCCTACTGGTTTTTTATTAATTATTTTTTTTTGCTTCACCTCAAATTAAATTCTCATTTCGAGGAACTTAAAGTACACTGAGCCCTGTGGGGGACAAAAAGGCTTTGTATACTCGTTACAGTGCCAGGAGGAACACACTGTTTGACAGTGAAGGAAACTAAAACCTACTCACTAATATGAACAATATTTTCAAACAGCAGGATGTTGTTCCGTTTCTTTCATCTTGGTGAAGTTCCCATTTTGGTTTGATTTATTTTCTAATCTCACAGTTGAAAAAACAAAGAAGAGGATAATTTGAATGTGTAGGTGACATGCTGACTAGCTGGCGGGTGATCTTTGCGGTAAAACAATCATGTTTTCAATGAAATGATTATTTGGTCGATAAGAATCTTGTTTTTGGAGATAATAAATGGCGTCCCAATCGCTGCAGGTTTCCTGTCTAACTTTAGAAAACAAACCTTCGTGGCGTGTTGTTGGAACACCAGGAGGTCCGGAAAAACCACCCCACCTACAGTATGTCAGGTCACAGCTTCCATGTTATGGAACATCTAGAGTTCAAAATGGCATCCACGGCTAAATGATGTTCCTTTTGTCGCTTCTCCCAGACAATTAATGAAGTTTTTACTCCCTATTTACTCCCCATTACAACAAAAGCAATGGTTTTGACCCAGTCATGTAATATGTTTCTCCGTTTTAACTCATTCATATGTAAATACTAGCTGGCCTTTCCACTAAAACCCATGAATGGCACATTCATTTCATGTCAGCCCCTGAATCGCCCCACCATCCCTTTCATGGGCTCAGATTTCCTCTCCATATGCATTTACATCTGTGCCTCAAATCACCCGGCACGAGTGGACATCTGTATGTCCCAAAATGGATGTTACACCCTGATGTGCTGTATTAGTTTCAAGATAGATCATATTTACATCTGTGCCCCCAAATGGCTGGCGCACCCAAGAGTCTGGCGTGAGGTGATGTTTGGTGTTTTTCTTGTCCTTCTGTCGTGTTTTTCCGCTCCACTGGCTTTCCCAAAACCATGTGTGTTCTATGAGGCTGGTTCACATCTGCTTCCAACTGTCTCACACACACATTCGAGCAACTCCTATATCAAAGCTGATGCCATTGAGGAGTGGCTGGAACTTTCCACCAGGAATTGTTATTTCTGTCAGCTGGATTTGTAGTTGTTCTTGTGATTCTCAGAATTGTATGTTTTCATAGTGGGATTTTATTCGCCACCAAAACATGCAGATTTGTTGCTTCCCCTTGGACTCCCACTGATGGAGGTCTGACTCCCACTGCTCTGCTTTTTTGTTAAGCTCTTATCTCTTCTGTGTATCTGAAGCAAAAGATTTTTTTATTTTCTTATTCTATTTATTTATTCATTTATTTATTTATTTGTGGAATTGGAAATTGATAGTGTTAATTTCAAAGCTCCTTGGATCAGTGAGTGGATCTTTTTATCAGCTTACAAAGTTGAAGAGAACTTAACATGTACTGTTTTCATCAGTATTTCTGTCTTTTCCTCTCCTTGTTCCCTTTTCTCTCCCAAGTTTCCTCGCCTCTCTTCTCTGAACATAATTCATAATTCACTGGGTCATTGGGAGTGTTTCAGGCTGAGCTGGTTCAGTATTGGCATGACGCGCAGACCCTCTCCTCACTGCCTTATGTTCACACATATGGCCTATCCACTTTCCTAAGTAGCAACTAACAGTGAACCAGCCACAGAGTGGATGGTGGCCTTTGCATTGTAATTGATTGCATTTTCGGGAGTGTACGGTATTATCTTATAGTGGGATCCTCTTGTTCCAACTGCAGCCAAGCTAAAAAACAAATGTAACCAGGCCTATGCATGGAAATGCACATTATTTTGAATATATTTAAACCAACAATATTTTACCAACAATAGGCTTCACCATTCTTTTAATTACTCTAGCCTAGTGTAGCATACTCCTTCGCTGTGCCTATTCCCATGAATAAAACCATTCTCACAACTGTAACAAGTTAAGTTAATACACACACACACACACACAAGAATATAAAGAAAAGATAAAGAACTTGCTGGTTGACAAAAAATGCACCACTACCAGTGCTCCAGTGGGGGAATGTCACACAGATGCCAGATTTGAAAAGGCTGAGAGATACAGAGAGACATACTTGGCAGTGATAGGCTTAATCAGTATTGTGTGAACTCGCAGTGGCTTGAATGTAGCAGACATTCATTTATGTGCAAAACTACTGCACTCCAGCTGGAGCCTGTTCTAGAGGTAGCATGGGTTTGCAGAGATTGCTCAGTTGCTGCACTCACAGATGTACGGGTTTTCTCCCAATGTTGCTATTTTGAGTATAAGTAGCCAATAATGAGGTCTAAAGTAACACTCATTCTCTTTCTCTGTCTTCCCCACACACGCTATGATCGAACAATGCCAACTCCTTGCATCCTCACACCGGAAGCATAATCTTCAATCTCTTATTTCCTCATTGCAGATCACTCACGATGAGAGAGTCAGCTAAATACCTAAAATATGCCTAATCTCCATGCTAAATATCTAAATCTTATTGTAAAGGTAAACCAGCTTTGTAATCCGACTGTAAAGGTAAACCAGCTTTCTAATCCGGCTGCAATGCAAATACAATCTGCAGTGTGTCATTATGAGGGAGATCTATCCACTGTTCCTGATGTAAAAGGCGCTGCGATTCTCCCATGATTAAGTGACGTTAGAGCTAGTGTTTGGTGAGTCTGCATTATGAGCATGCAGATCTGTAGGAGAGGGAGTACTTTTTTTTTATTATGGTCTGAATGTATGTGTAATGGTTGTGATATTTGCATCCTGCATTGTGTCAGCGTCACCTGTCAGTCTGGGAGCTTCCCCAGGAATGTCATCATTTTAGAAACGCTTTCTCCCCCTCTCCCCTCCTCCCGTCCCCTTCTGTAAGGCCATTCTCATCCTGTCTGTGCCAATAATAGAGGCATCAGCTGTGACTTTGGGGGATTGAAAGGTGACAGGAGGAGAGTGGAAAGGAGAAAGCAAAAGAAGGTGGGGCGAAAGTGAGATTAAAGGAGGGAATAACATAAAAGTGGACTTTAAAGTGCCACTGAAGTGCCAATGTTTCATTCTTGACAGGATCTGTCTGATTAGCTACCATGAGGGAATTTCCCTACTTTAAATGGCTGCTGAGTGGTGTTTCTGTGTCTTCATTGGTTGCTGAAGGGAATTCCAGTGAAGGAGTTTCCCCACAGTTTTAGACAAACTATCACGCTTGTGTATTTGTGTGAGGAAAAAGCAATAAAGCCAGCAGTTGTAGTGCTTCATCATTTTAAGACTTAGATTATTTTCTTTTGTCGTGTCATGTGCACAAATATGCATGAGACATAAATATACATAGATACTTTTTTTTTATAGAAAAGCTTTTCTAGCTTTTGGTAGCTTACATAAAGACATAGACAACTGTTCCAATGTTTTATCATCTGCATATGTTTAGGTCTGCAATTAACTCTTTTTGTTACTGATTAAACTTATTTTGTTGATTAGTTGATTTTTGTTTGCTCTATAAAATGTCTATTGTACATCACAGTTTCAAGGTGATTGTCTTGTGCCTCACAGACATACATGCATACATACATGCAGATTTAAAAAAGACTGAAACAATACATTGATTTTCAAGAAAGGTGCCAATTATTATTTGATTTTGCTCTAATTAACAGTATTTTGATGGGTTTTGTCAAGTTTATACATTAGATAAACATATGTCGTAAACTAATATATTTACGTTTAGGATGACCGTGTTCTTGGTGTATGGTAGCTGCTCAGGGTGTTCAGGTACACTGCACAGCCCTCACTGTGCTTTGTTAAGATTTAAGCAGCTATCCAGGGTGTTGGACTTCTTACTGCTTACCTTCTGTTGAGCAAATGCAAAATCCTTACAGCATGTGTGTTTGATAACTGAATTCTCTCCCACCTTTGGTACAGTTTTTTTTTTCCTCCCATGGGAAGGAATCAAAGCCTTTCTAGAAATGTTACCGTTGGTGCTTCCAAAGTTCCCTCCTCCTGTCACTGTCCTGCACTCCATACCCTCTTTTTCATCATAGCCTTAAAATTTCTCTCAAATCTCATGATGACACCCGGGATGTCTTCTTATACTCATTAACACATTGTAGGGAAGGGTGACATGTGTATGGAAGTTTTTGTAGAGAGGCATCCTGTAGGTGAGAGATCACAGCCTCTGTAGTTAATTTGGACTTCTCTTTGGTCTTCTGTATCTCAACAGATTAGTCAGAAAATATGGAAAATGTTCTCACAGATGATGCTCTTAAATCATTTGGCCAACAGACCAAACCCCCCAAATATTCAATTAAGACAGAGAAAAAGCTCAAATCATTACATTTGAAAGGATCAAAGCAGACATGTTAAACAGTTTGTTTGATAATGACTTGAAATGATTGTTGAAATTATTAATGGACTAATTGTTTAAGCACTATAGCAGATATTCCTCATTAGCCACAGGCTGAATGATTATCACTTTATGTCATTCTGAAAGAGAGGAGCACACCAGACATCTATTTGCAAAGGTACCACAGATTATTTCTCTAATATGAAAAGGCTATAGTATCACTCTTTCCGGATGTCAAGATATTTTGTAAGCTGTTAATGTCAGAGTGTAACGAGCGCACTTAAGCTATCTTTGGATATGAGGCATTCTTAGGATGAGAGGCGCGACATCCACCCTGTGATCAACACAAAATAGGAAATGCATTTGCACTTTGCTAACTATAGATCTTCACAGAACAGTTGTCACATTGTGTTCTGTAACTGATAACAAATGGCCATATCTCCAATCTCCCATTCCCTCTCTCATTCTAGCGTCTCATCCCCAAATCCCCCAGCCCCTCTCTCTTTTACTGTCCCACATCCATTATCTCTCCTCTGCCCTCTCCCCCATTTCCCCGTCCAAGTCCATTCAATACCCCACAGAGGAAGAGAAGCTAAAAGCATGCAAGTGTCTGGCTAACTGTTTATTTATAAAGATGTCCTTGCAACCTGATAGAGGAGATGGGGTGCAGGGTAGTTGGTGTCCTGTCTGGATGTTTATTTTTATCGCTGGACAGCGGCTGGTGGCAGCAAAATGTTTAAGCCATCAGTGAGTCTAGCTGAGGAAAAAAAACAGCATATACTGTATTTCTTATTGTGTGTAATCACTATTGTACGCCAGCAGATCAGTGGTTTGATCCCCTGCTCCTCCAAGTAGTCCAATAAGAGTAATGTGTTGCAGACATTTTCTCTGCTTTGATATTCCAATGATTACCTGTTCGATTTATTTTGATACCCCTCATGTTGGCAAACTGTTTGGATAATGAAACCAACGGTCTGAGATCATCTCCATTAAAAGTGGATTTGATGTGTCATCTCACCAGCAAATACCCCGCTCTCTTTATAGCCTGCTGCCACTACAACTTTGGGTTCCTTTGCATAACATTGCCTCATTTCCTTTAGTGGCACAGCTGCTGTGGTTTTAGAGAGAATAAATTAACCTCCAGGATCTTCCCCCCCCCCGTGTTTATTCTTTTCAAGAGAATCATTAGCTTTCATAAAAAGACAGAAAAACAAGTATTTAGTGTAGCGTTGACTTTTGAAATTATAAATTCAAAAATGTTGCAAACGTGTTTATGCTTAACTTCCCTGTGTTCCCATGTGTTCAGCTGTTTTTGAGATCTCTATTGACACCTACTCATTTGGCTTACAAGTAAACCCATTTAATTATCCCTGGTTTTGTGAAGCAAATACAACATGCCGCCAAAAAAGGTTCATTGTTGAACATGATGCTCAGCTAACCTAGATTTCTTTATAAGTTACTCCTGTTTCAGTTTGAGTAAGGCCAAATACAGTGTGACTCACACTATTGGACCAACATCAATAATCCTTCATCACCATTTGGGTCAATTCAGCTCTTGGGGGAAAAAAACATAAAAAAAAGTCTCATTGGCAAAAAGAAAAAATCCTATTATTCCAAATAAATTCTTTTCTTTGGGTAATAGTTTAGTGCATCTCACCCCAAATATATACACAGCTAAGATTTGAGCAGCTTTTAATTTCCCTAACCATCCTCCCATCCACACAGCCTAACTATGAACATGTGGGAAACTCTTCCAGACAATCATTCCTGAAGCACTATAAATCTCAGCACTCACTGGTTAAGTAATTGCAGGGCAGTGAGTGACTCTGAAAGAAGCCGGCCAACAGGAAGAAAGTCACACAGACATCGTTTAGTGCCTGTTCAGAACGAACGTGGCACCAAGGCGCTCGGTGAAGTAGTTTCAGCAAACACACACAAGTGTCCCCCCCTCCAACTGGCTAAATGACAATTGTTTAGCTGTGGTCAGCTCTGTTAGTGAACTGCACCAGAGCTGGACACACACACACACACACAACTAAGCTGTTTGCTGAAACACTCCATGTTCAGCATGTGTGACAGCATCTCTTAGTGGTAGTTCTGTTTTTGGCCGATCAGGAGACGGCTGGTGATGGTTGTGTTTGTCTGACATCATATATCTTTAATTGTCTCCTCTCTATGTTTTCTTGCATTCATTATAAGCTAATATGTTTTATTTGTCGCAAAAGGTGGATTGGGCATGTAGGTGTCAGCCTAATGACAGCATTCTGACCCACTGTGACTGTAAGATTTCTCTCTCAGCCTCTTTTTACCACTTTGTCTGTGTTGACAGTGCTTCTTTATCCAGCAGCACGGGCTGCTCTGCAGGCTTTCGCATAGCGACACTCCCCCGCCATCTTCAGCCCTGTTGTCACGCAATGAATAGACGGGCAAGAAAAAAATGGCCTTGAAGGTTTTTGGAGGTATTGGAGAGAAGGTGTGGCCTGCCTTAACCCTCTGTGTGTTAGGAAGGAGAGGAAAGGAAGACATGAGGGAGGACAGGAAGAAACAGGGGAAAAAGCTGTGAAAGGTAGACAAAGGCAGACAAAAAGGAGGAGGACAAGCATTGAAAGAATAAACAAATGCATTAAAAAGAGACAAACCAATGACAGAGTGAACAACAATGAAAACGCAATAAGGGGAAAGGGGAAATAGGAGGGATATTCCCCCTCCAATGCAGTTGAAAGTAGCCAACATGAAAGGGATGGGCTTTATCCTTGGCAGCCATCTTGGACTACTTTCCAGAGGGCTAGGTAAAACTGAAACACTCCAAATAGTGTGCGTCATAAATGAAAAATATATTTCAAAGAATAAAATTGTCGACATTCAGCTAAGAAGGTAAAATGTTCTAAACTTGTAGAGTGAGGAAAGAAGAACTTAACGCTATTACACTCTGCTGCTTCTTGAAGTTAACTCCTTAGATAGAAGCTTTAACAGCAGGGAAACTACACGCTCATGATTAAAAACAAAGTTTTGTCCATAGGTGATGCATGGCAGGGACGAGGTAGCAATAACAAAGAGTCTTTTTGGTCGGTCAAAAGCTACCTTGGAGGCCTTTTGTCATTGTTGCCAGGGAATTCCTATGGTGATTTCACTTTTTCCAGGGGGCATCTGCTACGGGACAAAATGGAGTCACAGTGAGGGAGAAATAATTTGTTTTGTGACACATATACACACACGTACTTGCGCAGGAGGGGATCCTCTCCTCCATGAAAGAGCTGTATGAATAACAAACCCCTGAGTTCAGCCCTTCTGACAATGATCACACACACTAGCTCACACACCAGCACATGCTCCCCCCCCCCCCCCCCCCCCCCACACACACACACACACACACACACACACACACACACACACACACACACACAAACACACACCTACAGACACACACTCAGTTTGACCGTTCACAATAGAGGAGGCATGCATTCATTAGCGCTCCCAAGAAAACTCTGACTGGTTCGGCTTTGTTGGCTAATCCAAGGTCCCACCGTATATCACCTTCACTCTGCCCCTCCATCTATCCATCTTATTCTCTTTCTCCATCACATCTCTTTCACTTCATGTGTCTCTCGCTCTTTTCCCTCTGGCACTTTCATTCTCGAGTCGTTAGTCACTAAGCAATTTAAAAAACAAAAAAAGATGTGTGATTCTTTGAAAGGAGAGAGAGGGTGAAAGAGAGCCCGAATTATAGTAAGAACTGATCAGATTACTCCACAGCATTGATAATATTATCCCCGTCCCACCCCCCTTTCATGATGGATTTCTA
This sequence comes from Pempheris klunzingeri, assembly GCF_042242105.1. Classification (NCBI taxonomy): domain Eukaryota; kingdom Metazoa; phylum Chordata; class Actinopteri; order Acropomatiformes; family Pempheridae; genus Pempheris; species Pempheris klunzingeri. The sequence continues at coordinate 24,668,762 of NC_092013.1, forward strand.
TCGACAATGAGATTTGTGTGGCACGAATCAGTATAAGGGGCTGAACTTATCAAGGGGATTGACTCTTGATTCAGTGTGAGGTGCTTTAAGTTGTGGCGTTTAGGTGGTGACGAGACTAGCTATCAAATATTTAGAAGCTGGGTGTTTCCCCTACTCTGAAAGCAACTCCCCTAACCATGCCTTCTGTCTTTCTCTCTCTTGTCTGTCTCCTTACAGATCTCAAAGGTGCAAGGCACAATGGGATTCCTATACCTCTGAGGGGTGCACAAAAGACAGAGGTGAAAAGGAAGAAACTAAGAGAGGGGGGAAAAAAGAGGACAAAAGAGGAGGAGGAGGTAGAACAGAGGGAGGGAAGATTCTTGCCCAGCGCTAGGCAAGCAGCAGAGCTTTTTTGGCAAAGGAGTGGGCGGAGAGGGAGAGGGCGATTTGAAAGGAGGGATTTGCTCTATCTGTCGGGGGTGCATGCTCTCCCGAAATCCCCCCTCCCACTTGGACATCCTCCTTTTTATATTTTTTTCTGCATCAGTGACAGGCCAACAAAAAGCAAAGAATGCACAATAAACTAAGTTTAGGATGCCTCGGAGCAAGAAGGGGCCTCGATGTGAGACCCAGGACTAGAGCCTTGCTACTGGGCTTGCTGCTCGCTGTAGTGGGCTGGCTCCCTGCGCAGGTCCGTGCTGAGGTGGAGATCGAAGTGCTGGATGACATGGTGTTGATAGAAGCAGGTCAAGAAAGTGAGAGGGTAGCCAAAAGAAGTGAGCTGGAGGCCTCCATGCATTCCTTGCTCCTTCGGGACTTCCAGGAAGCGACGGAAGGTATTCAGGCGATGGAGCCTGTTGCCGTAGAGACCGGCGAGACTCAGCAGAACATGGCTGCACCCGCTGCCTTCCCAGACTCCTCAGCGGTAGTGGGCCGGATCTTCCAGATGAAAGTGCCAAACAGGATGGAGGATGTTGACCTGGGTAACATTTTCAAGGTGAGTCCCAGCATCACCAGTTTGTTCATGCTTTCTTTTTTTAATTCATCTGACTGTCCAAATATTCCACATAAACCCATGTGTTCTACTGAAATTTGCTTCCTGGTTGTTTGGGGTCCCACAGATCATTTTAATTTGGCTTAACTTATTAAGACAGAAGAAGTGGAGGCGTACTGAAAGATAAACATTCCCTTCAGCACAAACTGCGCGTGTTGTACAGTTGTTTCAGCCTCAATGAGTGTGTTGACTCCAGGTGAACTTCAAGAACAATCCTAAAGGAGTCATTTCCAACACAAATATATGTCACTGAAATTATGCCACCACATGCTATTGCTCAGAACTTGCCTGGAGGTAACACACATTTGAAGCCTTACAGAGCAATATGCCCTTTTTTAATTGTACTGCATTTTCCACAGTGGCCAATTTTCTGTAATATATGTAGTCTCATCTCTGAATTTGGGGCTTTAGTGGCATTGCCCTCCCTCTATTCTTACTCGTTCACTCTGTTTGTTTCTATTCCCTTCTCTTTCTGGCATTTCCTCAACTTAAACCTACCCATTCATCCCCGTTTTATCCCTTTTAATGTCAGTTTCCTTCCTCTCATGTCCAACAAATGTAACTCGTCCTTCTCCATCTTTTTCCCCTCTGTCTCTACCTAACTGTTCCAGACACACATTGTCCGCATATACTTGCTGTACTTTCACACATTCCGTTTTATATCTTTCAGGGCTGTCCTTCATCTTCCTTGCATTACCTCCATCTCTCACCTTCTATCCAACCTGCTGCTCATTCATGCCTTCCATAATTTCTTCTTCTCTTTTTAGTACACCGTTAGTTCTGTGTCCCTCAGTCCATATGATAAAAACCTATCGTCCCCCCCACCCCTCCCCTTGTCTTTCCTCCCTCATCCCCCCCATCACATTTCAGCCTTTCATGTCCTATCACTTTCTTCCTCTTCTATCCCCCGGCCTCATACCTCCTTTGCTTTTAAGTTGTGTCCCTCCCTTCATATCCTTTCCTCCCTTGCTCTTTCCTTCCACCCCTGTCAAATCACATCAGATCATATCAATCAAGCACCCCAGTGATGAGCAGCAAGAAAATATTTCCGTACTTTAAACTGCCCTACTAAAATCCAAGTCATTGACAGACAATGAAACTATATGGAAAGATGTTATTACACCACCACACGACAGACAGGCATACATTTTTGAAAAGGAATGAATAGAAAGGATTCAAATACTTAATATTTTGTCCTTTTTTTTGCATCAGCAGTTATTTGGAGTATTCCAAATGGTGGATTTAATTTTCAGCTGGAGCTGCTCTTTTCATTAGTTTCATTAAGTTTTCTTAATCTTAGTGTTTTCATACAATTTACAGATGACTAAACAACAACATAATAGGGTTAGTAGGCATTGATTATGATAACATTATATATATGCATGCTTCTCCATTCACCTTTAAGTCTCTTGACTCTGTGTATTGAAATACTCTGCACCTCATCACAAGTGGTACATTTCTTACTCCCCACTGCATCTTAAATGTAAAAGGTCAGATGGTCCTCTTTAACAAGCAGAAGGGAGCAGCGTTGTATGTAGTTTATTTATAAGGCACTACTGCAAGAAATGCCCAGTTATCTCCGCTGTCTGGATGCATTAAAACACATACTTACAGTCAGGCCACAGGGCAGTTTAACAATAGTCATACGTCATGTTTACACTGATATTGGAAACAGTGGTTTCAAGTACTATGCTGGATATACATGGAATGAACTACGAAAGCATATGAAATTGCATTCTCTCATTTCCTACAATCCAAAGACATGCAGGTTAGGTTAATTGGTGACTCTAAATTGCCTGTGAATGTGAATGGTTGTCTGTCTGTGTGTGTTGGCCCTGTGATTGACTGGCAACCATTCAGGGTGTACCCCACCCCTCGCCCAAAGTCAGCTGGGATTGGCTCCAGCCCCCTGTGACCCTGACGGATAAGCGGTATAGCCGTGATTTTGAGAGTCTATTCTTTTGATCTTGGCGCTCCTCTGTATTCTCTTTACCGAATTAGTCCTTTTTTCTTACTCCCCGTGTTCTCTCTTTACACCTCACGACCACTCCTTTTCTCCCTTGTCATAGCATCTCATCACTTCTCCTTTTTTCTTTTCCCTTGCCTTTTTTCTCAACTTTCTTTTACACTCCTCATCTCCTCCTCTTGTCACTCCTCTTTTCCTTCTGATCTTACCCTAATCTGTCGTCCTCTCACCCTCCTCTCCATCACCATTTTCACCTCTTCCTCTGTCTGCCACCCACATCCCCACCCCCCCACCCCGCATTTGTCCCACAGGCTAAAGCTGTTTCTTCAAACCTAATTATATATGTCACACTGTAAGCTGGGTGTCTCCTATTACAGGCAATAGGAGCTGACAGCATGGGCAAAGAAGCCAACAAAAGTGAGGAAGGAATAAGGAAAAGAGTGCAGGAGAGATAAAGGACAGGCTAGAGGTGGTTTTGAGAGAGATGTAGAAAAAGAAGCAGAGAGATGAAGGGCGATATGAACAGAGGACAAGATTTTAGAAAAAGCTTCTTTCCTGTAAATAAAAGGTCATAGATCAGATCTATACTATATGATCCATACATAGTCCTCTTGAACTGTTCTTGTGAAAGACTCAACACCTCCCTACATTGTTCTTGGACTGTCAGCCCACTACCTGCAACTTCACAGAGTTTGTCTTCCTTTGTTTGCTTCCCCTAAACCCTCCACTTCCACCACCAAATCTGTCCTCCATTACACATTTCAACACTTTCCCACTGCATCCATCTTCCTTCCCCTTTCTTTTTAGATGTGAGTCCCCCCCTCAGGTATTTCGAAGGTCAGCACTCAAGGTTGTGGAGCGAAAGGCCAAATCAATTTTTGTGCTTGGTGTTGCACTCATACTAATGGCCTTTTCTTATGAAAATCTGCCAGAGTTTGAGAGGTCTTTAGTCTGTGACAGCCTGCCTGCCCATTCACCTTTTGCTGAGCAGCCTTGCCCCCATCAGTGAATACACCACCAATTATTCATTCAAACAGCGTAGAGCTTAGGATTCTCAGCCAGGTGAAGCAGGATGTAAACCTCAGAAGAGAAGGAGGTTTTAAAGAGGTTGCAGGGTGATTTCACAGGACAGGAAATAGCATATAACCTTACAAACATATATTATTTGATTATACATATTAATGTTTAAGGTTAATTTGTTAGAAAGGTTAGTATTTGTTATGTGTGAATTACTGATGCACTGATCTGATACAATGTATAGGCACAGATCATATTAAACTGAACTGTGCTAAGCCTCTTGTATTCTCAGTATTAGCATAACACCCACATTTGAGTGGCCTGTGAACGGTCAAACTGTGTTTTAAAAAAAAAATCATTAAGGTGTTGCTTTTGTATACTGAAACAGTTTAGCCAAATAATTTCATATTCTCTTTGATCAAGAGTTTTCTTTTTCAATTTGTAGTATATTTTCCTCTCTGAGAAGATAAGTGGCCAATAACCTTGTTCGAGTGTTTTTTTTTTTTTTTTTTTAAATGATTGATTTCACATTTTTTAGCCTTGGAATAAATGAAAAGGTTTGGAAGCTGTGTTCCAACTACAAGATACCCTGGAAAGTACTTTGATTTTTTATAAAACAAGTTCTCTCCAGGGGCAGAGCGGCAACACTGCAGTGATAATTCACGGCAACGAGCACAGTTGAAAAGATAGGATCTTTGTGACAGCAACATCTGTATGCAGGTGCTTCTGGGATTGAAAGACCCTGCAGTGGTTGTATCGTCTACTGATATTAATGGCAGTGGCTGCAAGAACGTGGTTTCTGGCCAACAAATGAGCACTCTCCATAGCCTCATTACCACAATTACCAGCATAATTAGCTGACTGGCTGATGGGATGGCTGGCAGGCAACCTTACCCCCTTCACTTCTTCTTTTGCCCTTTCATTCCAGGAAACAACCGACGCTAGCTAAAATTTCCTTTATTCTTTAGCTCAGGGAAAAAGAAAATTTAGTCCAGCAACGTGAGGTTCAGTGTGTGTGTGTGTGTGTGTGTGTGTGTGTGTGTGTGTGTGTGTGTGTGTGTTAATTTGAGAGCAAATAATGTGGATATTTCTCTCTGTGTTTAAAAGCACACGTTGCTGTGTGTCTAAAAGCTATTCCTTTGTGAAATGTGATTTTTGATCATCTATTTGCTTGCATATTAAAAATAGAGATCCTCACAGCTAACTGTTTTGTAATTACAAGCCCCCCCCCCACCCCCACCCCAAACTCTGTGCCTTTGTCTTTCCCTGTGTAAAATCGCCCCAAAGCAAAACCCTGTTTATTTGGCAAAACACTGCTCTCCATCTGCTCCACACAGAGGAGGTGGCATCTATGTATGTGTGTGAGAGAGACGGTGAGAAAGAATCAGTCATTACAACAGAATAAACTTGTGTGACATGCATATGCATATGATTATTTGCGTGTGTGTGTGAGAGAGAGAGAAAGAGTGTTTGAGTGTAAGGCTGTCAGAACACATTGACTAGCTGCTCGAATTCGTCTCCTCCTGATGAATGGAGACAGTAGCTTGCTGTTGTAAAGGGCCATTCCCCTGGGAGGCATTTTGGTGGGAAAACTTTCTCTTCTCTTCCCCACTCCATCCTTTTACTCATTCATTATCGTCTCCTCCTCCTTCCTCTGTATTTTCCTGTCGTTCACTGTCTTCTTGGCATCTTGTTAGATTCACAGTGTTCTCTGTCCCTCCCCTGTTCTCTCTGCCTATGATTGAAGGAACCCCACCCCCCCAGTCCTTTTTATCAGTCATTCTTCCTTTCTCTTCCACATCAGCAAGCTTTCTGTCTCTCTTTTCAGCCACTGCAGATTAGCTTGCAACACAACATTTTCTTTTCTTGATTTCTGCTACACAAGCAACAATTATTTTTTCTTCTTTCTCTTTTCATTTTCTTTTTGATGGGCTTGAAAACCACAGTCTGATATTTTTCTATTTACTTATATAGTTCAAATCTGATGCTCAAGGCTCTGCATTTATATAAAAGTACTGTTGTCACTCTTTGTCATATGCTTCTCTGCTGTTCTGTTTTTTGTTTTTTTTTTTAAAAAAAGAGCATTTTTCAGTGAGGCTCACCCTATAAGCTGTCGTAGCTCCATAGCTATTAGCTGGCAGGGTAGCAGTGGAAAATGAGTATTAAGAGAGCAGGAGGAAGGAGGCAGCCCAAAGATAAAAACACACACACACCAGAACATATGAGTCACCCTAGCTGTAACCTAGAATGCCAAGATTGGTTTACTGGCACCAGAGTGGTGGTGGCCATGTTGCTATGCAATTAAACATGCAGCAGGCGAAGCTTTTTGATTCATATGTTCCAAATTATATGCTCCCATAAATTCATTCATAATTTGGTGTTTTAGCTTAGGGTTGTTTGTTTGACATACTTCTATTGGAAGACATTCTCCTCCTTTTAAGGGTAGAAGGTTATTTCGCTGTTAGTCACATTGATGCCTTCACGTGAGTGAGTGTTGGATATCAGGGGTAATTTCCATTTGACCTTTAGCACACATAATTACTGCAACTGTTTTACTTTCTAACCTCTAAAACATAAGCAGTAATGACAAAAAATAGCTTATTTTATGGTTTCAGTTTTCAAAAAGAAAACTGAAACCTGGTCTGTTGACCAAATTCTCCTGATGTTGTTAAGGTGTATTCTTCTGTTGCCTAGCAACCATAGGTTTTGGACGGGTCAGTATCCTCCAGCATGCTTGGTTGTCACTCAAAAGTGGAGTTACTGCATGGCAAGCTGCTTTCATTGGTTTTCCAGGCATAGTGAGCCAAGCCATATTTGGTGTGTAAAGGTTACAGTGGTAGATTATATTTAAATGCTGGGCATTGTGATTATAGATCAGCCTGTGAAGGCAGCTCTACAGAGAACAATTTGTTAATCATCAGTGGTGTAATAGCACACAGGCAATAATGCTGCCAGAATGGGCAAACTGAATGAATGACTGTAGGTTTAAATGCAGCATCAGACTATTTTTGAACAAACTCATTGTTCTCACAAGAGTATAAGCCTATAAATCTCAATTTAGAGTGAAACACGTTATTCCTCCCATCTCAAACTGCATTGGTTTTGTTTTCAAGTGACCAGCCTCCATCACCTTTTCAGGCAGTAGTACCCCGCATCTCCTCCACTTCATAAAAGCTTCTTCTATATCATGTCTCTTATTATCTATCCTAAGCAATGTGTTTAAGATTTAATGGTTTGTGTCTGCACTGTAGCTTGTTAGCCAGATAAAGATAGCTAATGTTTTATTCACATGGCATCAAAGAAGAAGGGGATAATTGCTGACCTAGGGACAAGTGAGGGCTTGGCAGAGTTGTTCGTCAGGAGGAGAAATGATTCTTTAAGGATGCATTTAGCCTGTCAGGTTACAATGACGACAGATAGACGTATTGTGAGGAGGACTAAATCGTAGTGGAGTTATTTTTATTCTCATTTCAGAAGAAATGATGGAACCTTAACTTTGGATGAAGTGTGCCCAATTGTCTAATTTTTTCTTTCATTGTAGCTGTGTCACAATGGATATAATAGTGTTCTGATTAAGCCTGCACCTCCTTGATCTATTGACAGGATTTTTCTACACTTTTCCTACGCTTCTTGCTTCTGCACAATTTCTTGTATATCTAACTTTATTCCATTGCACATACAGAATGTGTACAATTTCCTTGTGGTTTCCCCTTTCATGATGTTCTGTCAGTTTTGGACTTCAGGAAAATGGGAATTTTTCATCATTCTGCAAAACATTTAATGAAGGAAATGATCATCAGAATAATAATAATAATAATATAATTATTTCCAGCCCTATCCCAGAAAAAGTTCTGCGGAGAAAGAAATAAACCAAAAAGCAAAAATAAAATCACAGGGAAAAAAAACACATTGATGGCATTGATGTGCTGCAGCATCTGCCACCACAGAGGATACGCTGAGAACAGACACATGGCATTTAAGAAATTTGGACCAGTGTTTATTCTTAGAAAATTATATTTTATTTGTGTGGGCAAAGCAGGACCCTGTGGGTCTGTGTATACACGCTGTTAGTAAGGTTCAGAGAGCCCTCCAGAGTTAAAAAGTAAAAGTGTATAGTATAGTATAGTATAGTATAGTATAGTATAGTGTGTATGTGCTGATGATAGTAATTCATTAGTCAGAGCTGAAGCTGAGAGTCACATGCAGAGGCAGAGATAACACACACACACACGCACACACGCTCAGATTGATCATCCCAAGCAGGGGTTACTCGTCTCCTCACTTACCTTCCAGTTGCCCTTGTCGTAACGTAAACACACACACACACACACACACACACACACACACACACACACACACACAGTCATTGTCCTCTTCTTACACATGCGCATCCTCCTTGTCTTTTGCCTTTACACATTTACATGCCGTATTTCTCTTTTGTTCATGCGTCGTCAGCAAGAGCAGCTGATTTAGTGTCTCTGTCCACACACACACACACACGCTACATCTTTCTCTTCTCTTCTCTCTCTATCTCTATCTCTCTCTCTCTCTATCTCTCTCTCTCTCTCTCTCTATCTCAATCTCTCTCCCACACAGCTGGAGGCAAACAATGGCCTGCTCCCATTGGCTCCTGAGCAGTCTGTCAGAGAGCAGTCTGTCAGAGAGAGAGAGAGAGAGAGAGAGAGACAGAGAGAATGGGGGAGAGAGAGAGAATGGGGGAGAGTTTTATGACTTTTGCTGCAGGCTTTGGCAACAAGGTTTACTACTGCGTGCATGCGTGCGTGTGGCATAGAAAGAGATAAATTGCGTACTTTAACACGGGTTTTTAAAGCTAAGACCCCTCTCCATCATTACATTTTAATTACTGTATAATAGGGGTGTATCTGTGGTTCGTGTATATATGAATACATGCACGTGCACATGAATGCTCACTGTTCTCTGTGTGTCAGACATTTCCTTTTGCGTACTTCTGCATGAGTAAAGTTTTCTCTCAGTTTGTAGCAATCGCCAATACTTTAATGAGGTTTTAGTCCCAAAGCCCATAATGTCTTCCTTATGCAAGTGATTCCTGCGGATTACACCATCCTACAATAGAGCTATTAATAGAAAGGGCGTATTTTTCTGAATCAATATTTCATCTCTGGGAATTTGCGTTTCCATTCACTTTTATTAATAAACAGTGAATATCTCATAAGTTAAGTTCCACTGGTATGTTTTTATTTTGGACATAAACTGACATAAAAGTGTGTTTTGGATATGAATTATAGGTTTTCTGGTCAATAATAATTAAATTGTGCTTTTACAATGTAGGTGCATGTTATGTAGTAACTGCAGACATATTCTTATTGAAGACTAAGGTGAAAGGTTGATCCCAGTATGATTGTTAACGCAATCATTTTTATTGCATTCAACAGAGTAACAAGTTCCTGTTACTCTCTTAACCCTTTAAGGTCCGCACCAAGAAAAAAGTGATGTAAAAAAAATTTCTTTACATTTTTCTAACAATCAACTGTTTTTTCAAAATCAGACCCCACAGTTTTTTAGATATAGGCCTCTACCAAACGGTTGAGATGTCTGTTCATAGTAAAAGTATCGTATACCTTAACGCATACAAAAAACATTGAGAACAAGTCAAATAAAGTGCTAATTTTCTTCTAGAAATTAATAGAATTTGCTCATCTCCTTAATGGCAACAGCACAAATGTTTTTTGGTGGTTGTGCAACAGCACAAATGGTTTTTGACCTGTGGTGCAACTGCACTAATGATTTTGGTCAGGGGTGCAACAGCACTTCCTATTTTTTTCTCTTCTTTTGTTGTTGTCCATTGGATGCATTCTACTTCTGATGGTATGCTGTGAAGCATCCCTGCTTTGCATTCAAACACAGGAATACATTACATTTCTGGCATTTCCATCTTGATACTCCCTTTGGATAGAGGTTGCACCGCCCCGGCTTGTCAGAGTGAAGTGGCAAATGTCCACAGTTGTCATATCGCACATCTGGTTGTGGCTGTGAGGGTCTTGGGGTGCTGGATTTTTTGTGAGATGACGTGTGGTGGAGAGGACAATGATGGTCGGCCAACTTTGGATGCTGGCTTGTTGACTTGTGCCAAAGTGTGGGCGACTGCCAGACGGAACCTTTTGAGAGACAGCGGTGTTTCGTTCAGGAGGCCGCAGTCCCTCTTGTAGATGAGCCAGGCATTTGAAATGCACAGGTCAAGAATGTAGCCAAACGGGAAGGTACCATCGCCTTGATTTGACTGGGGTCTTATACATGTGTACCAGTATGTCAGAGAGATCAATGCCTCCCATATGCTCATTGTAGGCAGGGATGAGTGATGGGCATGGGATGGCGATCTTTGTGCTGGCCTCTTTGCTCCACCGTTTGACAGAGGAAAGAGGTGTGATCCCACAGGCATTGCTCAGCAGGTTCACACATTTGTTGTCAAACCATTTCACTGCAATCACCCCTTCAGCAGACCAGTAGTCAAAAGCTCCACGTCCTTCCTTCATCAGCTCTTTGTCCGTCTTCAAGGTTGCTCCACCCATGCGGTTTGGTCGGACAGTGCCAATGCACCTGACGCCCAGGTTTTCATGCAGGTTCTGGATCAAGTCGAAACTGGTGAAGTAGTTGTCACAGAAGACGACTGAGAGTTGTGGCAGTGTTATAGTTTTGCATAACGTTGTCACCAGTTTGGCCCCTAGAGGCAGTGCCTCCTCCTGCTCAGTTAGGGCAACATTGAAGAACGTGGATGCCCCCTGATAGAGCAGCAGGTCATGAATGATGCCAGATGAACTGGCCCTGCAGAACAATTTAAAGCCCCACTTGTCTGGCTTGTTGGCAATATACTGGCGGAGAGAGCCAGCCCTTGTGCCTTTATATGCCACCATGACCTCATCCACACTGTGCTGGTAAGTGGATGGGATCAGAAGACACTGCTCACGAAGCATCTCAAAAAGGGGGCGAATTTTGTAGAATCGGTCTGGACTGCCATTGCACTGCTGATTATCATTAAAGTGAATGAACCGGCGTAACAGCTTGAATCTCCCCCTTGGCATCATATCAGCTATCACACTGAACCGTGACTCATGGTGCCAGTAGTCATCCATGGCTGGGAAGCTGAAAACACCCATGAAGAGTAGCATTGACAGGAACTTTTCAATCTCTTCAGGGCTGGTCCTGATTGGATCCCCCAACTCCTGGGCAGAGTAGAGATTGGTGTGCTGAGAGCAGTGACATGCGGTAAGGTTTGTGGCTGGTGAGGCACTTACTCTTTCAGAGTCAGATTTACAAATATATGCACCCAATATATTTGCCAACTACCGATTATGTTTCATATCTCATATCAGCATTCTTTCCATACACATAGCAGGTACATATTGGGCCAAGGAAGAATGTAAAATGTATAGCGGTTCAGTATGCCTCCCAAAAAACACCAAGGTGGATGTGCTCTCTCTCTCTCGCTCACACACAGGATTCGCACACTGGTCTTACCTTTACTTGTAAATGAAGTCCATACGCCTCTCCTTCTTATTTATTACTTCACGTTTTGATTGAAAGTCCAATTTTGAGAAATTTTTGAGCTGAGATATTACATCCTCCATTTTTGCAGTCAGTCAGAGCAAAACATAAAATAACGGACTCCTATTGAACTTTACTTGACTATGTAGAAGAAGAGCAACCACCGAACAAGAATAAACGTGAGCTCACGTGCGCCCTCTTCATTGCGGCAGAGCTACTGCCTGCCTCACCTTATGTCTTTTCAGTGCGGCTTTATGTCAGATCCTAACACTAAATAAGTGATAGACACATGTGAAATACATTACCTATTATATGGAAAGTGAGGACATATAATAAAAATGTCTACAATGTATAAAAACATTTTAATAAAGCATTACATTGGTAGCATACACTGAGTAAGCAAAAGGCACACGCTCAACCCAGTTTGCAAGGGATTGCGCAATCTGACGTGAGGCACAGCTCAGTGCTGCCTCACCTCGCTGCCTACGCTGTAATTGAACAGGAAATACGCAAAATACAGCAATTTTGATTATAAAAATGATTGAAATTATTCGAATCATACAGAAATTGCATTTATAGCACAGATCAGTAGACAAATATTTATTTTATCATTAGTATACATCTCATGAGGGCAGGTGAGGATGATGACAGGTGAGGCACTGCCTCACCTGCCTCCCCTGACCGCACGTCCCTGGCTGAGAGATATGTTCAATCATCTCATCAGTGAAGAGCGTTTTAAAATACTGAAAGGGTGTCTTTACAGCATCGGGGGGGTTAAAACTTGAGCCTGGAACCTGGAATGCCTCAATATCTTCATGCCGCCACAGTCTTCTTGTGCTTTTCTTTGCACCTGGGGGTGACTGAGGGTCAGGTTTGTCCCCTATCTGTGCCAAAGAAACTGTTTTGAGGGAGTTTTTCCCCTTTCTCCTCTTCTTTTTGGATGGTGGTTTAGAGGATGAGCTCGTTGAGGCAACGTCCTCCTCATCCATAGAATCAAAAGAAGTGTCCCCGCTCTCTTCTGCTGGTGTGGGCACATAATCTGGATCATCTACAGGGTCATCATCACTCAGATCTGCATCTGAATCCTGAGGATTTTCTGGCACAAGGACCAGAAAAGTGCGTGGTCGTGCATGTTTTGGCGTCCATCTATCACATGTAAAACAGAACAATTTGTATTACAAACCATGTGCTATTGCAGTGCTAGTCATATGGTAATACACAAACATGTCTATTTGTTACTATGAAATTAATAGTAAAGCCAGTATTAGTATTAATTCTACTCATTTATTCTTGATATTTACCATATACACAGTACACATAAAATGTCTCAGACATGGTGAAAAATCATATTATAATTATATAAATCATACTCATAAAATTATTCAAACATGCATATGATGGAATATCATTAAATGAATCATTTTAACAATAATGAAGGATCAGAAGTTTTTTTTATTTCATCGTAAATAGCTAATTTTACTGACATTAGCTAGCGTCGCTACCTTTACCATAAAATGACAATTCAACCGTTTGGTAGAGCACGTTTTTAAAAAATTATTTGACCCTTATAAGACTTATTTTTGTTGCATTAAGTTACATAATTCTGTTCAATAACACCTCTGAAACGATATGTCAAAAAAATATTCTTACCATTGAAAATTCTGCCAAAATGTGTCTTCATGTGATGAGTCAATTTTCGCTGTCTCACTTCCTGTTTGAAGGAATGCTGAAAAGGCATACTGCTCAAAGACGCAGTGACATCTAGAGGATTTTTTTAGCATAGCGCAACTAAACCAAGTGGCAGCGACGGCCCATTCAGGTTGAGTTAAGCTCAATGCATTCAATGAGATATAGTGACTCAAAGTGAGGTCTACCAAACGGTTGCAAAGAACCTTAAAGGAGGGTGGAGTCACATTAAGAACAAAACAAAATATTTCCTTTTAATTCAATTCAATTCAATTTATTTTGTATAGCCCAATATCACAACAGAGGATATTGGGATGGACAGGCTATAACCTTGGACAAACGCACATCCATTGGCTGATGGAGAACCACATCAGCAGGACCAGGACCAGGATCCACAGGAACCCGAGAACCGCATCAGCAGAACCAGGACCAGGATTCACAGGAACCAGAGAACCACACCAGCGGGACCAGGACCAGGATCCACAGGATCCACAGGACCCTAAGAGATGAGAAAGCACAGAAACGCTCCGGGGAAGATACCAAGTTAGAGGCAGACATTTGGCTGACATGAGACATAATGATGGAGAGGAAGAGGAGGATAGAGAATAGAGGAGCTCAGTGCACCATTGGAGTCCCCTGGCAGTCTAAGCCCATAGCAGCATAAGTAGGGGCTGGTCTAAGGCCTGAGCTAGCCCTTAAATATATGCTTTGTCAAAAAGGAAGGTTTTTAGTCTACTCTTAAATGTAGAGAGGGTGTCTGCCCCCCGAACTCAAACTCTGGAAGGAGGTTCCACAGGAGAGGAGCCTGATAGCTGAAAGCTCTGCCACCTGCACTACTTTTGGAGACTTTGGGAACCACCAGTAGGCCTGCATTCTGGGAGCGCAGTGCTCTAGTGGGGTAGTAGGGTACTATGAGCTCTTTAAGATATGATGGAGCCTGACCCTTAAGAGCCTTGTAAGTAAGGAGAAGGATTTTAAACTCTATTCTAGATTTTACTGGAAGCCTATGAAGAGAAGCCAGTACAGGAGAAATGTGGTCTCTTCTTTTAGTTCTCGTCAGAACACGAGCAGCAGCATTCTGGACCAGCTGGAGAGTCTTTAACGACTTATTGGGGCAGCCTGATAATAATGAGTTACAATAGTCCAACCTAGAAGTGACAAATGCGTGTACTAATTTTTCTGCATCGTCTGTGGATATGATGGGCCTGATTTTAGCAATATTACGTGGATGGAAAAAGGCAGTTCTAGAAATCTGTTTGTGGGAGGACAAATCCTGATCAAATAAGACTCCCAGATTCCTCACAGTGGAGCTGGAGGCCAGATTAATGCCGTCCAGAGCAGTTATGGTAGTAGAAAAGCTGTCTCTGAGGTGTCTGGGGCCAAGCAAAATAACTTCAGTTTTATCTGAATTTAGCAGCAGAAAGTTGCTGCTCATCCAGGACTTTATGTCCTTAAGGCAGATTTGAAATTTAGCCAACTGATTGGGTTCATCTGGCTTTATTGATCAATATAATTGTGTATCATCTGCATAACAGTGGAAATTAATGGAGTGCTTCCTGATAATTTTACCCAGAGGAAGCATATAAAAGATAAAGAGTATTGGTCCAAGCACTGAACCTTGTGGAACTCCATGTCAAACCTTAGTGTGGACAGAAGATTCATTGTTAATATGTACAAACTGAAATCGATCTAGTAAATAGGACTTAAACCAGCTTAATGCAGTTCCTTTTATACCAATGAACTGTTCCAGTCTCTGTAACAGGATGTGATGGTCAATGGTGTCGAAAGCAGCACTCAGGTCTAACAAGACCAGGACAGAGAGAAGTCCTCTGTCTGATGCCATAAGGAGGTCGTTTGTAACCTTCACCAGTGCTGTCTCTGTGCTATGGTTCGCTCTAAAACCTGACTGAAAATCCTCAAATAGACTATTAGAATTTAGAAAATAACAGAGCTGATTAGCTACGACTTTCTCCAGGATCTTGGAGAGAAAGGGAAGGTTGGATATAGGTCTATAGTTAGCTAACACACCTGAATCAAGAGTAGGCTTTTTCAGGAGAGGTTTAATTACTGCTACTTTAAGGGACTGTGGAACATAGCCTGTTAGTAAAGACTGATTTGTCATATCCAGTAAGGACGTGTTAATTAGGGGTAGGACCTCTTTAAGTAGTCCAGTAGGAATGGGGTCTAGGAGACATGTTGACGATCTAGATGAGGAGATTATTGAGATCAATTCAGCAAGATCAATTGGAGAAAAACAGTCCAAGTACACATCAGGTGTAACAGCTGTTTCCATGATTCCTAAGTTTGAAGTAGAATCAGACCCTGTTGAATCAGACCCTGTTGAGGGCAGAAGGTGCTTTACTTTCCAATAGAGCGTTATCTAACTGTGAAGATTGATTTATCAATCTCATAGAGGTAAATGGAATTCTCTTTGTGCTCAAAGCAGTGATAACCTCAAAAACATTATGTCTCTCCAGATACAATCCACCAGATATTCTGGATAATCCGCAGTTTTCAACTGCTTTCTGCCTGAGAAACGGTATCTAAAAAACTCCAGACAGTCTATTATTCAATTAGATAAAGGTAATTGTATTACCTTTAGGGTGTAGTTTTAAAGGATTATCCTAGTCTTGTGATGATGGGGGGGGGGGCTTTGGATGTTAGCCATCCAAAGCCCCCCCACCCTCTCGTTCTATAGTTCTTCCATCCGTCCATCCTCTTCGCCTCATATTTTCCACTGGAAACACTTGACTATGCCAGCAATTTCCTCTACGCCCTCTCTCTTTCTGTCTCTCTAGGTTTTGCGTTTTCGCCTCCCTTCTCTCTTTGTATGAACCTCCCTCTCACTCGCCCTGTGCTGAGTTACTATCCGTCTCGCTCCACTTCTCGCCTCCCCTTTTCACATTCCTTCCCTCTGCCCTTGCCCTTACTTCCATGCATCTTCCTTTCTTCATCCTTACCTCAATACCCCATCTCCGTCATGCTCTCTCTGTTTTCCTTCCTCCCATTCCCTCACCACACAGAGTTTCATTTCACCTCAAGTCATCATATCACAATGGCATGCCAGGGCTGCACCTCCTCTTCCTCCTCCTCACCTTCTCCAAAATATGAGGCTTATCTGTTGAGCTGTCAACCGGGTTCTTGGTAACAATGGCCTCCTTTCTCCATGTTTTCCTCTTGCCGAAACAATGAGCTGCTTTCTTTCCCTGTATGCCAAGAGACTCGACACCTCTTCATAATATCTCTATGTTTAGGAGATCTCTCTTTCTCTTTCTCATTCTTCTTGTTCGACCTCTCGCTTTCTTTCTCTCCATCTCTACTTCTGCCTGTCAGTATCTTGACTCTCTTTCCCTCTCTATTTCCCCCCCACCCCTTGAGCTTTCTGTTCTCAAAAGAGCTTTGTATGATTGCATGGAATAATAAAGGTGTGTGTTTGATGAGGTGCATCTTGCCTTTGATAAAGGCAGCATTATACATATGTGCAGTATTACCAGGTCATGAGTGCATGAGACATAAAGAGAGCAAGGGGGAAAGGCAGGACAAACAAACAATTGTCAGACAAGAGTGGGTACATTTGCAATGCATGGTTTGTATGGTTTTGCCGATAAACCTAAACCATATAAAGAAGGAAATGAGAGTAGTGTTTTAGTGTGGGCAATTATATTTTTTTATTATGTGGTCATTTGGCATCCAGAAGTAAAAGTTCAATCCATTTTCTGTTCAGTGTTAAATGAATGTCAGTTCTAAGAACTAGATCAGCATGAAACTCTCCTGGTTGAATCATCATTTTTTTAAAAAAAAAAAAGGTTAGCAGCTGAATATTCAGGAAATATCTAGTTCTTTGATTATAAAAATTAAAAGTTACAAGCCTGTAGACATACAAAGTTAAGCAGAGTCAACTCTTGACTTTTAAGGAGCATTCTAGTAAGAAATGTCCAATCAGTAAGCTTAAAATCAATTTGCCCATGCTGCTAATGGCGGGAAGAACCTTAAGATAACTGATACATACACACTTCATATCTCTATGTGACTTCTTAGTTAAGTAAAGGCCATATAAAGGTTACACTTTGTGCAAGTCTGATAATATTTTCAGAAATCAGTTCTTTGGAGTTAGTTTTGAATGAATTCGGCTACTACATCACAGCATTTTGAATTCACTACAGTGACTCTCTGAGTCACATCTGTGCCCTTATTTTGGACTGAGCAGTAGCAATACTAAATAATACATAAAATAATGATGTAAAAATATTTCATAATAAGTAAAAAGAATGTGACAGACATTCACTATACCAAACTGACTGAGAACTGGTTTCTCACTTATTCTTTTGAGCAGAAAACGTATGTATTTCTATTCTTACCGTTGTCATAAAATAAAACTCTAAAAATGGATTTTACAGTAGTGAAAAATACTTCCTCCCAACTCTGAATTATATAGATTTTGGCTTGACGTTAGACTGACAAGTTATAATATTAACCGTCAGCACTGAGGGTACTACAATCTGTCTTTCCCTTTTTGTCGGGGCCGATGTGCCATCTTAGTTCAAACTGCCACTACTCAACAACCATGGACTGTAACTCTAAAAAAAAAAAAAAAGAAGACCGAGGGAGTGATGCCAGTGATGCAGAGTGAAATGAGGATGATGCTACTGATATGTGATAATGTCTTCTAGTGTTTCATGCTTGTCACTCATATAGACTTCAAATACATTCTCGCCAGATTTTGTTGCACCACAGTGGCCATCACTGTAGCTTATAGTCTCATGATAGTCACGGTGGCTTTATGGCTGACTGTATATGTGTCTGTGAGGAAAAAATGAGAAAAATGATCAAACAGCCCCTAACATTGATAAGATTATCATTTAGTTCATTTTAATTAACAGCCTTTCAAGTTGTGGGGGGTTGGAGGAGGAAAACTAATGTGGTTTGCTCCTGCACTTGCAGCGGGAATGACCTCTTTACACATTTCAGTATTTTTTTTTTTTCTTTCTTCAAATTGTCCAAAAGGCTCTTATGTCTTTGTGGTTTGAGTTGCTAATGCCATGATCATTAACATTCATTGTGCATGGTGCTTAAAGTAATTGTGTATCTCCTCGAAAGCCATATTGCTCAAAACTGCTCAGGGTTGGAATCTTTTTCGGAGGTTAATAAGATGTCCCTGTCAAAAAGTCCTTGAACAAGTCATATAACTGGTGCTTTGAAAGGTAATCATACAGCTCAGCAAATGTCCTGTCCCTGAATTAACTTTGATTATTGCTTCTACATGATATGTCTTTGCCCTAAGTTGCCCTTGGCACCACCTTCATAGCTTCCCAGAAAATTGTTAAGTCTCCTTCATTCTTGCTCCCTGACCCTCTGTGCTTCTCCAAATAATGTTTCCAAAATGCAGGGTTTCCCTGGCTGTTTTAGAAGGGCTTAGGCGGTAACCTTGTCACTGGTGTGTGTTGTATGGGAAGGAGAGTGAGGCTACAGGAGACTGCGAGAGCACACGATAACCTTTAGGGCCAAACATCAAGCTCTCTTTCACTGAAGCCTCGTGCCAGGAAAAGTTATGAAATATTTTTTCTTGGCATTTTCAAGGAGTTGATGTATTTTTCATGTTCTTTTAGGCAAACAGAAAACTAAAAGCTCTCTGCTGAGTTCATGTAGTTTTAGAGTTTAAAAGGCACTATTGCGTATTTGTTTTAAAACTTAATCAGTCAGGATCATGGGCTGAGAGAACATTGCTTTTGGTGTGTAGCTTGGGCACCATGTATAATTTTCAATGATAAGGATACGGTAACCCATCACAACTGCTGCCCGGGTGAGTACTTACTGATAGAGAGAAGATCGTTCCCTGTCGGTACTTTTGCCTACATTGTCAAGGCTCAAAACACCAGTTTGTGTGTGCCTCTTCCATTTGTTTTCAAAAATCTCCCCATATAAGCATAAATCCATGAACATGCAGTACAGCTAATTTTGTTTGTTGTAAGCTTGTGATATTTCCACCTTGTCTGACCAAAGTTCCTGCAAAATGAAATATAGTTCCACCATTTTCTTTTCTCTTCCCATATTTAATTGGAAAGTGACCATCCTTGTGCTTTCAGCATGCACTTATTTATGAGGCAATTATGACAGTCATGATGAGATTATTGTCTGGCAACTGGCTTGTCCTTCATCATCTCTTTGAGATTACATTTGGAATGCCGTGTCAAGAGACAATTGGTTTGTTTAGAGGTTTAAGTTTAGAGGCTGTGGAACTGTGTTATGACAAATTAAATCAAAGATTGCTAGAGGACCATTTACATGAGGACACCTTTACAGCCACATGTATGCCATTTACACTTTTAGTTACTATTTGGGAATTTCTGTTGTCAGCAGAGGACATTCTTTTCCACTGAAGAGAAAGTAGAAATGACTCAGAGTTGTGTAAACTGTCACTTGTCTTGCATGTTTTTCTGTAATCTACAATTATCTTGGTTTGATGGAAATGTAAATAATATTTATGTTTCCTGTAGGAACCATTTTAAGGTGGATTTCAAAATCTTGGCCATTAAATTTTTTCTACATCACCACCTCAGAAATGAGCTACTGAGCTAATCTACCAGTGAAAATGACTGTCACATTTTGATAATGACATTTTGAAATAATGACATCAGAAAAACAAGGAAAGCAGGGGTAGATGGGTAAGTGTCACAAGTAGAAAGGGGGAAAGGATCAAGAAACACATGACATGACGTGAACATAAAATCGTTGGTGGAATAGATTATTTAGCTATGTTCTTTCACTGTTTCCTCTGCTTCTGGAAAAAGGAAAAGAGAGTATGTGTGACAAAAGGGGAGAGGAATGTGAAGATGTGGATAATTGTCCAGGGGGGAGAGTTTTTAAAGGAATTGTCCATGAGGGGATCATTGTTAAAAGCACAGCTCCTGACACTGTGTGTGTGTGTGTGTGTGTGTGTGTGTGTGTGTGTGTGTGTGTGTGTGTGTGTGTGTGTGTGTGTGTGTGTGTGTGTGTGTGTGTGTGTGTGTGTGTGTGTGTGTGTGTGTGTGTGTGTGTGTGTGTGTGTGTGTGTGAGGGAAAATGCACATACAGCTTTCCATGTCTACCCATGTGTGTTTATTAATTGCCTTTTATGCATGAGTCCCATTTTTCGTGTGTCTGGGTGTGCACGTCTGTGTGTGTTAATATGAGCATGCATTTTCCCCCAGCGCTGCCTGTGTGCTGGTTAGAGCATTAATGATGTGTCTAGGGAGCACTGCCTCTACATAATTTATCAACCAGGATTTATTAGCTGCAGCATTAACTTGTAGGGGCTGGGGAGTACAGGATGCATTTGTTCCTTTTTTTGAATTTGTGTGTGGATCTATAGTCAATCCCCTCATACATTTCTCTCCATCATCCTCCTGCCATGGGGACGTCCCCAGCTGCATAATTGTCCAAGTTATTTTGATTTTAGTCGTGTTTGGGTTACAATTCAGAGCACTGCTTTTGAGTGAGTCTCTGTGTGCTTGTGTTAAGGAGTAGCGCTTAGTTGACGCCAGTTGCATAGCCAGAGCATCAAATCTTATTCATGCCATGTTGAGCAGGCACCCAACACTTTATTTCTGCCTCACTCTGTCGCAGATTTGAAAACAAAACACAATTTTTATCATTAACAGATTAGTTAAATTGAGACAAATAACATATTGGAAGACCCAAAACACTATATGAGAAATACAAATCACAAAGGTGACACATAGAAAAAGATGACATCAGAAATGAAGACAACCACAACAGCAAACTTTCGTTGGTGCATGCCATGGCATAACACCTGCCCTTGAATCCGTTAAATTGTTGTGTACAGAATAAAAACATTCATATTTTGTTGAAGTTTAAGTTTGAAAAGTATTTTTTCTGTTCCTCACCTTCACTTGACTTGCTTTCTTCATTCATCTTTTTATTTTATTTTTTAAACCATTGTGTTGTAGATCAGACACAATATGTGTTTACAAAAAAATCAATTATACTGTTTATCCCAGATACCCCCCTTATTTGTGACTGTCTTTTGCCTTTAATTCAATGGTGATCAATTATCTGTTCTCATATATATATATATTAGAATGTCTGTCTTACTTTCTGTGTTGTTTATCTTTCAGATCACAGAAATGGGAAAGGAATCCCTCCCTGCCTGGCTGCATTGGAATTCTAACAGCAGAATCCTGCAGGGTCTACCTTTGGAGGAGGACAAAGGCGTCCATTATATCAGTGTATCAATCTCCAACCACACAAAATTATCCTCTTCTTCAGAAGTGTTTTCAATTGAGGTACACCCTGAAGATCATTTGGACGCAGATTCAGCCCAGCTGGCTTCCAACCAAGCCTCCACTGAAAATGACATCCAGTCATTCATGTGTAGCAACGAGGAACCTGTCACAGTGCTGACAGTGATCCTGGATGCGGATTTGACCAAGATGAGCTCGAAACAGAGGTTGGAACTCCTGGATAACATGAGAAGCTTCTCTGGGGTGGGCCTCCAGCACATGAAGATACTCCCTGTGGTCAACAACAGGCTGTTCGACATGTCTGCATTCATGGCGGGGCCTGGAAATGCCAAAAAGGTAACTGAATGAGGAAATGATTAATGAGAATGTATGCTAATGAGAACATGAGTATATGGTTTTGTGAATAAGCAAATGTTTCTTAGTCAGTGAATAATTTAGCATATGAGACTAGTAGTTGGATAATTAAATGAACAATTCTCAATGTCTCCCCAGGTGGTGGAGAATGGCGCTCTGTTGTCCTGGAAGCTCGGCTGCTCACTGGACCAAAGCACAGTTCCAAATATCAACAGTGTCCAGGGTCCTGCAAAAGAAGGCACAATGTCAGCCAAGCTGGGGTACCCTGTGGTGGGCTGGCATATTGCCAACAAGAAACCCCATGTCCCTAAGCGGGTGAGGCGCCAATTAAACAACACTCCGACGCCTGTTCTGGCAGTGCTTCCTCCAACAACTGTAGTGGAGCCTCCAGTGAGGATTATCCCAACCCTTTCCTCTCCTTCTATTGCTGCACCAACCGAAAGCTCAGCTCCCCCAGTTAGAGGCCCTGTTCCCCTACCAGGCAAGCCTACAATCAGAGTCCGTGACCCTATTGCCCACACCCCAAGCCTGGGACCCCCTCAACCAACAAGGGTAATGGAGACTACCAGCACCATTCCGATCCAGCCAACCATGACCAGACCTACTTATGTGGAGGCAACAGCCATACCACCCACACCTACTAGAAGACCTACCAAGAAACCTAAGAGACCCAAAACCACACCAGTACCCAGAGAGCCAAAAACCTCCACATCCAAGCCATCCAGGCGCACCACGCCATCACCTGGCCTCATCCCAGATCCATCCAATCAGAAGCCTGACTTGCGTAACCCAATTGACCAGGTCAATGCATTGGTGGGCACCTACTTTGAGGTTAAGATCCCATCTGATACATTCTTTGATAATGAGGATGGAACAACAGACAAGCTGCGTCTAACTTTGAGACAGAACCACAATGAAGTGGTTGGAGATGGCTCCTGGATTCAGTTCAACACTACTAGCCAACTTCTCTATGGCTTGCCTGATGTCCAACATGTGGGAAAACATGAGTACTTCATGCAGGCAACTGACAAAGGTGGCCTTAATGCAATTGATGCTTTTGAGGTCCGTGTAAACCGTTGGCCCGCCAATGACAAGACCCCTGTGATCTTTACAGTCCGATTCGATGGTGAGCCACGTTCAATAACGAATGACATCCACAAAAAGATCCTTCTGGTCAAGAAACTGGCATATGCACTGGGGGATCGCAACAGCAGTACAGTCAGTCTTAGAAATATCAGCAAAGGGTCCATAGTGGTGGAGTGGACAAACACCAGCCTCCCGCAGCACCCTTGTCCTAAGGAACAGCTCACAACCATGAGCAGGATGCTTGCCAGTGCTGACGGAAAACCCTCGCAGACCTTCCGATACTCAATGGAGCCTGAATTCAGACCACTGGATGTCATGGTCAAGGGAAGGGCAAGCTGCAGAACATATTCCTTTGTCCCACCAGGAGAGATTGATATACCAGAACCTCAAGCAGTCACTCCAGCTTTGGGAACAGGTCGGCAGAGCACAGATGACGTCTATCTCCACACAGTCATTCCTGCTGTGGTGGTGGCAGCAATCTTGTTGATAGCAGGCATCATTGCAATGATCTGCTACAGGAAGAAACGAAAGGGCAAGCTGACCATTGAGGACCAGGCCACCTTCATCAAAAAAGGTGTGCCAATTATCTTTGCAGATGAACTTGATGACTCTAAGCCGCCTCCGTCTTCTAGTATGCCCTTAATTCTACAGGAGGAGAAACCGCCACTTCCACCTCCCGAGTACCCCAACATGGCCACGCCAGAGACCACTCCACTCAACCAGGAGCTGCTGGGGGAGTACACAGCTCTGCGGGATGAGGACCCCAATGCGCCTCCCTACCAGCCACCACCTCCCTTCACCACTCCCATGGAGGGCAAAGGCTCCCGTCCCAAGAACATGACTCCCTACAGATCTCCACCTCCCTATGTGCCACCCTAAGACTTGTGTAACCTCCCCTCATAGGGTGGAGGGAGAGGATGTCTGAGGAACTGTGACGATTTCCATTCTGGTGTTTGTCTGTCTGGACATTTACAGGGAGAGATGACAAGAGGTGCTAAAGTACAAAACAGCTACAGGGGTCTTTGGTTTGGGAAGGGGAGTAATGAGTCAGGTGGGGTTTTACATTAGATAGATGGGAAGATTGGTTAAAAACAGCTGGGAGGGACTACTGTTTTAGAGGTAGCCCAGCTACGACAGTGGCCTAAGACAAACAATCCTAGTCACATTTTGGATTGACCAGTTGGTCAGAATTGACAATTGGGAGATGTGTTCTCCCTTCCCAGCATTTCATTTTTTTCTGTTGATTTAAAATACTGGGTTTCATTTTTTTCATCATTAGCCCAAGATTTTTTTTTTTTCCTGGATTGAATTGTTTGCCTAACAACTCTTCTTTTGTCTTGCTTTCAAATAATACAAGAAGACAGTGACCTACCATCAGACCACTGCAGGCAACAACTCATGTTTTGTAATAAGGAGAATGAGATTCTCTGAACATGAAAAATGCTATCACAAGGATCTCAAATCACCCCTGCAGACAACACAAGAGAATGGGAGGCAGAGGTGTCTGTGTGTGCGTGGGAATGAGTGGGTGTGTTTATTCAGATTCAATACAGTTTGCCTTTTAACACTAGTTGTCTGTTGCTATCCTTATTCACAATGTCTAGTAACGATGAAAATAACAAGGTAGCCTAAAAAGATTTAGAGATGAATAATAAATATTTTGTTTGTTTTCTTGGTTTTAAAATCTACTGTATATCTGGAAGATGTTCTGATAGATTGTGTTATATTTTTTGGCGGTTGGAAGAAAGCAGAAAGACCTGCAGGAGCTCTTTATTCATGCTTTGAACAAATGTCAAATACAGTACATTAGATGAAAATCCTACCTTCCTCTCAGTTGCACATCTAACGGGCTCAGTAAGGTGCAAGCAACAAGAAAACTTGGTGACAGCGTTGTTTGAGGTTAACAAATAAACAGTAAAGTGAAATGCCATTTCTGCCCTTTTCTACATACATACAGTATCTCCAGATATATGCGTAAACAGGAAAAGGATCTTTTCACTTTATTTTGGACCAGGGATAATTATTTTTTTATGTAATGAAGCAGTTATTCTCCCCACTAAGAGGAGAAACTTTGTGTGCCATGGAGACTCTCCCAGTTGGGATTGTACAGATATTCACATTTTAGACGTCACAGAGGAGATGACTGTGGCTGAGACTGAGGCAGAGATTCAGAGGGAAGAATCTTGAATTTTCAGTAATTCGCTCACTGAAAAATGGTCAATGAAAATCTCCTAATTTTTTTACAGAGTTTTTGATACAGCCTCAAATTGTTTGATTATTAAAGAAAACATGATTAATAATTAGTCTTCTGTGATTTGTAAAATCTTAGCCTAGAAGTTCAATTATGATTCAGTTATGTTAACTTTCTTTCTCGTCATGGGTCACACATTTCAAGTGTTTTATTTTATTGTGTGTGTTTGCATATCAAAATGTATCTCCCACTATACAAAGATGGAATGACCGATATTTTATGTACTCACAAATTTTATTTTTATGTCTTTATGTTTGAGAATGAGTTTCAACTGAAAGTGACCCTTTGCAATAATAATGTATGGCTCAGTCCACTCAGTGACTGGTTGATGCAGGCTTTAGTGAGTGACACGCATTATCAGAATATTGTTGGTTTTTGCAGAATGCCAAGGCTTTTTTGCTTTTCGAGTGTGCATTGTCATAATAAAACCAACTGGTACGATAAAAAAAAAAATCAACGTTCTTTATTCATGTTTCTTGCTGGTTCTAATGGGAGTTTTCCGCCTATGGAAAATGTCTTGTCCGGTCATACGTCCCCTTACTGATGTTTATGGAGGAGGTTTTTGATCACTGTCACTTTTCTACTGCTCCCACTTAGCCTTGAATTGATAAATCAATCGTCTGAAGTCCACAAGAGGTCTTACCTCCCTAGACGGCTTGCTGCCTGGCAACCATCAATGGTCTTTGGATTCATTGGAATGGTTGCACTGCTGTCCTTTCTGTACTAAATTATTCTGCTGTTGAATGACTAGTTGGACAATTCAGTTTGAAAGCTCTGCCCATTAAAAAGGCTACGCTGTGAAAACACTCTCTCAGCTCCATCTGTCTTTCCACACATTGCATACAGATAATTTGCATTGAATAGTGAGAATATTGATTAGATGTAAACAATTTGCCAGCCCTGTTGCACCTCTGTGATAATTCAGTTAAATTGGATGTAGGGAAGGCAATGATGAATGTATTCCCAAAGATAGTGCAACTTACTAAAATACATAAATGGATTATAGTGATGACAAAGATTAATGGTGGATTGATTTTGGTTTGACTGAGACAACTTGTGACATAGCGGAGTGTGTACTATGACAAGGTGTTCATCTTTCACACTAAAATCAGTGTTCTACTCATTTCAGAGTTAAAGGGTGTGCTAAAAAAATAGCTGTCTTTCAGTCTTTAGGAAAGCTGATTTTAAAATGAACAAATTAAAAAGAATTTGTATAAGATTTCATATTTTATATTCACAGTATTTAGTGAATCTAGCAATCTAGCACTTACCACAGACAGAAATCTCATCATTGTGCTGAAAATCTGATTGGGGATACTGGAAGATTATAACTGTGCTGAGCTTGCATTTTACAGGACCTAATCAATCATCCTCAAAGTATCAGACAAGGCCAATCTATCACCGCGAAGTTGCTAAAATGATTTGTGGTGCCATTTTGTCTGCATTCTGCAGGAACATCACATCAAAAAGAGTCAACTTTCTTTTTACCCAGATTTTGAAGTAAAATGAATACTACAGTTAATACTATAGTTAAGGCCACATCATGATTCCTGTTCTATGCACACAAGACGTCATGGCAGCTGTTGGGTAAAACTTACAAAGGCCAATTTAGAATTCAAGGTTTATGTAGGCCACGTGCTTAAGACACCAGGGTTTGTACTTTATAAAGCCTCTCAGAATAGCAGGATACTTGATAAATACAAGGACAGGAGTAATTCTCAGAATAGAAGCCCTAGAGTAGGATCAATTGTCAGACTGCATGACTGAACACTTAACAGGGCCTCCATGTTCCCTAGATACCCAGTCCTCGATGTTCCTATTCTTAGATATGAGATGAACACCAGCCAAAAGTGACATCAAGAAAAAATGTCTAAATTGACATTAAAGACGGGTTATGAAATAACATGCACAATACTCACTTTTGACCCAACATTATATTGAAGTGGTAATTTTAGTAGTTAAAAACTTCTCTTGTAGTGCCACACAATCACAATCCTGGGTGACATGATTCTGTCGTAGGGAAGAAGAAAACCAAAGATAAATGACATGCAGGCTCATTGAAGTGAAGTGGTGCTGTTCACTCACGGGTTCTGTTGCCCTTCTTGAAAGCAGCTCACTTGATTGAATTACCTTTGTGTTCGCTTGTTAGATGTGGCCTATGGATGCTGCATAACAAAAACACAGAAAAAAGAAAAATAGTCTTAGTTTAATTATGACCTTTGGGCATACATTGTATATGACTTGGTAATGCACTTCCAGTCTAATCTTCAGTTAGTCTCATAGTAAAAGTCTGATCTTCCATAGCTTCAATCCAGGCAAAACCTTCATTTGCATACACAGAAAACAATAAAAGAAAAGAAACTTAACTATTCTTCCTTCAACCTAGATTTCGTTATTGTTTTTTAATACCAGTTTAAATTCACAATAATGATAATTCTGAATGTCATAGACAGTTAAATAGTCATTTTATACTGTTCTTCACATTTGTTACATCCATTAAAAAGCATATGTATCATATGACACTGTCGATTTAAGAAGAAACCCAGGGCAACACAGGGCAAATTCCCTGCAGTGAGAACCAGGTAAAAATGTATTTGACAAAATGAGAAGTAATTTCAGCTGACTGAATCTCTTTTTTTGGCAATTGAACAATCTCGTGAAAGGTACAATATTGTACTTTTGACAATGTTGCAATGCATTATTTGAGGAAATGGTACAGCTCCAGGCACAAAGGCTGTCCTGGTATGGTTCTTTTTGCAGAAAAGGTTGATTAAAACTCTTGGTGTCCACAATGTCCACATGGTTGGTGGAGTGAACTCTGGAAAAAGGGACCACATGAAGTCTGGATGGTTAGGCAGAAACTGCTGAGCAGTCAAGGGTCAGGGAATTAAATTGAAAATAGATTAACTATCCATCCAAGTCATTCAGGAAACAATTCAGCTGGTCTCCTGCAGCCTGGCTATTATCTATATAATCATGAGATCTTTCACCACTGTCCACAATATCATACTCCTTCATTACAATGAACATGGCCAGTGTAATTTATTCTACTTAGCGGAGTAAACATGAAATTGTGCTGTGGCATCTACCACATACAGAGAGACTCTCCACACTGAAAAAAAAGGAGATGGTGGATTGTTCAATTTATCTACGCAGTTAGTGTATACTTCTCACCACTATTGTACTGTAGGTGTCAGGAAATTATTTCTATAAGACAAGAACTATATCTCCCAACACACAAGATAAACTCTCAGAGACAGAGATCTCAGTTCAAAGTTTTACTTGCAACAAGCAAGGAGTACAGGCAAAGATCTACATCTGCACTGAGCAATCTCAGTGTCTTTCAAGCATATATGCAACATGCAAAGTTCCTCCTCTCAGCAGTCTCCGCCGCACCCTGCTCCCTCTCCTCCTTGCAGGGGCGGTTGGTGAGAAACGCAGGTGCGCTGACTTCTCACTGTTCAAGGCCTTCTCGAACTCTTCTTTATCTCAAGAATGCAAGCACAGTCTGATACATCCTACACCAACACACATCTCTTTGGTCTGTATAAAGGTCACAGCAACTATCACACAGTCCTGCATCAGGCTAAAACTTCATGATAATAAAGCATAAATGTATTAACATAAGCATGCCTGCACATTTTCTATTTCCTAACAGTAGGACACGCTTTGAATAACAATCTGAGCCTGTCAGTGGCAAAAGCATTTTTATGGGCTCGATTACTCCAAAGGATTACGTTGACGCCATTGGCATCCCATTGGCAGCCCATTGGCAGCCCATTCACGGCTATTGGCTAAAGCGTTTTACTAGACCAATTCCAAAACTTTTTGTACCTATCAGTTATTTCAAACCCAAAATATGTTCAAATAGGGTTTAAAATACCAAAGTTATCCTTTAACCCTTATATGTCCACGATCACGCCGGCGTGATTAGATCACGTGACGTTTTCAAAGCGCAGAAACAAAAAACCTAGGTCATCTGGTTCACTCGAAAGTGTAGATTTGAAACTTATTAGATCGATTTCAGTTTGTACATCTTAACAATGAATCCTCTGTCCACACTAAGGTTAGACATGGAGTTCCACAAGGTTCAGTGCTTGGACCAATACTCTTTATCTTATATATGCTTCCTCTGGGTAATATTATCAGGAAGCACTCCATTAATTTCCATTGTTATGCAGATGATACACAATTATATTTATCAATAAAGCCAGATGAACCCAATCAGTTGAGTAAACTTCAAATCTGCCTTAAGGATATAAAGTCCTGGATGAGCAGCAACTTTCTGCTGCTAAATTCAGATAAAACTGAAGTTATTCTGCTTGGCCCCAGACACCTCAGAGACACCTTTTCTAACAACATATATACTCTGGATGGCATTACTCTGGCCTCCAGCTCCACTGTGAGGAATCTGGGAGTCTGGATTTGTGCTTTAACTCCCACATTGAACAGATTTCTAGAACTGCCTTTCTCCATCTACGTAATATTGCTAAAATAAAATAAAAGGCCTATCATATCCATAGATGATGCAGAAAAATTAGTCCATGCATTTGTCACTTCTAGGTTGGACTATTGTAACTCATTATTATCAGGCTGCCCCAATAAGTCATTAAAGACTGTCCAGCTGGTCCAGAACGCTGCTGCACGTGTACTGACGAGAACTAAAAGAAGAGACCACATTTCTCCTGTACTGGCTTCTCTTCATTGGCTTCCAGTAAAATCTAGAATAGTTTAAAATCCTTCTCCTCACCTACAATGCTCTTAAGGGTCAGGCTCCATCATACCTTAAAGAACTCCTACCCCACTAGAGCACTGCGCTCCCAGAATGCAGGCCTACTGGTGGTTCCAAAAGTAGTGCAGGAGGCAGAGCTTTCAGCTATCAGGCTCCTCTCCTGTGGAACCTCCTTCCAGTTTGGGTTCGGGGGGCAGACACCCTCTCTACATTTAAGAGTAGACTAAAAACCTTCCTTTTTGACAAGGCATATAGTTAAGGGCTGATTC
This sequence comes from Pempheris klunzingeri, assembly GCF_042242105.1. NCBI lineage: Eukaryota > Metazoa > Chordata > Actinopteri > Acropomatiformes > Pempheridae > Pempheris > Pempheris klunzingeri. The sequence goes on from NC_092013.1 coordinate 24,698,917, forward strand.
AGGCCTTAGACCAGCCCCTAGTTATGCTGCTATAGGCTTAGACTGCCAGGGGGACTCCTATGGTGCACTGGGCTCCTCTCTATTCTCTATGCTACTCTTCCTCTCCATCATTATGTCTCATGTCAGCCAAATGTCTGCCACTAACTTGCTGTCTTCCCCGGAGCCTTTCTGTGCTTTCTCATCTCTCAGGTTCCTGTGGATCCTGGTCCTGCTGATGTGGTTCTCTGCTTCATGAATCACTGCTGCAGATTGTCGGCCACTCGTCATGTTTTTCAGTAATATCATACTGCTAATCTTTTAGTCACACTCCTATTGTTAGTGCTGTTAGTGCGTTTCAATAATACTATACTGCTAATCTTTTAGTCACACTCCTATTGTTAGTGCTATAGTCACTGCTAGTACGTTGGCTGCTGTTTGTGTTGTCTCTCTCTCTCTTTCTCTCTCTCCCCCTCTCTCTCTGTCCAACCTCCACCAAACGCAGATCCTGACACAAGCCGCCCACATTGAGCCTGGGTCTGTTCGAGGTTTCTTCCCGTCAAAGGGGAGTTTTTCCTGCCACTGTTGCTCAATATAATATCTGATGCTTGCTCATGTGGGAATTCTTGAATCCTTAATTTTGAATTCCTAGAATTGTTGGGTCTTTCTCTAATTAGAGTTTGGTCTGGGACTGGGGAGAGAGTTTCAAATCTGCTCTTTCGAGTAAAGTTGACAGCAGCGCTCCAGGTGACCTAGGTTTTTTGTCTCGACGCTTTAAAATGTCACACGATCTGATCACATCGGTGTGATCGCGGACCTCTAAGGGTTAAGCCATGCTAAGTCCAAGCACCATTGACAACACAATTTTTTTTTCACTTTGTTAATCTTGAGGGCAGTTAACTCTACTAGTCTGAATCATGTTGACATGAATGAAAGAAGTTAAGACCTCAGAGGGTATATCACGGACCTCCAGAGGTTTCTACAAAAGTAAGGTAATTAAAACTCTAACTTGCTATCTTACCCGGAGCCTTTCTGTGCTTTCTCATTTCTCAGGTTCCTGTGGATCCTGGTCCTGGCTCTGCTGATGTGGTCCTCTGGTTCCTGTGGGTCCTGCTCCTGGTCCCGCTGATGTGGTTCTCTGGTTCCTGTGGATCCTGGTCCTGGTTCTGCTGATGTGGTTCTCGGGTTCCTGTGGATCCTGGTCCTGGTCCTGCTGATGTGGTTTTCCATCAGCCAATGGATGTGCTTTGTCCAAGGCTATAGCCTGTCCGTCCTTGGGAGCTGGATCTCTCCTTCACTGTGGTGCTCCCAGAGGTTTCTCTTTTCCCACTATGTTTTTGAGTTTTTCCTTCCCGTAGAACAGGGGTTGGCAACTAAGTTTGGCCTAGGGCCAAATTTTTTATGACCAACTCAATGGCTGGCCAAAATGACATCATTTTCTCATCTATACTATTTTATCTTGTACAACAACGTAATTTAATAAAGTGCGCCTAAGGAGCGCCGGACAGGGGGGGGCAATTTTGGCCTGCGGGCCGCTAGTTGCCGACCACTGCCGTAAAAGGAGGGTCATAAAGGGCAGGTGATGCCTCGGACTGATCCATCGGACTGATCCATTGGCCTCATCAACTGCTGGACTCTTTATTAGATTGTTTGTTCGCTTACACTTCTTGTTTATTTCAGTGAACTTTGTAAAGCACTGTGAGACAACTCTGTTGTGATATTGGGCTATACAAAATAAATTGAATTGAATTGAATTGAAAACTTATCAAATCAGTCAAGGATGGTCTAAAGTGGGACTTCTTCATAGAAGAAGCTTGGAATGCATACCTTTAATGTTAATGTAAAAGTTAGAATTCAAAAGCCACGATAACAGCCCTAACTAACTAGCCTCTAAAACAATATCTGTCACCATTACTGTTTCATGAAATATGTGCAGATGTGCTGTTGGAGATTATGAAATAGTCTACTTTTCTGTTCAGAGGATGGATTAGTTTAATTTTGACAAGTTAGGAAAGCTTACAATGGCCCAAAACTCACCCCCATCATAATGAAGTGCTTCGAGAAACTGGTACAGAGTCACATCACCTCATTCCTGCCACCCCACAGGGCTGTGTGCTAAGCCCCCTACTCTACACCCTCTACACCCACGACTGCACCCCCACCCACCCGAACAACACCATCATTAAGTTCGCAGATGATACCATGGTGGTGGGTCTCATCTCTGGAGGAGACGAGACAGCTTACAGGGTGGAGGTGGAGCAACTGTCAGTCTGGTGCATCACCAACAACCTCATCCTAAACCTCCAAGTCGAAGGAACTGATTGTCGACTTCAGGAGGTGTAAACCGGACATTCAGCCCATCACCATAAACAGGGACAGGGTGGAGATGATGCCAGACTTCAGGTTCCTGGGCACCTACATCGGTGAAAACCTGACCTGGACTGCAAACTCTACAGCGATCCTGAAGAAGGCACAACAGAGACTCTACTTCCTGAGGATTCTCAGGAAGAACAACCTAAGATCTGAGCTCTTGGTGTCCTTCTACCGCTGCTCGATGGAGTCGGTGCTGAGCCACGGCATCTTGCTGTGGTTCTCCAGCTGCACTGCGGCAGAGAGGAAGCAGCTCCAGAGGGTCATTAACATCGCCCAGAGACTGACTGGCTGCCCTCTTCCATCTCTGGAGGACATCTACAGCACCCGCTGCCACAGGAGAGCCCGCAGCATCATCAGGGACTCTCACACCCCGGACACTACCTCTTCCAACTCCTTCCCTCAGGCAGACGTTTCAGGGCAATAAAGTCTAGCACCAACAGACTAAAGAACAGTTTCTACCCCAGAGCTGTCATTGCCCTAAATAACAACAACACAAAACACCAAAAATACAACCAACCAAAGAAATTTGAAAACAGGAACGTTCTTTCACCTATTTTTTTTTTGTATATATTTTTTATATATTCTTTGTACATATCTTTTTTATTCTTCAAAAAATCCAATGTTAATACCCCCCCAGTACAGTTTTTGCACTAAAGTTTATTCCGTCGTTCTTTTGCACTATTCTGTATTTTGCACCTTCCGTTGTTTGCACTGTCCATGAGAGCTGCTGTTTTTTATTTCAATTTCGTTGTGCTTCTTTGCACAATGACAATAAAAGAATTCTGATTCTGATTCTTCTGATTCTGATTCTGACTGTCAGAGACAGACAGCAGAGACAGATCTAAACCAAGCACAAGCTCAGACACCAAGAACTGAACATTGAAAAAGGAAGACAGAATGTATGGTCATTGTTTGACAGGTGAGGTTGAGACAGAAATGCACTTCCTCCTAAAACATAAAACATTCAATAATAAAGGGCATTTACTTTAACAAATTCAATGACCTGAACACGCACGGGGGATAAGATCAGCTCTACGTGTGTGTAGAAAAGAGCAGAGGAGGAGAATCGCTTGTTGAATGGCTTCTTGTGTCAACAGCTGCTGCTGGTCTTCCCAGAATTGACATATCACAGTGCTCTGTGGTGCTTCCACCTCCGGTATGCTTCCACCTCCGGTATGTTCCCAGAAAGGCTAATAAATGATGACAATAGAAGCAAAAAAAAAAAGAAGTTGGAAAGGGTAGAACATAGATTAACTGGTAGGAAGATAGAAGGAAAGCACAGTAACACAATATCTAATGGCTAAATAGTTAAGTTGGAAGATAGATAACACTTGTGCTCGCTTGGCTCATTCACAAAGAGAAGAGGCACTTCAAGTCAGCTTTGGGGTTTATATGTAGTAACACCACGTGGGCATGTGGGAAAAAGTCTTAGAAGGGCTTGGGAAAATAGCGTTTGGTGCTAAAACATACTTCCAACAAAATTAGCATTTTTATATTTGAATTTATATAGAACAGAAGCTACAGAATGAAAAAAACATATTTTTGTGATTGTTGTTCCTTTTAGAAATATGGTGTCAAAGTTTTACAGTGTTCTTTGACTAAAAACAATTATTTTTGTGCAAGAAATGTTTTCTTCCAGTGGCCGTATTTGCTTACAGCAATGCACAGTGGTAGAATGTTTATCAAGATATGTGTCAAGCTACAATCATGTGTCAAGTTTTTGTTTTTTGGTTTCTCTGTGATATCAGCTTATGCCAACTCCGTTTTGGGTAAAGTGTGTGCTCTGCAAACTTTTATGGCTCACTATACCAACATTTTGTACAAAATTCTGATTCTGTTTGCCTTTTTTTGTCAATGCAAATCAGTTCTTTTACATTTATGATTTTGTAGTTGATACACACTTAAAACAGTAGCTTAAAACAGAATTTAGCCCCAGAATTTGAACAAGTACAACTTCCAGATCCCTCCTCCTCCTTTTCCATGGCACTTCAGTTTTGCCTCCAAAGGCTGGGAGCCCGGAACCCTAGGGGCTGCAGAGCTGCTGGCTGCTGAATCCCCATCTTCTCGCTGTTCTCCTGGAGTGTCAATTCCCCTGAATATTTTGTTTCTATGAAATTTCAAAACACACCCATGACCCTTTTTTTTTCTCCCTTGTGGCACCCAACACTTTCCCATTACTCAGTGAACTAGGTTGATAGTTGGGGCAGCTTTTGAGTCAGTTCCTCATGTGAAGTCTGACATGCTCCTTCGTATGCTAAGGGAACACTGTGATTATTTAGTGACTCTAAGTCATCATCTCCAATTCCTCATCAAGCATCTTTTCTCTTGGATTGTGCCCTCAATTATTTGTTTATTTGTATGTATGTTTACTGATGTTGGGCAAGCTTAATTTGTGACGTTGACCTCTGACACCTGACAAGTGGGTGTGCTTAATAAAAGTCCTCCTTGCACTCAGCTGCGGTGTGTAGCAGGTGCGGGAGTCGAGTAAGTAACATAGCGTCTCTTTCCTTTGTTCGAGGTTCGGTGCTGAGTCTGGGTTCACACTGCGTAGCCGCTGGCGAATATGCTCTGCCAACAGGTTATGGGCCCAGAGTAACCCAGAGTAACCCAGTGATAAATTTGGATGAGCACCATGAGTGGACGAGCCGCAGACACGAGTAGCCGCTATGGCAGCCGCTGGTCACGGCTCCTGTTTGACGGAGATGAAAAGAATTATGAACTATGGGAGACGAAATTCTTGGGCCACCTTCGTTTGGAAGGCTTAAAAGACATTATTTTAAATGAGCCCACCACTGAGGAAGCGGAAGAGCTGCTGGAGGATGCGAGAAAGAACGCGGAGGCCTATGCGGAGCTAATCCAGTTCCTGGATGACAAAACTTTGTCGCTGGTGATGCGAGACGCAGCCGATGATGGGAGAGAAGCCCTAAAAATTCTGAGGAACTACTACCAAGGTAAAGGAAAGCCGCGCATCATAAGCCTCTACACAGAACTGACTTCACTTCAAAAGTCAGAAGGTGAGAGTGTGACTGAGTACGTGATCCGGGCAGAGACTGCCATCACGGCCTTGCCGATGAGACATTAAGTGATGGTGTTAGAAAGGCTCTGGAGTTTAACGCACCGTTATACTTTCTGTAATGTGCGTCTTAAGTTGTATGTTCCTTTAAGACCGGGGCATTCTGGGAGATGTAGTTTGGGAGCGGCGTAAGCTCCCGTTATGCGAGTTAAGTTTCGTTTTCATGTAGTCCGGTCCGTGTTGATGTTGGCGTGTGAGTTGAAGCGCCAGTGTGCGTTAATTGATAAAAGTAAGTGTCATATCAGTAGTTCATTAACAGACAGGCTCAAGTTGTGTTTGTTGTCAGTCATGACATTATACCTGTAACGTTGTTATCTGTAAGATATGTGTGTCTATGGGCGCCGCCATTATGTTGCGCGATGTAGCCCGATGCTATGTTAGCATGTTGATGGGGCACGTGCATGTGCATTGCACTCATTGTTTGTTTATTCATTTACAGAACCACACAAATGAAGAACAATATATTTGCATATGTAAAGAAGAGCAATACATTTACACACACACATCAACCTGCCTGTCGTTGTGGCCTGTAATCGCCTGTGCCTGACCTCAATATAAATCATCAATCCAATCCATCCTCTCCGTGTACTGCATCCTGACCGATGCCCCGGGGGCGAATAAAGCATATATAAATCACCATACAGTCCTTTACCCTAAGCTCACCAACATTGTGGTCCTTCGAGCCGGATGCTCTATTTACCCCAGGACAACATGGAGTTTGAAGACCATCGCGGAGCAAGGCCTAAGCGTCAGACACGCCCACCAACCTACTTAGATGACTATGAGGTTAACCTTGGCAGGCACAGGCATGAGGAAGAGTGGTCAGCAGAGGAGGGTGCAGCCAAGATGACCGCCCTCAACTCCTCTCACGTTCCACATATGGACCACCGAAGGAGGGATGCTGCTCGAGATGAGGCGGACCTGTACTACCGAGAGCGGCAGATGTACAGTCCGAAACCCCAGCTAGCCCACCTACAGTATCCAGAGCAGGACCCCAGAGAGAGGATGCGAGGACCACCTTCGCTGCCTCACGTAACCCAGGAAGGCTCTCTAAGAGAGGACCTCAGGGCAATAAAGCGAGAGAGCACCATGCTACGACAGCCACAGCACGACATGCATGCCGAAGTGGAGGGACTTCGTGGTGTTCAGGCTGAACTGAAAAGGCTAGCAGACACAATAACCAGCCTTCAATATGCTCCACCGAATTCCAGCAACCACATCGACGAAGCGCCCGTCTCCAGGGAGGATGGAGAGGACTGGCCAGAACCCCCACCAAGCGTGGACATCGGGGACTATGAGGAGCAGACAGATCAACGGACAATAGATAGATTGGATCAGCTGATGCAGGAGCTACAGCTCATAAAGAACCAAACCAGAGCAGCTAGTCGCAGCAAACCATCGCAAATGAGGCAGAGCAGTCACCGCCCGCTAGGTCATGAATCTCTGTCGCCGAGCAGGGAGCCAGATGACTACAGCCGAGAGCGGTATCCATCCTACGGAGGACGCTACGCACCTCAGCCAGCTCCAACCCCTTTCACGCCTACTGCACAGCCTCTAACACAGATGGCGATGCCCTACGTCTCGGCTTCACCATGGCAGCCTCCGCACCAGTACCAGCCTGTGGCCCAGCATCCACCCCTTAGGCCAACATGCTACTATACAGCTTATGGTCCTCAGCTTCCTCCAAATCCCCATCAGAATGAATACTCACAACCTCTACCTCCACGAGTGCCATCCTATACAGCAGCATATCAGCCGCCTCCACCGGCAAAACCCCCAGGCTACGCACAGCAAGTTGCATCGATGCAGGGACAGAACCAGTGGACCCGTGACCCACCAACTGCATCTGAACAGACTTACAGGGGGCCACGCCCAACATTACCCAACTTCAGCCACAGGGACCCCTGCGAGTGGGCAAGATTGAAGATAGCCCTGGAGAACCTCTTGCCGGTTGAGGGGACTGAGCTGTTCAAGTACCAGATCCTGGTAGACCACCTAAAGCTCGAGGAAGCAAGGCTGATAGCAGATTCCTACCTCAACTCCCCCATGCCCTACCGTGACACCATGTCAGCCCTCAACGAGAAATTCGGTCAACCACACCAAATAGCCCTCAAGAAAATAGCCAGTGTCCTAGACTCACCCGATATTCGCCGTGGTGACACTGCAGCCTTCGAGCGGTTCGCCCTCCACGTGCAGTCACTGGTTGGGCTCCTGAAGACCTTAGGCACTGAAGGGGATGCAGAACTTCGCTGTGGATCCCACGTAGTAAGACTGCTAAGCAAACTACCTCCAGAACAAAGATCAGACTTCCGTCGATGTACCCTCAGAGAGCCAGGGACCGTCCCCAGCCTGATAGATCTCGCTCAGTGGCTACAGTATGAATCCTGGT